>NC_069502.1:577501344-577821344 GCF_027579735.1 Bombina bombina
CAGATTCGTCACCAGACACAGAATCTGAATTTGAAATCAAAATAGTCTCAGTATCAGAATCCTCTGTAACTGAATCTGAAATTAGCACAGTCTCAGCATAAGAATCAAGCAGGGGAAGAGCCACGGCGTGCGGCAGCACTAATCTGGAACCGGAACAACAGGAAGGCAAAGGTCATTCAATGGGGAGTAAGCTATACCGGAGTGCCGTAGCCAGGGAGATCAGCCCCAGAAACGAGAAGTGCAAGAAAGAATAGGCAGGCACTACTCGGGGTGTTAAAATGCAAAGAAATTTTATTATATTAACTTCCAAAATGAATAAAGGAAGTTAAAAAAACTCCAAAAGGTACAAACACACAGACAAGCAGAGGGACAGATGTACTGATGCGTTTCGCGCCCCCTACTGGCGCTTTATCATACACCCCGAATAGTGCCTGCCTATTCTTTCTTGCACTTCAGCATCAGAATCCTCCTTGTGACAGAGGATATATAAGTATGGACTAAAGTACTAAAAACAAAAACGGCACCTGACACCCCCAATGGCTGGGGCCCTCACCACCTCCTATGACCAGACCCCTGCAGACTAGAAAATGTCGTTCGCCACATGGTCGGGAATGCGGAAATGGAAAACGGAACTACGCCAGAACACAAGGTGAACCATACAGTCCAAAAAAGCGCTCCCAACAAAAAGGCCATGTCACTTTCAAAGGCTTTAAAGTTCCAAGCTACAAACCCAAAAACATCACACATAAGCAGGTTGAATCACATAACAAACATGATTATAAACCTCCCCTGTTCAATAAGCCCCCTCAGGAGATATTAACCATTAATTCCAAGATACTAACAGAGACTCACTGAGACCCTTATGTCATATATTTAGACCCGCAAGGTGTTGTAGCCTCTCAGGAAAACAATCCCATTATAGCACATTGATGATAAAGTAAAATGAAACTATCTTACCGGAATCTACCCCATGGAACAGGAACACGGCCTTTCAAGTGTGACGGATAGTAGCATCGCCTCCGCCATGGACTTGAGAGAAGAAAGCAAGCAGCGGAGCGAAGTTCGACAATGCCGATTATGTTCGTTGCTGCACGATATCCCATTGATTTCTATGGGAGAATAAAAGTTACGTTTACACCTAACACCCTAACATGTACCCCAAGTCTAAACACCCCTAATCTGCTGCCCCCTACACTGCCGCCACCTACATTATACTTATTAACCCCTAAGCTGCTGCCCCAACACCGCCGCCACCTACATAAAGTTATTAACCCCTAATCTGCTGCCCGCCACCGCCGCCACCTACATTATACTTATTAACCTCTAATCTGCCGCCCCAACACCGCCGCCACCTACATAAAGTTATTAACCCCTATCCCACTGCTCCCGGACCCCACTGCAACTAAATAAAGTTATTAAACCCTAAACCTAACAACCCGCTAATTTTATATTAAATATTAACTCATCCCTATCTTATAATAAATTTAAACTTACCTTTAAAATTAAATTAAACTATATTAAACTATTAATTAACCTACCCTAACTATTATACTAAAATTACATTAAACTATATTAAACTATTAATTAAACTACCCTAACTGTTATACTAAAATTACATTAAACTATATTAAACTATTAATTAATCTACCCTAACTGTTATACTAAAATTACATTAAACTATATTAAACTAATAATTAAACTACCCTAACTATTATAATAAAATTACATTAAACTATATTAAACTAATAATTAACCTACCCTAACTGTTATACTAAAATTACATTAAACTACAAATTAAATTAACTATATTATATGTTTAGAAACCTAACCCTACTCAAATAATTTAAATCTACACTAAAAAATTACTAAGTTACAAAAAACTAACAACTAAGTTACAAAAAATAACAAACACTAAGTTACACAAAAAATAAACACTTAGTTACAAAAAATAAAAAATTAATTATCAAAGATTTAAACTAATTACACCTAATCTAAGGGCCCTATGAAAATAAAAAAGCCCCCCAAAATAAAAAAAACCCTAACCTACAATGAACTACAAATAGCCCTTAAAAGGGCCTTTTGTGGGGCATTGCCCCAAAGAAATCATTTCTTTTAACTGTAAATAAAAAATACAAACAACCCCCACAACAGTTAAACCCATCACCCACACAACCAACCCCCCAAATAAAACCCTAACTAAAAAAACCTAAGCTCCCCATTGCCCTGAAAAGGGCATTTGGATGGGCATTGCCCTTAAAAGCATCTTCTTCTTCCGATGACTCCCGACGAATGAAGGTTCCTGTAAGTGATGTCATCCAAGATGGCGTCCCTTAGATTCCGATTGGCTGATAGAATTCTATCAGCCAATTGAAATTAAGGTTGAAAAAATCCTATTGGCTGATGCAATCAGCCAATAGGATTGAACTTCAATCCTATTGGCTGATCCAATCAGCCAATAGGATTGAGTTTGCATTCTATTGGCTGTTCCAATCAGCCAATAGAATGCAAGCTCAATCCTATTGGCTGATTGCATCAGCCAATAGGATTTTTTCAACCTTAATTCTGATTGGCTGATAGAATTCTTGGATGACGTCTAAAGGAACCTTCCTTCATCGGGAGTCGTTGGAAGAAGAGGATGCTCCGCGACGGTATGTCTTGAAGATGGACCCGCTCCTCACCCGATGGATGAAGATAGAAGATTCCGTCTGGGTGAAGACTTTTGCAGGCTTGGATGAAGACTTCGGCCGCTTGGATGAAGACTTCTCCCAGCTTCGATGATGACTTCTGCCAGCTTCTTGGAGGATGGACGTCGGATCTTCAAAACTGTAAGTCGATCTTCAGGGGTTAGTGTTAGGATTTTTTAAGGGTTTATTGGGTGGGTTTTATTTTTAGATTAGGGTTTGTGTGCAATAGAGCTAAATGCCCTTTTAAGGGCAATGCCCATCCAAATGCCTTTTCAGGGCAATGGGGAGCTTAGGTTTTTTTAGTTAGGGTTTTATTTGGGGGGTTGGTTGTGTGGCACCTCTCACTCTCCTTATACATATCTCTCCTCTTTTACTGCCTTGGGATAATGCATTAATTCCCCCTAGTATGATTCTGTCAGTACTGAAGAGTTCCCTATCAGATTGCTTTGTTTCTCCTTATCTTATCCAAGATACCCTTTTCGCCTCTCCTCCTGTGCTCTTTAGCATGATCACTTGCAACCCTGGGGGGGGTCTTTCTGTGCTGGCTAGTGACAAAGGCAATCTTCCAACCAGGATAGGGTTCTGATGCTAATCCCTAATCTATTACCACTCTCTATCGCCCTCTCCTCCAAGTTCTCTTTTTTCCCCCAGAGCTTATATTTTCCTGCCCTCCTCCCAGGCGCCACCCCAGGGTCCTCTGTGTCTCTGTCTCCAAAACACATCTAAATTTGGTTATTTTGCCTGGGCTTTTAAGTAAAAATAGTCAATTTTCCATGTAGTTGAGCATTCAGTATGTACTCAACGTCTTTGAATGGGTAGATGATCTGTTTTTGGTGTGTGAGGTCCAGTGTATCAATAAAGGGTTCCCATTTAGTCATGAATTGTTTTGTTCTGCATGTTATGTCCCCCTGGGTGTCAAGTTGTTCATATATCATTTGCTTTCTCAGTGTTTCCCTAAGTTGTGTTAGGCTAGGTGGTATCTGTGACATCCATTGCTTTAAAATGAGTTTTCTGGCATATAATATTACATTATGTATGAACTCTGTCTGTTTACTTATTCTTGCCTGTGAGTGTAGGAATATCACCATTTCAGTTGATAATTGGATTTTTTCCCCTGTGCATTTTTCCATGCACCTCTGTGTCATGCCCCAAAATTTTGTTAACTTCGAGCAGTTCCATATCATATGTAATATGTTTGTGTTAGGGTTTGAGCATTTCGGGCATAATCCCAATGCATCTGTCTTCCACTTGTGAAACATTTTGGGTGTTATGTATGCATTGTGGACCAGTTTAGTATGAGATTCCCGTATTTCATTTGAGAGAGAAGCCCCCCTCACCTCCACAAAGCTTTGTTCTATACATTTGTCTGTTAGGTTGTGTCCTATCAATGTATTCCAGGTATTCTGCAGGTGTGCGATGTTGGCTTTGTTTGGTTTTAATTGGAGAATGTTATAAGTGTGTGAAATGGATGTCATCCCTCCCTTTGTCAGATTCAATAGTTTATAAATGTCACAGTTAGCTTCTAACATATTCCCAGTTCTCAGGAGATCCTGCACGTAATGCCTCACCTGGAGGTATGCAAAATGGTGAGAGTTGGGTATACCATAGTCCCTCTGCAGGTCTATAAATGGCCGGATTGTTGTTCCATTGTCTGATAAAATTTGTTTAAGAATTTTCACCCCCCATTCATCCCATTGTTTGAAAGGTTTTGTGGTAAATCCTGCAGGGAAATCTGGGTTGCCCCTCAGGGGCAAGAAGACTGTGTGATTATGTGAGACTCCTAGGGCTCTACACATCTTCCACCATGCCTTTATAGGATGGCGGAGAAGGCTTGCCCCTCCCAGAATGGGTTCTGTTTGTGCGCGATTCATGTGTGGGAGCATTTTCAGCGACCATGGTTTGATAATCTCTGACTCCAGTGAGTTGTTAGTAAAGTGCCCCCCATCTAGTAGTCAGTCCATCACATATTTTGTCAAAGCTGCCCAATTATAGTGTTTGATATTTGGAAGCCCAAAACCTCCCAGTTCTGGCCGACATGTCATTTTCTGATAGCTAATTCTATGTTTTTCCCCCTCCATAGAAAGCCTAAGATGTCTCTATTTAATGTCCTAAGATCTTGCTTATGCAGAAGCTCCGGGAGCATCTGCAGGACGTAGAGGAGTTTAGGGAACAAGATCATTTTGATGAGCCCCACTCTCCCCGACAAAGTCAATGGTAATGAAGCCCAATTCAAAAGCATTTGTTTTAGGTCCTTCAATAGTGGCTTTGAAATTAACTGCATACCATTGGGTTGGATTCTTAGTCAGATTAATGCCTAGATGTTTAAATGTATGTGAGATTACTTTAAAGTTATCTTCCAACGGTATGGCAGGGTTTCTATTCCACAACCATAGCAGTTCGGACTTGTCTTTGTTTATCCGATACCCTGATATGTCACTGAACTCAGCTAAGATCTTCAGTATTTTAGGGATGTTCGCTCTGGGATCTCTTGTGTAAAGTACCATATCATCAGTGAAGAGTGACAGGTGGATGGTCTCTTTGCCTATACTCAAACCTGCTGTATCTTTCCTAATCTTAATCACTAGGGGCTCTAATGCGAGGTCAAACAGAAGTGGGGAGAGAGGGCACCCCTGTCTCATGCCTCTCTTGAGGGAGAATGTTTTCAACGGTGTCCCATTTATCAGGATCGCCGCTTGGGCGGTACAGTAAATGGTCTCAATGGCTCTCATAAAGGGTCCCTGTATACTGAATTGTCCCAGGGTAGTAAATAAGTGGTCCCATAGTGTCTTATCAAATGCTTTTTCAGCGTCTACTAGTATCAAACAGGCCTCTTCCGCATTCCGATGACTGTCCCCACCCCCTTGCTCCCAGAAGTGAGTTAGTACTAATTGCAATTTCCTCATATTTTTGACTGCCGACCTGCCCTTAACAAACCCGGTTTGATCTTCCTGAACTAAGAGGGGGAGCATCTCCGCCAATCTATTGGCCAATATTTTAGTAAATAATTTGTAGTCCGAATGTAACAGGGAGATTGGCCTGTAGGATGCCGTTAACAAGGGATCCCTGTATGGTTTTGGGAGGACTGTAATATTTGCTTCTGTGAATCTGTTGGATAATTTTGCCTTCCCCTCTAAAATTGTATTATAGAGTAGGGCAAGAGTGTCTGCGGTTTTTACACTAAGCATTTTATAAAATTCCACTGGCAATCCATCAGGTCCTGGGGGTTTCTCCAGTGGGAGTGAATCAATTGCTTTGGTAATTTCTAAGGGTTTGATTGGGGCATTAAGTTTCTGTGCTTGTTCCTCATTTAACTGTGGGAGTGTTAAATCTTTCCAGAAATGTTCTTTCTTTTTTGAGTCAATGTCTTGGGAGTCATATGAATTCGAATAATATTTAGTAAATGCCTTCTGTATTTCTGAGTCTTGTGTGAGTATGTTGTCTTTGTCTTTAATAGCTATTATAGTGTTCGGTTTTCTATCTAACCTTGTGAGTTTTGCTAGTAGTTTTCCAGTACGGTTTCCATACCTATAGTATTTGGCTTAGAAATTGTAAAGGAGAAATACTATTGTATTATTTTGCATATTAGTACCCCAATTATACTATATGAACATAGAAGGAAAATAATCCTTACCAATTAATAGGGTGGGGGGTGCTCCATATCCTGTATAAACATAAGAAAATGTAGAAGGAAAAAATGGCTATATCAAAGCACTCAGAAAATACTGTATAGGGAAAATTCTATATATATGTAGATTTGCAGGAATCAGGTTTATATAAAACGTAACTTTTAATGATAAAAAATAAAACTATATATATATAAGTGGTAACAAACCATTCACTCAATCAGGTGTAGTTAAAAACAGTTAAAATGGATAATGAATGCTGTAATGTCAGGTATGAACCATACTAGGTGTGTTAAGTGGATAGGTCTGGAAGGGAAGCACCATAAAATGCTCGCGGATTGCACAAAAACTGATCTAAAAAAGAGGATTAACCTCAAACAATAATTATCTAACTAGTGCAATACTGGAGCGGTGCTATCACTTGTCAGAATCCCACACTGTGTATATTAGTTTACAGATGAAGTTTAGCAATAAATTCCCATAGAAATACTGATCTGTTATTAGAGCCAATTCAAAGGCAAACAGTCAGGTAAGAATACTATCGAAGTCACCTATATATTAACATCCATACATAAGTATTGGGGTTTAACACACACAAAGCATTAAGACTTGCATTAATACAGAGCGCCTGATGCGCATTTCACCACGTCCGTGGCTTTCTCAAAGGCTAACCCGTCCTGCCTCGTCCTCCAAGCTTAAATACTACTAACAACCAATCAGGGGTGAGTATTCATACACACCCCCTTAAAATTGGCCAATCGTTAATGATCTACCCTATTGGTTAGCAGTTTGTCACATGACTTTACTCGATAGTGACATCAATAAGTAGGCATGAGCCTCCACGCAAATGTAAATAAGTCATCAGCTAGTATCCACCGGAATAACACCAGGGAGACACAGACAGAATGCAAAACATTCACATCATAGATCGCAACTGTTTCTATCTAGTATAGCGATCGGTTGTCATGGTTAATGTTTATACTTTTATTTGATTGCGATGCTGTTTGTATGTCAATAAATATCAATGGCATACTGAGTGTTCGTTGTATATATATGCCAGTTCACACAATCTGTGTAAGTTAAGCAGATCAATATGTTAATGGATATTAATGGCATACTGAATGTTCATTATACATATATGCCAGGTTACATAGTCTGTTTAAGTTAAGCACATCATGATTGTACCCGTGAATAGGTCTGGAGATTGCGGCACGCAAACAGTCCCATACTTGCTTTCAGTGGACCTGCGCCATAGGGGTGAATGGATAAGGCAACATTCCCATATCTCTCCTTATTATTTGGTATATTAAGAGGTTCATTGAGTGCATATAATAATCTTATATAGATTAGTCATATTCTGCGAACATATAGGACAGACCAAGATCTGTGTATACCGTGTGTGCCAATTGTTTCACGTGTGTTAACCCACAGTAGATTCACACTTTATTAACAACTGCACTTTCATATCCTGCAAGATCTGTGCAGTGTGCCGTCCGAACCTCAGTTCGCAGTTACCATGTGATCCCATGTAAATGACAAACTACCAAGTGTATCCATACTTGTCGAGACCATAATGTCCCCTATGTACGTAATAAACCCACAGCTTGACCAATGCTTCCATCAGGGTACCCGGATTCTCTGTATACTTGTTCAAATACCAAGTCATTATGGGTATACAAAGCAGCTGAGCAAAATGCCCAACATCTTCACATACACGTTAACCACATTGTCTCCCAAAGTCCATCACCAGTCACATACTCATATCCCTTGTGGGATCTATTCAGTATGTATTTAAAAACAATAAGACACTGATGTCTCATAGTTCAACAATATCCAAAGCTATACCATAAGGCAAACATGCCTATGTTATATTGTTGATTACTATGCAATGTATCGACTTGTATGTTGGACCATTTAGTTGTAGCCTTGAGTTCTACAGATGTTGCCATGTTAGGGATGATAAACACATAGTCAAATCCATATTACCATTAATTCTTTATCATCCATTAATTTTGCCTTCCCCTCTAAAATTGTATTATAGAGTAGGGCAAGAGTGTCTGCGGTTTTTACACTAAGCATTTTATAAAATTCCACTGGCAATCCATCAGGTCCTGGGGTTTTCTCCAGTGGGAGTGAATCAATTGCTTTGGTAATTTCACCACCCACACAACCAACGCCCCAAATAAAACCCTAACTAAAAAAACTAAGCTCGCCATTGCCCTGAAAAGGGCATTTGGATGGGCATTGCCCTTAAAAGGGAATTTACCTCTATTGCAGCCCAAAACTCTAACCTAAAAATAAAACCCACCCAATAAACCCTTACGAAAACCTAACACTAACCACCTGAAGATCCACTTACAATTTTGAAGATTCAACATCAATCCTCAACAAAGCCAGGAGAAGTCCTCATCGAAGCGGCAAGAAGTCCTCAATGAAGCCGGGAGAAGTCTTCATCCAAGCCGGGAGAAGTGGTCCTCCAGATGGGCAGAAATCTTCGTCCAGACGGCATCTTCTATCTTCATCCATCTGGCGCGGAGCGGGTCCATCTTCAAGACATCCAGCGCGGAGCATCGTTTTCTGCCGACGACTACCCGATGAATGAAGGTTCCTTTAAGTAACGTCATCCAAGATGGCATCCCTTAAATTCCGATTGGCTGATAGAATTCTATCAGCCAATCGGAATTAAGGTTGAAAAAATCCTATTGGCAGATGCAATCAGCCAATAGGATTGAGCTTTAATCCTATTGGCTAATCCAATCAGCCAATAGGATTGAGCTCACATTCTATTGGCTGTTACAATCAGTTAGGGTTTTATTTGGGGGGTTGGTTGTGTGGGTGGTGGGTTTTACTGTTGGGGGGTTGTTTGTATATTTTTTGTATTTTTTTTTTCAGGTAAAAGAGCTGATTTCTTTGGGGCAATGCCCTGCAAAAGGTCATTTTAAGGGCTATTGGTAGTTTAGTTTAGGCTAGGGGTTTTTTATTTTGGGGGGCTTTTTTATTTTGATAGAGCTATTAGATTAGGTGTAATTAGTTTAAATATCTTGTAATTTGTTTTTTATTTTCTGTAATTTAGTGTTTGTTTTTTTGCAATTTAGCTAATTGTTTTTAATTTATTTAATTGTATTTAATTTAGGTAATTTATTTAATTGTAGTGTAGCGTTAGGTGTCCAATCAGGTAGGGTTTTATTTGGGGGGTTGGTTGTGTGGGTGGCAGGTTTTACTTTTGGGGGTGTTTGTCTGTTTATAACAAGTAAAAGGTTTAGTTTAGGCTAGGTTTTTTTTTTTTTTTTTTTGATAGGGCTATTAGATTAGGTGTAATTCGTTTAAATATCTGATAATGTCTTTTTTTATTTTGTGTAATTTAATTATTTTTTTTTGTAATTTAGGTAATTGTATTTAATTTAGGTAATTTATTTAATTGTAGTGTAAGGTTAGGTGTTAGTGTAACTTAGGTTAGGTTTTATTTTACAGGTAAATTTGTATTTATTTTAGCTAGGTAGTTATTAAATAGTTAATAACTATTTAGTAACTATTCTACCTAGTTAAAATAAATACAAACTTGCCTGTAAAATAAAAATAAACCCTAAGATAGATACAATGTAACTATTAGTTATATTGTAGCTATCTTAGGGTTTATTTTATTGGTAAGTATTTAGTTTTAAATAGGAATAATTTAGTTAATGATAGTAATTTGTATTTAGATTTATTTAAATTATATTTAAGTTAGGGGGTGTTAGGGTTAGACTTAGGTTTAGGGGTTAATAAATTTAGTATAGTGGCGGCGACATTGGGGGTGGCAGATTAGGGGTTAATAAATGTAGGTAGGTGGTGGCGATGTTAGGGACGTCAAATTAGGGGTTAGTAATATTTAACTAGTGTTTGCGAGGCTGGAGTGCGGCGGTTTAGGGGTTAATATGTTTATTCTAGTGGCGGCGATGTCCAGAGCGGCATATTAGGGGTTAATAATTTTATTTTATTGTTTGCGATGCGGGAGGGCCTCGGTTTAGGGGTTAATAGGTAGTTTATGGGTGTTAGTGTACTTTTTAGCACTTTAGTTATGAGTTTTATGCTACAGCTTTGTAGTGTAAAACTCATTACTATTGACTTTAGAATGCGTTACCAATCTTGACGGGATAGGGTGTATCGCTCACTACCAGCGCAATAGAAGTCCCACTGAAAAAGACTATACACAAATTGCGTAAATTGATATGCGGTAAGGCCAAAAAAGTGTTCAGTGCCCCTAAACCTGCAAGACTCGTAATACCGGCGGTAGTGAAAAAGCAGCATTATAACCTGATAACGCTGCTTTTTCAGTATAACACAAAACTCGTAATCTAGCCATATGCTTCCATGTCAAAATAACTATTTAATACATTTTTTTACACAATGGGCCAGATTACGAGTGGAGCGCAAACATTTGCGTGCAAGCGATAAGGGGCTTATTGCAGGGGTTTGCGCTCATCAGGCTTCCCGATAGTATTATGAGTTGAAAGTAAACACGATTGTGTGAGCGTAATTATGATTTATGCAAGAATGATAACCGTAGCTTCAGAGCTCTGGTTAACTGTTTTGCGAAACAAAAAAGTTGGACAAAACACATCAAAAATGCATTACAAAGTACAGTTACAATCATAATAACACTATCTTTATATTTAAATTATTGTCAAAAAATATTGCACAAAAAAGTTATAAGGGCTCAAAGATATGAGATCTCAGGTGTTAGAAAGAAAAAAGGCAGGCAAAGGACTTTAACACTGATATACATACATATACATGTCTATAGATGGGTATGTGTATATATATATATATATATATATATATATATATATATATATATATATATAGTGTATTTATTTGTGTATATATGTATTTACAGACAAAAATCCATATATAAACACATAAATACATATGTATACATAAATAGACATAAAGTGCATTGAAGCCCTTTGCAGTTAAGTCGATGAAAATATGTAAAATCACATTTATGCAATATTATTTTTTAATAAAGGTGTTAACTATTTATTTACTGTAATTGTTTCACATTCCAATGTTCTGCATATAGCAAAATATTTTCTTAATATTTCTAAATAGATATATATATTATACCAAAAAACATCAGATATATGTAGAAATATTTATTTATTAATAAAACATATTCTGGTATGTGCAGAACATAGGAATGTGAAATATTGGTTTGCGCAAGTGTGTGGTGTATTTTCATATTTTTTCTTTATTTACTTCTATGGGGGCTTACATGAACACACACGGGACCTTGTAATGTCAGCTTTTTTCTCTTGTCGGGTTTACTTTCAACTCATAATACGAGCGCAACCCGACAAGTGCAAAACCTTACTTCTAGCGCAATTAACACTCGAGTAGGAGTGTTAATTAGTGCTTCACTTGTAATCTGGTCGTAAATGAGTGACAATTGTATAATACAATGTCCCTTTAAACCCAGTGATCCAAATGTAGATTATGATTTACAAATACATCAGTAAGTGCTGGCATGAAGACTGTGATTTAGTATTTCCTCACAGAATGTAAACTTTTGTAAACCCAAATTTTTTCTTTTGTGATTCAGAAAAAGCATGCAATTTTAAGCAACTTTCTAATATACTCCTATAATCAAATGTTCTTCATTCTCTTGGTATCTTTATTTGAAAAGCATGAATGTAAGTTAAGATGCCGGTCCATTTTTGGTGAACAAACTGGGTTGTCCTTGCTGATTGGACAGCACTAATAAACAAGTGCTGTCCATGGTACTAAATCAAAAATTGTCTGGCTCCATAGCTTAGATGCCTTCTTTTTCAAATAAAGATAGCAAGAAAATGAAGAACATGTGATAATAGGAGTAAATTAAAAAGTTGCTTAAAATTGCATGCTCTATATGAATCACAAAAGAAAAAATGTGGGTTCAGTGTCCCTTTAATAAGGATACGACTTAAAAAAAATGTGTATTTTATTATTGAAGAAAAAAATTTTGCATTCTTATGGATAGTTGCAAAATAATTTAAAAAAAATTGTTTTTCTTAATCCTTGCCTTTTTTAGCTTCCTACTGGTTCCCTTCACTATAAAAAAATGAAACATGCTTGATTGGCTAAACAAATAGTATTGCTGAAGGGCAGATTTTCTGTTAAAATTATGTATATCCCCTGCGTACCTCTTAATGCACTTACACAGAACAAAATCAATATATTACTGTCTTTGTTATCAAATTTACAAAGCTAACGATGCTGTGTTTCCTTCAGGAAAAAGACAAGGAAATTTTGGTACATGAACAAGTCAAATATGGGTTATTTGAATCCTTTCAAGAAAGCATAGAAGGATTTATTTATAGAAATGTCCACATTATAGTTTATGAGATCTTTTCTATAGAAAACATTTGATAACTTGTTAACATTTTCTTAAGGATTTGTATATGCCCCTAAGGAAGAGGTTGAAAGGCTGTCCCCTTAAAAATATATATATAATTTACAAACTCTATGCTATTCGTGTTTCTAAAATATAACTAATTCCTCTCACAAAATTAAAAGATATGTGTTGTAAAATTATCTTTATGAATAAATAGAATAGCTATGTTGAAAAGAAAAAAAAATGCAGTACCAAATTTAATAAACAAAAAAATATCTTAATAAAAAAATCTGTTATTGTATTCATGGAGAGCGCACATTATTGTGCTAATGAATATGAACATATGAGAGTACAAATATGCTGCATTCAATAGTAGGTATCATCATGAGAAAATACTCCACAACAATGAGCTTTTCAAAAAGTGTCTTGGAGGAGTTCTCAAAATAAAAGGCAAAGATAAACTATGGCATCTAGTTTTTTTAATACATAATGTTAGGGGAAAAGAACAATATCCTGCTTGTGTTCAAGGACAAAAGTGATTAACACCACTGAACAAGCTCTGAACACGCTAAGTAGCTTGATGTGAAAGGTTAGGTGAAGAATTTTTACCACAGAAATAAGATCACAGACCCTTGTTCTCAATTCATGAGATTCAGGCTTTGTCAGCTTTCAAGTTTTCAGTTCTTCATTAGCCCTCAAAACAACAAGGTTGCATCTAGTGCAATAACCTGTTATACACTTCTTGTCTTTTCTGCATATGACATCCCCGATGAGCAGGCTAATTGAATGACTAACATCACAGTCTCTCCTCCCTGAATAATTGTACATATGAATGCACGATTATAATAACAATACAATCATTGTGGACTTTTGTCATCTTGTAGAAATTGTTTAATTGCCTTAGTTAATGACCCTACCTGAAGCAGAATAAAAAGCAATGTAAAAGAATGCCCTTTCTCATGCTATTTACTTGTTCTATGCTTCTACAAAAAGCCTTTGAACCATGCCATTTTTACTTCCCTAAAAAGAAAGGTTATCTAATTAAAAAAATAGAAAAAAATTAGCTGAATGCAAAACTGTTTTCCAATTGAAAATACATGAACCCACTTTATCACCACACGATATGCAGAACTTTATTAACAAAACTACATTCACATTTTACATAGACTACTAGTAGAAAATTCTTATAGACTTGTGAAGGATATATGGGTTTTAATTCCACTTGTATTTTTATTTTTGTCATGAAAGCTACAGGATAGCTGATGAATTGAAGTTAATATAAATTAAAATTAAAATAGTAATAATAAGGCTTATTCACTAGACAAATGTTCTTATAACGTCTGGTAATCACCCTGCTGAAATAGCTGCATGATATGAAAACAACTCATCATGTTCAGAGTGATTGAAACTGTTTGTTATAATCTGGTACATGCACTTGTTTATGCTTATACTGTACCTGCTGCACACTATGGTTAATATGCATGGAGTGTTCTGAGATATGCTACAAAACATTGTGCTTGATACAAACTATAGTTCATATCAGATAATACAGTGTCTTAAACCTTTACTTATTCTAGGTACACTTTTGTAAAAGCCAGGATTCACAGGGAACATTTTATTTCCATGAAGTGTTTATTTGTAAACCAAAACTGTTCTTAGAATGTTTTAAGTTCTACTACACAGCATTTTTATAGAAACAAAATAAAAATTTAAAAAAAATATATATATATATATATATATATATATATTTTTATATATATATCTATATACATATATATATATATATATAACCAAACGTAGTAGTAAGTCCAGCACTTTCTTGGGTAACCCTTCACTGGGTATAGCTTCTAGTAGGTTTACCTTTGCAGTGCACGTTTGCCTGGGAGGCCTGCCATGCTCCCATATATAATTCCCAAAGTAGACAATGGCAACAGCACTTTTCTTTAAAACACTTCCGGCTAGATTTAGAGTTGGGCGGTAGAGGCTCCTAACGCTGGTTTTTACCGCCCTCTGGTATTTGGAGTCAGTCAGGAAAGGGTCTAACGCTCACTTTGCAGCTGCGACTTTTCCATACCGCAGATCCCCCTACGCCATTTCGTATCCTATCTTTTCAATGGGATCTTTCTAACGCTGGTATTTAGAGTCGTGGCTGAAGTGAGCGTTACAAATCTAACGACAAAACTCCAGCCGCAGAAAAAAACCAGGAGTTAAGAGCTTTCTGGGCTAACGCCGGTTCATAAAGCTCTTAACTATTGTGCTCTAAAGTACACTAACACCCATAAACTACCTATGTACCCCTAAACCGAGGTCCCCCCACATCGCCGCCACTCTATTAAAATTTTTTAACCCCTAATCTGCCGCTCCGTACACCGACTCCAGCTACGTTATCCCTATGTACCCCTAATCTGCTGCCCCTAACATCGCCGACCCCTATATTATATTTATTAACCCCTAATCTGCCCCCCACAACGTCGCCGCCAGCTACCTACAATAATTAACCCCTAATCTGCCGACCGGAGCTCACCGCTACTATAATAAATGTATTAATCCCTAAAGCTAAGTCTAACCCTAACACTAACACCCCCCTAAGTTAAATATAATTTAAATCTAACGAAATAAATTAACTCTTATTAAATAAATTATTCCTGTTTAAAGCTAAATACTTACCTGTAAAATAAACCCTAATATAGCTACAATATAAATTATAATTAAATTGTAGCTATTTTAGGATTAATATTTATTTTACAGGCAACTTTGTATTTATTTGAACCAGGTACAATAGCTATTAAATAGTTAATAACTATTTAATAGTTACCTAGTTAAAATAATTACAAAATGACCTGTAAAATAAATCCTAACCTAAGTTACAATTAAACCTAACACTACACTATCAATAAATAAATTAAATACAATACCTACAATTATCTACAATTAAACCTAACACTACACTATCAATAAATTAATTAAATACAATACCTTGAAATAAATACAATATTACAACAATTTTAAACTAATTACACCTACTCTAAGCCCCCTAATTAAATAACAAAGACTCCCAAAAAAATAAAAAAATGCCCTACCCTATTCTAAATTAAAAAAGTTCAAAGCTCTTTTACCTTACCAGCCCTGAAAAGGGCCCTTTGCGGGGCATGCCCCAAAGAATTCAGCTCTTTTGCCTGTAAAAAAAACAACCCCCCCCAACATTACAACCCACCACCCACATACCCCTAATCTAACCCAAACCCCCCTTAAATAAACCTAACACTAAGCCCCTGAAGATCTTCCTACCTTATCTTCACCTCGCCGGGTATCACACCGATCCGTCCTGGCTCCGATGTCTTGATCCAAGCCCAAGCGGGGGGCTGAAGATGTCCATGATCCGGCTGAAGTCTTCATCCAAGCGGGAGCTGAAGAGGTCCATGATCCGGCTGAAGTCTTCTATCAACGGCATCTTCAATCTTCTTTCTTCCAGAGCCATCATCTTCCAGCTGACGCGGATCCAACCTCTTCTACCGACGCCTACTCACCGAATGACGGTTCCTTTAAATGACGTCAACCAAGATGGCGTCCGTCGAAACATTTATTATAGTAGCGGTGAGCTCCGGTCGGCAGATTAGGGGTTAATTATTGTAGGTAGCTGGCGGCGACGTTGTGGGGGGCAGATTAGGGGTTAATAAATATAATATAGGGGTCAGCGGTGTTAGGGGCAGCAGATTAGGGGTACATAACTATAATGTATGTTGCGGCGGTGTACGGAGCGGCAGATTAGGGGTTAATAATAATATGCAGGTGTCAGCGATAGCGGGGGCGGCAGATTAGGGGTTAATAAATATAACATAGTGGTCGTCGATGTTAGGGGTACATAGGGATAACGTAGCTGGCGGTGGTGTACGGAGCGGCAGATTAGGGGTTAATAATAATATACAGGGGTCAGCGATAGCGGGGGCGGCAGATTAGGGGTTAATAAATATAACATAGTGGTCGTAAACAGGGGTATTTACTGGAGAGGACCAACCCTAATATTAGGGAATTCCAACAACCCCCCATCAGTTCCTATAAAAGGGTTAAAAATATAAGAGACTTTGTAGTGAAAGCAGATAGAGGCAGTAATAAAAAAGACCCAGTTAACTACCTGACAACTGCAAACAAGGGGTCATACCCCTGTCTACATTGTGCCCAATGTAACTCAATGATAAAGGGTAAAAATGTTGCACAAATTAATGACACCAAAAAGAGAGAAATTAATGGCCTCTTTACCTGTGATACTAATTATGTTGTATATATCTTGAAATGCCCATGTGGGCAGGGCTATGTAGGGGAGACAATTAACCCCATCAGGGACAGAATAAGTGCACACAAGTCCTATATAAGATGCAAGGATATGACATTACCTGTCTCATCACATTTTATAACAGCAGGGCATACTGTTAGCCAGTTAAGGTTTCAGGTCATAGACCATATCCCTAAACCAAGGAGAGGAGGCAATAGAGAGTTGTTACTTAAAAAGAAAGAAGTATGGTGGATAAAAAATCTGAAAACACTGTATCCGAATGGATTAAACAAGGATTATGATCTAAATTTGTTTTTATAATTGTTTTTAAATTCCTGTGTATAATAATTGTGGATATGTGTCTATTTGTAATATAATGTAAAAAAACATATATGCCATACTACACAATTATCCATCTAAACGTTGAGAAATAAATGTTTAAAAAAATAAAGTTAAAAAATAAAGTTGAAAAGTTTAGTTAGAACCTCACCGGTTGGGGATACCAACATGAGCTAAGTTCAGGTAAAATCTTGTAATTAACTAAGCCACACCCTATACACAGGTGTACATAAGGGAGATGTTTGTTCTTAATCTATAGCATGAGGAAGGGCCCAAGAGGCTCGAAACGTCACTGTATTTTTATCCTAATGTTACTTTAATAAAGAAGAAGTGTTTTAAAGAAAAGTGCTGTTGCCATTGTCTACTTTGGGAATTATATATATATATATATATATATATATATATATATATACGCACACAAACAAACAAAGTTATATTTAGATTAACACAAATAGGTATTGTAGCACACGCATGAAGTGGCCTAGATACCAGTGATGTGCGGTGAGGTCAGAGGCTGGTGAGGCAGTTGCTATGATACGCCCAAGAAACATATATATGAACCCGACAGAGACATCTTAAATTTTCGATTAAATGGTCAGGCTGCAGGTCCAATTTACTGTGATTATTAAATTTGCTTCATTCTATTGGTGTCCTTTGTTGAAAGATATGCAGCAATGCATTACTAGGTGCTAACTGAAGACATTACATGAGCCAATGACAAGAGGCATAAATGTGCAGCCAACAATCACCAGCTGCTCCATGTAATATATTGCTACTCCTAAGCCTACCTAGCCTAGGCATGCTTTTCAAATTACACCAAAATAAAAAAGAAAATTAGATAACAAAAGTAAAATGTAAAGTTTTTTAATATTGTATGTTTTGTCTGAAACATGAAAGAAAAATGTTGTGTTTAATTCTCCTATAATGTTGTAAAACAAATTAACATCCTTTTTACTGCAGCTATTCAGAGGTTTGGATCTGGAGGGATTCTCATATGGTGCTGATGTTTGGATTTGGCATGGAGAGATAATCTGCAAGTTGATATAGTTGGGTGTGATACATTACAGTGAGATGCTCTGCACCATATGAATAATAATAATGAATAATGTTTTTGCTATACTTCTGGTTAAGATACTAAACATAAGTAAAGACGTTTTTTGATGTCTTAGTGTGTGTGTGTTTGTGTGTCTATGAGTATATGTGTGTGTGTGTTTGCATCTATGAGTGTATGTGAGTGTGTTTTTGTGTCTATGAGTATGTGCATGTTTGTGTCTATGAGTGTATGTGCGAGTGTTTGTGTGTGTTTGTGCATCTATGTGTATTTGTGTATCTAGGCAGCACTAACCTTTGAAAGACAAGTGAACACCCTCAGATCCACACTAACACTTGCCTATACACAGACTCTAACACAAACTAACACAGACACAAAGACTGTGCAGACTGATATTCCGGTGAAGGTTGCTACCCTGCGTGGGCACATCTTAAAATTTGGCTGAAGTAAAATCAGAACAGATACCCAAATAGATGCCCACTTATAGCAGGAGGGATCTTTGCAAAACTGAAACATCTATCTGCCCATGGCATTCTAGCCACAGCAGTATTATATTATAGTTTTACCCCCACACTACAGTATAGCAAAGATATTACACGCAAGCACCTTTCCACTAAATAGAAAACAAACATGCAACATAGCTATTGTTTCTGCTGATAAAGTGCCCACTTTTCATATTTACTACTTGTCCTCCAATGATGGCTAGCTTTGAACTCCTAGTTAATTTATCTTATTGCTTAAACATACAGTGGATTTGACCCCTGAAATGCTGTGTATTATTATTCAGCAATATAAATAGCCGAAAAGAAGCAGAGTGCAGATTTCATTAGGGAAATAATAAACTTACTCAGTTCTCAATACTTTAATGTGATTTACTACAAGCTTCTATGATTTATTTTAATATTTATTGTATTGATTTTTTTATCAGTCATTTATTTGTATATTAAAGTGATGACCAGTTTCTTTAAAATTATTAAAGTTGCAAGACACCTAATTTAATTTTTTTCTTCTTTATGATGTAGTGGTTCAGAATTTAGCAGCCATGCATCCAAAAACTCTATTTTTGTGAGTATCTACACACACACACAAATATATATATATATATATATATATATATATACACACACATATATATATATATATATATATATATATATATATATATATATATATATATATATATATATATATATATATATATATTTATATATATACACACACATACACAGATACACAAACATATACACACACATACACACAATTCATACATTTAAATTATTATTTTACAATTCTGCATACAGGAGATTTGTGTGCATCAAACTTGTGAAAATGAAAAGCATAATGCTGTGCCTATGGGGTCTTTATAAACCACTCTAGGCTGTCCAGTGTCCAGTCAGTTGTTGCCCCTTTAAATCACACTGCCCTGTGTATATTACAGTCCAAGAAGCAGCAGTAATAGGTCAGGCAGAAATCCCTTAACTTCTCTAATCTTTTAGCTGACAAACACAAGCTAATATTTACAAGGCTGGCTCTCTCCTCTCACGTAGCAAACTGACAGCAATTGTCCCACCCCTCCCCAACCTGTCCCACTCATTACGTTACCGGCAGCATCTCTTCAGTGTCTGGAGGAATTTATAGCACTGAGTTGAAGTGGTTCTGAATTCCTAAACATTTTCCTCTGTGTTTCTGGTCACAGCCAGCACTGTGCTAATACACAAAAAGGTCTGTGAGAAGCAGAAGCACATGGCGTTAAATGATTTGGAATTCAGGACCACATTGTTAAGTTGAGCTGTTGAGAGGTCTAAAAGTCAAAATTTAAGCTCCCCAGAAAATCAAATAGGTTAGCTAATCATTTGTTTTTACCGAACTTACTGCTGTCCCTCCATGCAGCACTCAGGCACAATGCAGGCATGTGATCTAAACACTAGTACCAATTAGTGTTCATTCCCTGCTTCCTTACTTCCTACTTGGAACGATCCCTATTCAGTTTTACATTAGCATGGTGTGTGTGTTTGCAAACTGCTGCTGCCTGCTGTTTCTCACTCCCTGACAGACACACAGACACCACATAAACTGGCAGCTGCATTCCAATAGGGATCGTTCCCAAGTAGTAAGTAATAGTGCAGGAGCTATTGAAGAAAGTGAGTGAGAACTTGAAGCAACAGGCAGCAGCAGTCTGCAGAAGACACACACCATGCTCAGTCTCAGTAATAATATTGCTTGCAACACGTACCTCAGCATGTGAAACAGACAGCCCCAGTACAGTCACAACCACCTTCTCTGCATTACATTTTACACATGTGCTCCCTCAGTGCTGGAGTGGCGGGGGACATGATGACATCAGGACAGGTCCTTCTACTGCACAGTGCTACATAAACAATCTCACTGACTTACTGAACTTTGCACCTCTCAGCTCTCTCTTCCCCACCTACTATGATCATGATGAAAGAGAGAGCCGGGCGCTAATTGGCTGGACTCTGGCAGAGGCTACCAATAAACATAGCCTCTATTGAGCTGTATGGCCTGCGAGTTAAGCACCACTGGGTGGCAGGCTTTAGCAATTCTCCTCTAACACATCCATATTGTGCAAAGGAGGGGCAGCAGAACGGCTCACAGCCTCTCCTTTGCACAATATGGAATCCTGATAGATGGTATAATTGGCTACTAATCTAAGTATATTTTTTGCATGGTGGCAGAGGGCTGAGAGGGCTGGGGGGGTACATTAGTATACAAATATATATATATATATATATATATATATATATATATATTATAAATTAAAAATTATTATTATAAAAATCCCCTGCCTCCTATGACTGCACGTCACTGCTAGAAACCTGCTAGGATATGCAAAATTGTTCATTAATGGCTGTGTACACCTTCGTAGTTTGCATCATAAACTTACATGTGCAATGGAATTACAGGGGCATTCTGTCAACTTTTGGGTGATGTCTGTGAAATTCCATGCAAGAATCTTCTTAAACTTACCTCTAAGCTTTCAAACCTAGTGAGTGAGCATAAATGACTATGCTCAAAGACCAACATTTTTACAATTTATTAGGATACGTGCAAATAGTAAATACATAGATACATTTAAAACATTATAAAAAATTACATATGCACATACAATCTTGATCAAATAGATATCCATTGTAGGAAATCAAAAATGTCCAATATATGATTTCAGTCCATCTACAAAGTAATCAGAAGTACCTACTAACTACTAACTACTCTTACTCTACCTGCTACATCTTTGCAAGCCCCCAAGAAACTGCTACCTTACAGGAATTTAAATTACTTGTATCTCACAGACTTTTCCACTCAACTGAATCCTCTGCTCTCTGACTTGCCCAAACCTCATTGCTTTACAGTATAATTCGGCACTAAAATCAACACTTGACAAAGCTGCACCCTCCGCTGTTCGTCATACATCATTCACTCGACGGCAACCATGGCACATTAAACAAACCAGATATCTTCAGCGATGTTCACGGGCTGCTGAACGGCAGTGGAGGAAATCACACACCTGTGCTGATTTCCGGCATTATAAATTCATCCTTAAGTCCTACAACTATGTGGTCAGCCTGGCCAAACAAGTCTATTTTTTCTCCCTTGTGTTATCTCATGCATCCAACCCCAGAAAGCTGTTCTCAACCTTTAACTCCCTTCTACATCCGCCTGCACCCCCGCCCACTACCAACCTCACTGCTCAGATTATTGCTGATCACTTAAAAAATAAATTTGACACCATTAGAAAAGATATCTGCACCTCACACCCTTCAAACACAGCAATCATACCCACCCCTTCTATTAACAAAACTCTGCTACTTACCTTCTGTAACAGAGGAAGAAGTCTCTGTACTCCTATCCTTGACTCATCTCACAACCTGCCCACTTGACCCTATTCCTTCACAACTTCTTCCCTCTCTCTCTCTTCTTCACTAACCCCTACCCTATCTCATCTCTTTAACCAATCTCTCACCGCTGGCACATTTCCGGATACATTCAGGCATGCGTCAATCATACCTATCCTAAAAAAGCCCTAGCTTGACCCCTCCACACCTTCTAGCTATCGACCGGTATCCTTATTTCCCTTTGCTTCAAAATTATTGGAAAGACTGGTCTATAATCGGCTAACTCAATTTCTCACAGCTAATTTCTTACTTGATCCACTACAATCTAATTTCCGCCGTAAACACTCAACAGAAACTGCTCTTCCTAAAGTAACAAATGAACTGTTATCAGCTAAAGCAAAAGGCCACTACTCCTTACTAATTCTTCTTGACCTATCCACTGCTTTTGACACAGTCAACCATCCTCTCCTCCTAAAAATACTACATTAATTTGGCAACTGAGACATAGCCCTCTCCTGGTTTGCCTCATATCTCTCAAACCGCTCTTTTCAGTTTCCTTTAACAACATATCTTGCAATCCTATGCCTCTCTCAGTTGGAGTACTGCAAGGCTCTGTCTTGGGCCCCTTGTTTTTTTCTCTCTATACATCCTCCCTTGGAAAACGTATAGCCTCCTTTGGATTCCAGTACCACTTATATGCTGATGATACCCAAATCTATCTGTCTTCTCCTGATATCTCTCCCTCTTTACTGAACCAGATTTCCAACTGCCTCTCTGCAATTTACTCTTGGATGTCTTCACACTACCTCCAACTTAATCTGTCCAAAACTGAGCTGCTTCTTATTCCCCCCTCTTCGAGACATCCAACACCTGACATTTCTCTGACGGTTGGAGACTCTATTCTAAACACCTCACCCCAGGTCCGCTGTCTTGGGGCCACACTAGACACAGAGCTCACATTCAACTCACATAGACAAGCACTTACCAAGTCCTGCCGTTCACACCTAGGCAACATTTCCAGAATTCGTCCCTTCCTTACTTAAAAAAACTACAAAAATATTTATTCATTCCATCATTTTGTCACACATTGATTATTGCAATCTACTGCTAAATGGCCTTCCAAAACACCACCTCTCCTCCCTCCAATCTATTATGAATGCTTCTGCTAGACTCATCCACCTAAGTCGCCAATCTACATCAGCTGCTCTGCTCTGCCAGTCTCTACACTGGATCCCCATACACTCCAGAATACAATTTAAAGTATTAACCCTAACCTTCAAAGCACTAAACAGTCTTACTCCAAACTATATTTCCTCTCTCATCATGAAATATTCCCTATCCCGTCCTCTTTGATCAACCTATTACCTACGTCTCTCCACTCATGTTATCTCTACGTCCCTCTCCCACCTCCAAGACTTTGCACGTGCTGCTCCTGTTCGTCTGGAACTCTCTTCCCTGATCCATAAGACTCCAACCTTGTATAGCTTCCGATGCTCCTCGAAAACCCACCTATTAAGAGAGGCCTACCATCTCTCCTCCATCCCCCATCCGAACCAAACTAATACATGAACTGCCTGACTCACTGCTGCAATTACAACAGATGTAACAAGCTACCCCAACCTTATGTCTCTGCACCCTAAACCTGTAGACTGTAAGCTCTCCGGAGAAGGGCCCTCTTCCTCCTATACTAGATTTTTTTAGTTTTGTTATGTTTTGTATTTTAGCAAAAATCTTTGTAATTGTATACCCCTATCATTGTACCCAGCGCTATGGAATTTGGCGGCGCTATACAAATAAATGATAATAATAATAATAACTAGTCACAGGAACTAAATGTTAAATTATCATGGCTACCATGTCCGATGGGTGTTTCCCTAATCCCCAATAGCTTTAAGGTCAGGGTTTGTAAATTTAGGGCCTGTCTGAACCTATTAAAAAGCACTAACCACATATTTAAATATTCTTTACACTGTGTAAATAAGAGCTATCAACACCTGCCATTTCCATAGTAGAATAATGTGAATACAGACATTATCAAATGTGTGTTTAGAAAACCCATAAGATTTATTGGCAACGATTCAATAAAACCCATTTGTCAAAATAATATCTTGTAGAAAAAATGTTTGCAACTTCAAAAATGTGCAATTAAATACTTGAAAACAGTAAAAAAGAATTAAAAGAAAAAGAAAAACAAGACAACCTTATCAGCTTTTAAATACCACAAGACGAGGACAATAGTCTTTATGAGTTCCCCATGATTGAACAAGGTGTAGATAAAAAAAAATCCTGACCATGCCCTTGGGATGCACACAGGAAGCCCCTGGAGACACATTTCATTATATCAAGTAAGATTACCATTACACAACAAACATGTGATTATTGTGCAATTACAAATATTTATATAAATTGTTTATAAGCATGTTGCCTAAGCGTGGCAGTTGCAATTATTGTTTTTCCCCATTGCAAGCGGTTTTAATTTGATGTAGAAGATATCATGTATTATGCACTTCATGAAGATAACTATCAGGTAGATTACAAGTTATGCGCGTTAGAGGGTATTTAACAAACGCAACAATTTCCCCCTCCATAGCGCTGCCATTACAAGTTTTCGAACAGCCAGCTTGTGTGTGCGATATGGTTGCGTTGAGCTCCATACCACACAAAATACAAGTGCTGTTTTGATGTGCTCATGCACGCTTTCCCCATAGACATCAATGGGGAGAGCGTGTTCAAAAAAAAACTAACACCTGCGATTGCGGAATGAAAAGCTCCGTAATGCAGTCCATTGATGTCTATGGGGAAAAAAAGTTACGTTTAAACCTAACACCCACCCAAACACCCAAACATAAAAACCACGTTTAAACACCCCTAATCTGCTGCCCCCGATGTCGCCGACACCTACATAATGTTATTAACCCCCGTATGGAGCAATTCTATTCTACCCCTTATTATGCCTATGAATATTCTATTATATGCCTGTACTTGGAGTAAGCCATTGGGCTGGGCTACTATGCCACAAAAAAAAATGTTTTCAGCCCAATGATACCATCACCTAGATTTAGAGTTTTGTCGGTAAAGACCAGCGTAGCTAACGCTGCTTTTCTTTCCAGCGCATCCCTTAAGACAACGATGGTATTTAGAGTTGTCTGTGTTAGGCTCAGAAAAGGGAGCGTTGAGCATAATTTAGCTCCACTTCAACCCTCAATACCAGTGTTGCCTACAGTAGTGGTAAGCTGGAAAAACGTGCTCGTGCATGATATCCCCATAGGAAACAATTGGGCTGAGCTGGCTGCAAAAAACCCTAACACCTGCAAAAAAGAAGCGTTCAGCTCCTAACACAGCCCCATTGTTTCCTATGGGGAAACACTCTATAAGTCTGCACCTAACACCCTAACATGAACCCCGAGTCTACCCCTAACCTTACACTTATTAACCCCTAATCTGCTGCCCCCACTATCGCTGACAC
The DNA here is from genome assembly GCF_027579735.1 of Bombina bombina. Lineage (NCBI taxonomy): Eukaryota > Metazoa > Chordata > Amphibia > Anura > Bombinatoridae > Bombina > Bombina bombina. The sequence goes on from NC_069502.1 coordinate 577,526,984, forward strand.
CTGCATTATACTATTAACCCCTAATCTGCCGCTCCGGACACCGCCGCAACCTACATTATAGCTATGAACCCCTAATCAGCTGCCCCTAACACCGCCGACACCTATATTATATTTATTAACCCCTAATGTTCCCCCCCCCAACGTCGCCGCTACCTAACTACACTTATTAACCACTAATCTGCCGACCGGACCTCGCCGCCACTATAATAAATGTATTAACCCCTAATCCGCCGCACTCCCGCCTCGCAAACACTATAATAAATTCTATTAACCCCCAATCTGCCCTCCAGAATTAAGGTAGGAAAAATCTGATTGGCTGATTCAATCAGCCAATCGGATTGAGCTTGCATTCTATTGGCTGATTGGAACAGCCAATAGAATGCAAGCTCAATCCGATGGGCTGATTGGATCAGCCAATCGGATTGAACTTCAATCTGATTGGCTGATTGAAACAGCCAAACAGATTTTTCCTACATTAATTCTGATTGGCTGATAGAATCCTATCAGCCAATCGGAATTCGAGGGACGCTATCTTGGATGACGTCCCTTAAAGGAACCGTCATTTGTCGTTAGTCCGTCGGGGAAGGTGGATGTTCCGCGTTGGCGGTCTGAAATGGAGCAGGAAGAAAGAAGATAGAAGATGCCGCTTGAAGGAAGACATCGCCCGGATGGAGGACCTCTTCTTTGCCGCTTGGATCAAGACTTCTCCCGGATGGAGGACCACATCGCCCGGATTGGATGAAGAATTTAGCTCGGCTGGGTGAAGACGGCTCAAGGTAGGGAGATCTTCAGGGGGTTAGTGTTAGGTTTTTTTAAGGGGGGATTGGGTGGGTTAGAGTAGGGGTATGTGGGTGGTGGGTTTTAGTGTTGGGGGGGTTGTATTTTTTTTACAGGTAAAAGAGCTGATTACTTTGGGGGCAATGCCCCGCAAAAAGCCTTTTTAAGGGCTGGTAAAAGAGCTGATTACTTTGTAATTTATAATAGGGTAGGGCATTTTTTTATTTTGGGGGGCTTTATTATTTTATTAGGGGGCTTAGATTAGGTGTAATTAGTTTAAACTTCTTGTAATATTTTTTATTTTCTGTAATTTAGTGTTTGTTTTTTTGTATTATAGATTAGTTTATTTAATTAAATGTAAATGTAGTTAATTTATTTAATTATTTTAATGATAGTGTAGTGTTAGGTTTAATTGTAACTTAGGTTAGGATTTATTTTACAGGTAATTTTGTAATTATTTTAACTAGGTAGCTATTAAATAGTTTATAACTATTTAATAGCTATTGTACCTAGTTAAAATAAATACAAAGTTGCCTGTAAAATAAATATAAATCCTAAAATAGCTACAATGTATCTATTATTTATATTGTAGCTATATTAAGGTTTATTTGATAGGTACGTATTTAGTTTTAAATAGGATTAATTTATTTAATTATAGGAATATTATTTCGTTTTATTTAAATTATATTTATGTTAGGGGGGGGTGTTAGGGTTAGACTTAGGTTTAGGGGTTAATACATTTATTATAGTAGCGGCGACATTGCGGGCAGGAGATTAGGGGTTAATAATTGTAGGTAGGTGGCGGCGATGTTAGGGAGGGCAGATTAGGGGTTAATAGAATGTATTATAGTGTTTGCGAGATGAGAGTGCGGCAGTTTAGGGGTTAATACATTTATTTTAGTGGTAGCGAGGTCCAGTCGGCAGATTAGGGGTTAATAATTGTAGTTAGGTAGCGGCGATGTTGGGGGGGGCAGATTAGGGTTTAATAAATATAATATAGGTGTCGGCGATGTTAGGGGCAGCAGATTAGGGGTTCATAGCTATTATGTCGGTGGTGGCGGTGTCCGGTCGGCAGAATAGGGGTTAAAAAATTTGTTTTAGAGGGTTTGAGATGTGGGGGGGGGGCTTGGTTTAGGGGTACATAGGTAGTTTATGGGTGTTAGTGTACTTTATAGCACAGTAGTTAAGAGCTTTATGTTCCGGCATTAGCCCATAAAGCTCTTAACTACTGACTTTTTTTTGCGGTAGGAGTCTTGTTGGTAGAGGGTCTACCGTTCACTTCTTCCAAGACTCCAAATACCAGCGTTATGCAAATACAATTGAAAAGATAGGATATGCAATTGACATAAGGGAATCTGCGGTAGCCTGGAGTCGCGGAAAGAAAGTGAGCGGTAGACCCTTTCCTGGCTGACTCTAAATACCAGCGGGCGGTAAAAAGCAGCGTTAGTACCCCTTAATGCTGCTTTTGACAGCTAACGCCAAACTCTAAGCTAACGCCAAACTCTAAATCTAGCTGCATGTGTTTTATACTATGCCACAAACAAATATTTGATCTGAGAAAAAAAGAGCCCTGGGATCTAGCTGGTATAATGACAAATTGTAAAATACAATGAAAAAAGCTGCCTCTGACTCACTGGTAAGGGCAGTGATCAGGCTGTCTTGCTGTACAGTAATATGTCCTGATGAGCCAGCTAGATCCCCAGTGATTACATGCAGTGTGTGGATGTGCTGCTGTAGCGCTGCCTGCCCTCTCACATGCACTCCCGGTGCTTTTGGGTTTTCTCAGGAGACCACTGCTCCATAACCTGTCCGCCTGCTTCGAGGTGGAGGACAGAAATCAACCCGATCGAATACGATCGGGTTGATTGACACCCCCTGGCCGCAAATCTGCAGGGGTGGCATTGCACCATCAGTTCACAAGAACTGCAGGTGCAATGATAAATGCTGAGAGCGTATGCTGTCGGCATTTATCGATGTGCAGCGGACATAATCCACTATATCGGCTCATGTCCGCTCGCAACATAATAAATAGGCCCTCTAATCTGCAGCTCCCAACATCCCGCCACTATGAAAATTCATTAACCTCTATTCCACTGCTCCCCGCCACTGCCGCCACTATAATAAACCTATTAACCCCTAAACCACAAGCCCCCCACAACAAAATATGCTAAATTAAACTATTAACCCCTAAACCGCAAGCCCCCCACATGGAATATACTAAATTAAACTATCAACCCCTAAACTAAAAGCCCACCACATCGCAATAAACTGATTTAAACTAGTAATCGCTAAAACGTTTGTTTTCAGCGCTATGACACAATATGTTTTATACTATGCCACAAACACATATTTGATCTTAGAAAAAAAGAGCACTTGGGATCTAGCTGGTGTAATGACAAATTGTAAAATACAATGAAACAAGCTGCCTCGGACTCACTGGTAAGGGCAGTGCTTGGGCTGTCTTGCTGTACAGTAATATGTCCTGATGAGCCAGCTAGATCCCCAGTGATTACATGCAGTGTGTGGATGTGCTGCTGTAGCGCTGCCTGCCCTCTCACATGGACTCTTGGTGATTTTGGGTTTTCTCAGGAGACCGCTGCTCCATAACCTGTCTGCCTGCTCAGAGGTGGCAGACAGAAGTCAACCCGATCGAATACGATTGGGTTGATTGACACCCCCTGGCCGCAAATCTGCAGGGGGTGGCATTGCACAATCAGTTCACAAGAACTGCTGGTGCAATGATAAATGCCGAGAGCGTATGCTGTCGGCATTTATCGATGTGCAGCGGACATAATCCGCTATATCGGATCATGTCCGCTCACAACATAATAAATAGGCCCCTAATATGCCGCTTCCAACATCGCCGCCACTATGAAAATTCATTAACCTCTATTCCGCCGCTCCCCGCCACCGCCGCCACTATAATAAACCTATTAACCCATAAACCACAAGCCCCCCACAACGAAATATGCTAAATTAAACTATTAACCCTTAAACCACAAGCCCACCACAACGAAATATGCTAAATTAAACTACTAACCCCTAAACCGCAAGCCCCCACAACAAAATATACTAAATTAAACTATTAACCCCAAAACTAAAAGCTCCCCACATCGCAATAAACTAATTTAAACTAGTAACCCCTAAACCTAATGCCCCTCCAACTTTATATTAAAATTACAATTTCCCTATCTTAAATTAAATTAAAACTTACCTGTCAAATTAAAAAAACTAACAATTAAACTAATATTACTATCAAACTAAAATTAAACTTACTACCAATTAAAGAAAACTAAAATACACATTAAAAAAATCCTAACACTACTATAAAAATTACAAAGTACCTAATTACAAAAAATAAAAAAATACTAAATAGCCAATAGAATTTCAGTAGCTCTCATTCTATTGGCTGATTTGAACAGCCAATAGGATTTCAGTAGCTCTCATCCTATTGGCTGATTTGAATTTAAAAAATCAAATCAGCCAATAGGAATACATGGGGCGCTATTTTGAAAAGGCTCCCTTGCATTGAAGATTTAGTATACGGCGGCGACCGTATGAAGAAGATGCTCTGTGCCAGATGTCTTCAGGATGGCCCCGCTCCGCGCCGCCAGGATGAAGATAGAAGACACCGCCTGGATGAAGATAGAAGACGCCGATGGGATGAAGATAGAAAATGCCGTCTGGATGGATGAAGACCTTGACGCCTGGATGAAGACCTCTCGCCACCTAGATGTCCGGACTTCAGGAACTGTAAGTGGATTTTTGGGGGTTAGTGTTAGGATTTTTAAACCTTTTTTTAGATTGTTTTTGTTTTAGTTTAGGGTTTGGGCTTTTCTTAAAAAAGCTGAATGCCCTTTTCAGGGCAAGCAAAAGAGCTGAATTCCCTTTTAAGGGCAATGCCCATACAAATGCCCTTTTCAGGGCAATGGGTAGCTTAGGTTTTTGTTAGAGTTAGGTTTATTATTTTGGGGGGTTGGTTGGGTGGTGGGTTTTACTGTTGGGGGGTCTTTGTGTTTTTTTTACAGGTAAAAGAGCTATTGGTAGTTTATTGTAGGCTAGGGTTTTTTATTTTGAGTGGGCTTTTTTATTTTTATAGGGCTATTACATTAGGTATAATTCTTTTTCATTTTTGATCATTTAGTTTGTTACTTTTAATAATTTAGTGTTTGTTATTTTTTGTAATTTAGTATTTTTTTATTTTTTGTAATTAGATATTTTGTAATTTTTATAGTAGTGTTAGAATTTTTTAATGTGTATTTTAGTTTTCTTTAATTGGTAGTTAGTTTAATTTTAGTTTAATAGTTATATTAGTTTAATTGTTAGTTTAAACTTATGCCTAGATTTAGAGTTCTGCGTTAGCCGTCAAAACCAGCGTTAGGGGGTCCTAACGCTGGTTTTGGCCGCCCGCTGGAGTCAGTCAGGAAAGGGTCTAACGCTCACTTTCCAGCCGCGACTTTTCCATACTGCAGATCACCTTACGTCAATTGCGTATCCTATCTTTTCAATGGGATCTTTCTAACGCCGGCATTTAGAGTCTTGGCTGAAGTGAGCGTTAGAAATCTAACGACAAGACTCCAGCCGCAGCAAAAAGCCAGGAGTTAAGAGGTTTCTGGGCTAACGCCGGTTCATAAAGCTCTTAACTACTGTGCTCTAAAGTACACTAACACCCATAAACTACCTATGTACCTCTAAACCGAGGCCCCCCACTCTATTAATTTTTTTTTAACCCCTAATCTGCCGACCGCACACCGCCGCAACCTACATTATCCCTATGTACCCTTAATCTGCTGCCCCTAACATCGCCGACCCCTATATTGTATTTATTAACCCCTAATCTGCCCCCCCAATGTCGCCGCTACCTACCTACAATTATTAACCCCTAATCTGCTGACCGGACCTCACCGCTACTATAATAAATGTATTAACCCCTAATCCGCCTCACTCCCGCCTCAAAAACCCTATAATAAATAGTATTAACCCCTAATCTGCCCTCCCTAACATCGCCGACACCTAACCAAGTATTAACCCCTAATTAGGGGTTAATACATTTATTATAGTAGCGGTGAGGTCTGGTCGGCAGATTAGGGGTTAATAATTGTAGGTAGGTGGTGGCGGCGTTGGGTATGGCAGATTAGGGGTTAATAAATATAATATAGGGGTCGGTGGTGTTAGGGGCAGCAGATTAGGGGTACATAGGGATAACATAGGTTGCAGCGGTGTACAGAGCGGCAGATTAGGGGTTAAAAATAATATGCAGGTGTCAGTGATAGCGGGGGCGGCAGATTAGGGGTTAATAAGTGTAAGGCTAGGGGTGTTTAGACTCGGGGTATATGTTAGGGTGTTAGGTGAAGACTTAGGAAGTGTTTCCCCATAGGAAACAATGGGGCTGCGTTAGGAGCTGAATGCTGCTTTTTTGCAGGTGTTAGGTTTTTTTTTCAGCTCAAAATGCCCCATTGTTTCCTATGGGTGAATCGTGCACGAGCACGTTTTTGAAGCTGGCCGCGTCCGTAAGCACCGCTGGTATTGAGAGTTGCAGTGGCGGTAAATATGCCTGTACGCTCCCTTTTTGGAGCCTAACGCAGCCCTTCTAAGAACTCAATATCAGTGTTGTTTAAAAGGTGCGGGGGGAAAAAAGCATGCGTAGCTAATGCACCCTTTTGGCCGCAGAACTCTAAATCTAGGCGTTAGTTTTTTTAATTTGACAGGTAAGTTTTAATTTAATTTAAAATAGGGAAATTGTCATTTTAATATAAAGTCAGGGGGGCATTAGGTTTAGGGGTTACTAGTTTAAATTTGTTTATTGTGATGTGGGGCTTTCGGTTTAGGGGTTAATAGTTTAATTTAGTATATTTTGTTGTGGGGGGCTTGCGGTTTAGGGATTAATAGGTTTATTATAGTGGCAGCGGTGTTGGGGAGCGGCGGAATAGGGGTTAATAACTTTATTATAGTGGGGGCGATGTGGGCGGATGGCAGATTAGGGGTTAATAATATTTAAATAGTGTTTGCAATGTGGGAGGGCAACGGTTTAGGGGTTAATAACTTTATTATACTGGTGACAATGTCGGGGTGCGGTGGAATAGGGGTTAATAAATTTTATTAGTGGCGGCGATGTTGGGAGCCCCAGATTAGGAGTGTTAGTGTACTTTGTAAAACTTTAGTTATGAGTTTTATGTAACAGTTTTGTTGCGTAAAACTCATAACTACTGCTCTCAGATAGTGGTATGGATCTTGTCATTATAGGGTGTAACGCAAGCTTTTTACCCTTACCGTAAAACTTGTAATGGCAGCGCTATGGAAATCCCATGAAAAAACTTAATTTTTTTTAGTTTTTTTAAGGTTTTTTGGGGTGGTTATTTTTTTTAGACTAGGGTTTAGGCCGTTCATAAAAGTGCTGAATGCCCTTTTAAGGGCAAGAAAAAGAGCTGAATGCCCTTTTAAGGGCAATGCCCATACAAATGCCCTTTTCAGGGCAATGGGTAGATAAGTTTTTTTTAGATAGTTTTTTTTGGGGGGGGGGGTGGGGTTTGCGGGGAGGGGGATTTGTAATGTTAGTGAGTCTTTGTATTTTTTTTTTTCAAAAAAGAGCTTATTTCTTTAGGGCAATCCCCTACAAAAGGCCCTTTTATTGGCTATTGGTAGTTTATTATAGATTAGGTTTCTTTTATTTTGGGGTGTTTTTTAGGAAAATGGGTAATAGAATAGGAATAAGTGTTATTATTTTGGATAATTTGTTTGTTATGTTGTGTAATTTTTTTTATTTTGGGGATGGGTTGTTTTTTTTTAGAATAGCCATTTTTTATTTTTAATGGGCAGCAAAAGAGCTGAATGCCCTTTTAAGGGCAATGCCCATACAAATGCCCCTTTCAAGGAAATGGGTAGATTAGATTTTACTTTATTTTTGTGGGTTTGGGGGGTGGAGGTTTGTATTCTGTTAAGGGGTTTTAGTTTTTTCTTTTGTAGAAAATGAGCTGATTTCTTTAGGGCAATGCCCTACAAAAGGCCCTTTTAAGGGCCTACAAAAGGCCCTTTTAAGGGCCCTTGGTAGTTTGTTATAGATTAGGGTTTTTTATTTTGGGGTGTTTTTTTGTTTTTTTAAACAGGGTGTTAGAATAGGAATACTTTTTACTGTTTTTGATAATTTTGTTTGTTATATTTTTGTAATGGTAGGTTTTTTATTTTTAGTAATTGTAGTGTTTTTTATTTTTTGTAATGGTAGGTTTTTTATTTTTGTAATGTTAGGTTTTAGTGTAAGGCAGCTTAGGTTTTATTTCACAGGTAAGTTTGTATTTATTTTAACTAGGTAGTTAGTGAATAGTTAATAACTATTTACTAACTAGTCTACCTAGTAAAAATAAATACAAACTTACCTGTGAAATAAAAAATAAAGCCTATTTATATTGTTATATTGTAGCTAGCTTAGGTTTCATTTAACAGGTAAGTATGTATTTAGTTTTAAAAAGAAATTATTTAGTTAATAATTGTAACTCTAATTTAGTTCTATTTTAATTATGTTAAAGTTAGGGGGCATTAAGATTAGGTTTAGGGTTAGGTTTAGGGGTTAATAGTTTAATTTAGGTTGTTGCAATGTGGGGGCTGGCGGTTTAGGGGTTAATAGGTTTATCTAGTGGTAGTGATGTGGGAGGCCAGAGGTTTAGGGGTTAATAGCTTTATATAGTGGTAGCGATGTCGGGGAGCGGCGGCATAGGGGTTAATATCTTTTTTATAGTGTGGGCAATGTTGGGGTGCGGGGGATTTAGTATAGTGTCGGCGATATCGGGAGTGGCAGATTTGGGGTTAATAGATTTATTTTGGTGGCGGCGATGTTGGGAGCGTCAGATTATGGTTAATAACATTATGTAGGTGTCGCCGATGTCGGTGTTTAGACATGGGGTTTATGTTAGGGTGTTAGGTTTAAACGTAACTTTTTTTTCCCCATAGACATCAATGGAGCTGCGTTACGGAGCTTTTCATTCCGCGATCGCAGGTGTTAGTTTTTTTCTGACACTCTCTCCCCATTGATGTCTATGGGAAAAGCGTGCACGAATGGTATCGGATTGATTATCCTGGGACTTGTGGTGTTATACAAGGCTTTTTGAATTTTGTATCCTGTGAGTATCACTGTGTGTACACTCTTTGTATGTAATAAATACATTTGAGCCTGGTATGTGTTTTTGCTTTCTTTTGTACATTCAAACTAAATTAATCTATGCCAGCAAAAGAGATGCAAATAAATCATTTATTAAGTGCGTGTTTCACTTAATCCATCTATAGACTTAAATTAATGTCGATTTTGATTTTTTTTTTTTCTAGTACAATCTTGATTTGTATAGGTCTATTATGCCAGCTTTGTGTGTTGGATATTAAATATGCCATTATTACTTTTATTTAGATACTTTAACTTGTTTAAAAACGTATACTGTAATTAGATATGATTTCACATAATCAGTTTAGTTTATTCATATCATATCTATGTCATCAAGCATTGGTAAGAAATCTTATTGTAGCAACAAAAAGCTGTTGTATCTGGAAAATCACTGGTTTGCTTGACAATTTCTCAAGAATAAATTATTATTATTATTATCAAAATTGGAAATTAAATAAAAAAATGACCTCATCTTACAGTTAAACTTTTTGCAAAACTTGATAAAACTATCCCAGAAATGTTCAATTATTAAAGCCCCTGATTTGATAAATGTACCTGAATACGGAAAAAATAATATCATACAGGAAATTGTTAGGCTCATATTAATATTTTTATATAACAAGTTCCCAATTTCTCTGCAGTAGACAATGTTCACTAATATTGCACTGAATATGAGTAATCATGTAAAATGCTCATCATATATTCTTTTACCTTAAAAGTCTTAGACAACATCTAAAAATATGTTTATGGAAATCCTTTTTTTTTTAATTATTTTTAAAGTTATTAACCCTTTTACAAACTACAAACTAGGTAAGTTCTAGGTCATAAAGAAAGTCATTTATTTTTGTTGTCCTGCATGATAGATGCTATTGGCAGAAAACAGATTACTAATGTCCTTTCTAGAGTAATGTGTACAGCACAGTATAGTTGCCATTCTTGAGATTTCACATCTTTCAGATGAAAAGATTCTTTTATATATGGATGTAGCTTTGAAAATTTCTTCAAAGTGTAATCATAGAAGCAAGACTATCACAAGTGTGAGATGAACAATATATAGAGTATCTGTCATGTGTGCCTAATGTTTTTGTCCTGTGCATTTAAACAATTACAGTCTTCATCTACCTTTCTGTTATCATTAGTCCCTTTCAAACATTTTCCATCTAATTTTAAACAAGTTGGTTTGCATTAATAACGTTTTTCAAATGTATTTTTTTCAAATTCAAAAGCGGAGGCAAAGAGAGGAAGAGTGAGACAGAGAAAGAGAGAAAGAAGAGGCAAAGAGAGAGAGACTGCAAGGAATAGAGATAGGGAAACAGAGGATCAAACAAAGAGACATGGAGAAATTCTTTTCTAATAAACTTATTTTTTAGAGGTGTGCATGGGCGAAAAATTTGGTTCATCTGAATCTCTTGTTCCAAATATTCAAAAATTTTTGTTTCCTCATGTTATTCTGTAGACATTTCATTTTACATTAAATGAATATCGACCATTTACTGAACATTTACATTCGTTTTCATTAAACCAATGTAAATGTTCCTTTTGCTACAGGTAAAAAAGTTTACCTATATCGTAAAATATTTTCTTTTAGCGCAATGGAGATCCGTGCTAAACCCCAACCCTTTTTCAAAGAGTCCCAGGTACATGCTAATAGAAGGCTCATGCTAATAGAAGGCTCATGCTAATAGAAGGCTCATGCTAATAGAAGGCTCATGCTAATAGAAGGCTCATGCTAATAGAAGGCTCATGCTAATAGAAGGCTCATGCTAATAGAAGGCTCAGTGTGGCTGCTTTCAAGGCCTGCATTAAAGGAACTTCTCCTTTAGTGCAGGCTCTGGGAGACAACATGCTAAGCCTTCTGTTAGCACGGCCGAGTCTCTGTGAATAACAAAACAGGATTAGCATGGATCTCCAGTGCGCTAAAGGTATTTTAACTATTAAAAGGAAACAAATGAATACTGACAAAATCATCATTATCCATTTGTTTTCTTTACATTTTGTGCTGCTATTGTTCAAATATTAATGTCTTAAAAACTAAATGAACATCTTTTTTAATGAATGTGCATGTGTCACAAAACAAAATGCACATCAATAATTTTTTATTTGTAAAGTGAATAAAAAAAGCCTACACCTGTATATGAAATATTTAAATTGAAATGATTGACAGAAAGGCTTAAAATGGGCATGTAGTCAGGAATGTATTATATTCCTGGATTTGGAAATATGTATAGAATATCATTTTATGAAAACAAGAAGTCATTTTAAGCCTGTTGATGTGAATAATTACATCAGCAGGGGCAGTTGCCATCCAGAGAGATAGTTAAAGTACATTCCTGAGGGCCAAATGTGCATATTAAGAAGAAACTGAATTGAAGTGATAGTTGTTTTAGAACAACAGTTTATGGAAAATAAATATCAAGAGGAAGATTTGAATAAAATAATTGACTAAGTTAGAAATGTGAATAGACAGGACTTTATTATATATAAAAAGGATATAAAAACGTAAATAATTCAATCAAATTATAATGAGCTTGGTCCTTAATGCAAAAAAATATTTAAAAAATCTCAAAGTAAGGAGATAAAGTTTATAAGTACTTGCTTATTTTTTAGAAATTATTCTAGTTCAGGACATAACATTGTTTTTCAGAAATCTCTAAATCTTTGTAATAAATTAGCAAATAAATATATAAAGGTTTAGGAGGAAGAAGACATTTCATTTAAACACAATATACGGCTTTTTGTCAATAGGATATATGCATTAGATGCACATTATACAATAAGGGTAAGATTGCAAAATGTTATTTTGTGTACTCATAATAAGAAATATGATATCCATCAGTCTATTACATGCAGTTTTTTATTGATGTTTTGGAATGTATTTGTAAGTTACAGAATGTTGACCACACATTTTGCAATTGGGATAAAGCAGTAGGGGAACATCAGAATTTAAAAAAGGCTTCCTTAAGCAAAACATACTTAAACATATATCAAATTTTAGAGTCTATATATATTTTGAGTCTATAAGGATCCAAAACTTCTACTCTTCTAAGTTTTTTAAATAAAGGGTGGTGATATTAATTTATTGGCTATTACAGTCACTTGACTTTGAATGTCATCATTAATTAAAATAATAAGGTTATGAGGCCTAAAACACAATTCACTTTCAGAAGGTTTTAGATTCCTATATATGCAGCAAATGTGGAAGTTGAAAATAATCTCTGATGACAACGATTTTTTCCTGATAGTTGTTTGGAAATGCAGGTCATTTTTCAAGCATCAAATTCATGGCCCAACTTTCAATCCATGAGTATCTCAATGAGAAGTGTCTTTTATGGCTAGTTGCAGGGTTTGCAACTTTAAATCCAGTCCAGTCCATTATAAAACACAACTTATCACAAGCATTGCAAATACCTTTGTGGAACAAATACACCTTCAATACCTGTCACAGAGACAATGCAACATTTGAATTCTGGTCCATAAGAACACATTTTTCCCAGCAATGATTTAGAGCTCTACACAACAACTGTGACCTCTTGAAAACTCATTTTGGCCAGTTTATAATTTTGTTTGTTTTACTATTTACTCACCTTTTTTCAGTGTTAAAGTTTATGTGCATGCTTTGTCCACATTAATAAACTTGTACTCACATTAAATATGAATATCAAAATTTTAATTTAGATTGTGGTGATTGAGTCTTAAAAACATGTTAATTATATAATTATCCAAAATAATTAACATTTTGTAAAGGGAAATAAATACTTTCATCAAGCCAATAAGTAAGCCATCATCAATACTGAATGCATTTGCTTTGGCTGTGTAGCTTTTGATTTCTTATATTTTTTCATGTGGTTAATATAATTATCCTGGTGTTTTTTAATATTTCAACAATTTTACTTAATTAAATAGCTCTTCTACTTGATTGGAATTCATTAGAAGCAGTCACTCATAATACCTAGATAGCAGAAACCAGCAAATAAATCAAAAAGTTCTTTATTAGGAGATATCAGCATAAAAACTTGCAAACCCCTCACAGCCAGGAAGGGAAAACACCCTACGCGTTTCGGCAGACCTCTGCCTTATTCATGGAAATGACTAATATGACAGTAGACACAACTTAAATGCACCTCAGTCCTCAGGTGTAATCAATCCCTGGCTGTGATCTTAGGGGCATAACCATATTACACCAAAAGGGGGACACCTTGTATATACTCATAATACATTTAACATAAGTATTTTTCCAAGATCCCATAAAAGCATCAGAACTGGATATATATTTTCACTATAAATTGTGTGGTTTTTCTTCACATTTGTCATGCTGATGAAGGGGAAAACATCCCCAAAAACATTCCATTGAAGTGATTTTACTATTTTGGAAAAGTCATGTGAGTGCAATCGTTTTTTTGAATATAGCTCTGTATCGTTGCACCCAGGCAGGTGTCTACAGGTGGGTCGGGCTGAAGAGTGGTTTAATATTGGTTGTGGACAGTGGAACCCCCATTTTTTACTTCATTTCTCTCCAGCTCAGTGGACTATACTGTGTAACCTTGTTCTTGTTTATGCATGGAAATCTGATATTGCTGTCTTTGTATTGAGGACATTTACGCATACATCTATTTGCCAGCATGGATCCAGAAGCAGATCCACAGAGGGAAGTTGCTACCAGTGCTACCAGTGATATAAATCAGGTGGAGGATCCGGCCTGTCAAGCAAAAGCAGCCCAGATTGGAACCATCTTCTATACCCAGGTTGATGCAAATAGGATCTTGTTTGCCCCTATCTCTAGGACAGCTGGTGAGACTCCTGTTAATTTATACTATACCTTATTGAAATTAAAGAAGAGGGAGGTAGATCTATCCCTACATGATAGCTACTTATCAGAGTATTACAGGACTAGTCACATCCCTAGAGGGTTTAGGGTACACATCATCCCTACAATTGGTAGAGACAATTTTTAGAAAAAAAATGGTGCTATATCCTTAATAAGTGCTCATTGGATTTAGTTCTATTAGTAATTGAGGAAGTGAGAGATATTTTAGCTAAAGTAAAGATAGAGATACACTCTTTTGAAACCCCACATAATAACATCTTAATTAGCGACCAACAGGAAAATTGGTTGACAAAGATTACCCAACAGATTGAGAAATATCAAAATGATTTGATAGTATTTAAAAATAGGAAATTGGAGGCAGTCAACACCGATTATGCCAAAGGTAAAGTATATAAATGGCTAACTACATCACAAATGGGGCAACCAAGGAGGAGACAGAGAAACAGGAGAGTCAGGTTCAATACGATAGACACCAGTGTGGCAGAGTCTTCTGACACCTTATAGGAACCTCTCAACCTTTATCCCACTCATCACCTTCGACACATAGTAACCAGGACCATTATGCTCTTCCTCAAAACTATAAACCCCACTCTACACGAGTCATTTTTTAGGGGTTACCACACGATCCTGAGGGGTAGGAATAATAGACCCCACATTAGGAGGGTGCGGCAACAGAACACAGGCCACCCCAGCGGGGCATGCATAGGGACATAGTGGTAAATTTAAGTATACACAATTTGTCAGCTACTGAACATGAGTTGCTTAACAAGGGCTTGTCCTTTGTGCCTAGCACTTCAATCTCAGAGCTAGACCAAAAATTGGATATTCACAAACTGACTAGGACCATGAAAATTAAAGAATTTTTTCAGAACACAGAAGTTGGTAGAGTCACCTCTCCTATTGAATGCAAGTGTAAGAAACCAAGCTCCTTTGAACCTACTAATTGTAGTCCTAGCAGGATGACCCCTCTATAGTCATTAGACCAGCCGATAAGGGAGGTGCAAAAGTTCTGTTGAACTACTCTGACTATAGAGGGGACAATGTTGAGCAGCTGGCGGATAAAGCTATGTATACTTTATTGCCCTTGAATCCAACTTCTGCAAAAAGGCAACTAGACATGCTCATTAAATTTGGACTAGAACAGGGATATATCTCAGAACAAATCAGTGACTTTTGCACTTGTACCCTAGGATTCCAATCCTTTACACATTCCCAAAATTCAGAAAATGTTAGTTACACCTCCAGGATGTCCTATAGTTTCTGCCGTTCAATCATTATTACAGCCGGTGGCCAAATCCGTTGATATATTGTTGCAACCTGTGGTTAGGGGAATTCGCTCCTTTATCCTTGATACTAATGAACTCTTAATACAGCTAAAAGGTGTACTTATCCAAAAAGGTGACATTTTGGTCACCTTAGACTTTAATAGTTTATACACCATCATTCTGCCCTAAGCAGGTCTTACAGCAGTCAAAGAACATCTTACACAAAATCAGGTATATGGCAGTCTGCCCTGTAGAGTCCTTGCTGACCCTGATAGATTTTTGTTTGCAAAAGAATTATTTCTGATTTGAAAGCGTTTTAATTTACAAATTGCTGGCACTGCAATGGGGTCTTCTATTGCCCCATCCTATGCAAACATATTTATGTCACAGTTTGAAAACCAATACCTGTGGGGTAAATGTGATGAGTGTATTATCTTTTATTGAAGATATATAGACAATATATTTTTGAATCTGGCGGGGGGGTCAGCAAGAACTCAGGATTGGTTCCATACCTTCCCACAGTACTGATACTGATAATGATTTTAGATTTAAATGACTGAGAGTGAGCAGGAGATACATTTCTTGGATCTTAGCATCTATAAGGGAGGGCAACACTTTAGGTACAACATTATACAACAAGCCTACAGATAGGAACTCGATTTCTGAAGAGTGAATAGCTGCCACCCTCCTGCATTCCTTAAAGGCATAGCCAGGTCCCAAATGATTAGGCCGGTACAAAATAATCTCAAACCAATAGGCAGGGCTCTCCCAGCTGTCCGGAGTGACGGGATTACATTTCTTCAAAGGGTGGTACAGACCACGAATTTCTCGAGGAGGTATCACATCTCACCCCAAGCAGAATTAATTTCTGAGAAACCCAGAGAAAAAGCAAAAAAAAGTTAATCATGGTTACAACATTCACACCAAATACCACAAAAGACTGGACACATAATGAGAACCCCATTGGCAAGTAGTAGCGTCCGACCCAAAAACTACACTTTACCAAAGATTTGGACCCCATGGTCGGGTATCGAAGAGGAAACTAATCTGAAGGACATGCTTGTTCGAACAGACCACTAAACAGAGCTATAACATTAAAACTAAGGTGAATATCAAATGATCTATAGATGTTTGTCTGAACACTTGTAATGGACTGATTAGTACTAAAACATTTTACCATACCCCATAATAATCAGAATTTTGTCATCAGATACTCACTCACTTGCACCACCACGCATGTTGTATATCTGCGGTCCTGTTCATGTTCCAACTTTTATGTTGGCAAACCTTCAGGAACATTAAGGGAGTGCATGGCAAATCATAGACGTGCAATTCGTCTATCCCTAGAAAGAGGTGAATCGGACCAGCCGGTGGCAATTGTGCTATCAAATGCCACCCGGTGCCATCTATCCGATACATTCTAATCGACCATGTCCCCATCCCGGACAGGGGAGGAGATAGGAATAAGACACTCCTGATGCGTGAATCTCAGTGGATCTATAGGCTGGGCACAATCCACCCCGGAGGGCTGAATTCAGCACCGGACTTTAAAGCATTGATCTAGCCCACCTCAGTGTGGTACATACTGGGAGTGCAATCCCATGTTGCTGTGACTCTATCGGGAATATGGGCACGACGGCCCCACTATGTGGGGCCACTGTCCCCTGTAGTATTGGTAGCACACAGCACCAGGAACATTCTGTATCTTGGGTGTTGTGTGGAAGTCTATGCGTATATGGGGGGGTCACTCAATACTCCACACCTCTATATAACATCCCAGTGTGAAGATGTTAACATATGTATAAATATATCTACATATGAACTTTATACAGTTCCTTTGGTAATACGAGCAGGGTACAACAAACCAGGGGTGACTATGGTCACTCAACGACTGTACCCTTGTATGGATACAATGTGTTCAACTTAGAATGTTCATGTATGATCTTGTATCTATCTATATATACCTTGATGTTTATTATGATGTGATTATGAATAGCTTTATTAATAGACTAAGGTGGTACGCTACATAAAGCTAAGCGGCAGAAGGAAGGATACAAGTTCAATATACCCTTTAATACTTATATGTTGGGATACCAGTGTAGAAAGTGAGCTACAATTCACCAATATGATCCTGGACGTATGAGTTGTTCCATGCATATATATGTACTGTATATGTATAACAATAATTTTGTTTAACCAACTAGGTCGGTACACAGTATAGTCCTGTAGTGCATTTTGTTTTCTAGTGTAAATATTATGTAACATTTATTTTTTTTTATTTTTTTTAACAATAATTTTTATTGAGGTTTTCAAAACATACAACGGTAGGTAAAATTTTGGAAACATAAATATATATACGACATGCTACTTTAGAACAATATGTAGGGCTACATATCCATCTTAGTTTGAACTGAAAACAATCATGGCCCTATTACACAAACAAGGGTATAGCCATTTTTCAGTGTCCAAACCAACATATCGGTATTACAAGTCATACCGTCAAAACACATCGTAACAGGAGGAAAAGAAAAAACCCTAAACAAAAACAAAAACAAAAAAGAAAAACAAAAACAAAAACAAAGAGCAAAAAGAAAAAGGCATTCATTAACATCACTGTCTTGATATATATAATCATACAATTGTCTCAAGTATTTGCCGTAGAGTAAACCAAAGTTATGAAATTTATATAAAGCAGAGTAAGAAGAAATAGAAGGGGAAAATGCGATGGAAGGGGATAGAGGAGGATGATATATATTGGAAGAGAGTGAGAACCAAGGGTGGTAGGAAGAAAAGGACTCCTTACTGGAAACATCTATTGTGTGTGAGTCATTTATCTGTAGTACCTAAGAAAGAGTCCCAATAAAATTTGATTTCATAAAATCTAGTCAGGGTTCCCCGTCTATAATAGACATATTCCTCGTGGGACAGCAAGGTAGTTGTGTTTTGTATCCAGTCAGTCCTAGAGGGGATCCGAGAAGATTTCCAATTTCTAGCTATCAGATTCCTGCCGCTATTAAGTCCTATCAACAATAGGTTCCATCGAATTTTGCAAATGTTTTTTGGTTTATAATTTAGAATTGCGGTCAAAGGGGACAGTACAAAAGCGTCTCCTAATATTGTTTGAAAGTCCTTCTCAATCTGTGTCCAAAGTGGTCTAAGCCTGTCACATTGCCACCATATGTGAGACATGTTGCCTTTCATGCCACATCCCCTCCAACATCTGTCGTCTGCGCTAGAGTAAATATGTTTTAAACGATTAGGGGTCATGTACCATCTAGTCAGTATTTTGTGGTTCAATTCTAGTGTCTTTGGTGAAGCTGATGACTTATGGGTATTATGGAATATGTTCTCCCAATCTTCCTCTGAAATGGAAATCTCCAGTTCTCTCTGCCAACTTAAAGTGTAAGGTGGAAGTGCCTTAGTTATGGTGTCCTCTAGTAGCTGCTTGGTTAAAGATAAAGTTCCTGACATAGGTACCTCCAATAAGCATAATTTTTCAAATCTTGTAGGGGATCTAAGTAATTCTGACTTGTGTTTAGAATTGTGAACTAAATGGCGCAATTGCTCATGTTTTAGCCATGAAGAGTAGTTTCCACCCGCTATCTCCCCCATTTCATGTCTATGTCTCAATCTACCGTTAATGGTCAATTTAACGAACGGGATCGTATATCCCAGATCGCCTTGGGTATTTGTTTTAGGTTCTATTCCACCTAGAAATTCTGCGTTATATGATATAGGTGAAAGAGGCGATACCCCAGATGAAATGCCTATTTTAGAATCTCTTAAAGTATCCCAGCTGTCGAAAATATGTATATATAGTGAGGAGGTTCTAGCTAACTGTGGTCTTATGTGATGTGAAACCCAGCATAGAGCCCCTAACGATGTTGCTTGTAACAGATGGGAATCAATTGTGGGCCATGCTTTGTTTTCGATTTTACCGTGCCAATTTAAAACACGTTGGAGTGTCACAGCGTTGTAGTATCTTTCTATGTTCGGCACCCCTATACCCCCTTTACCTAGAGGTCTGTGCATGGTAGCTTTGTTTATCCGTGGTCTAACCTTTCCCCAAATAAATGCATTTATTTCTGACTGTAGTTGCGATAAGAACGATTTATTAAGGTGTATAGGAACTGTTTGGAGTATGTATAAAATCTGTGGGAGCGTGGTCATTTTGATGGCCTGAATTCTACCCCACCAGGTCAAAGGTTTGTCTTGCCAGAGCCGAAAATCATTTTTTAACCTATTTAGCAGAGGGATGTAGTTATGTTGAAAGAGCATGTTGGACTTTGGTGTTAGGTCAATACCCAAATATTTAATCGTACAATGTTGAAGTTTATACGGGCATAAGTCTTTCAACTTCTTAAATAGATCACTGGCCATATTAATATTGAGGATTTCGGACTTCTGAGGGTTTATTAGAAAATTAGAAAGTTTACCGAATGTGACAAATTCAGCTAGTAGGTGTGGTAGGGATTTGTCCGGTGAAGTCATGGATATAAGGACATCATCAGCATATAGTGTAAGCTTATATTCGTTTGGTCCGATTTTGAGTCCTTGGATATTGTCATTTTTTCTGATGTGTGCTGCTAGGGTCTCTATAGACAGTGTGAACAGGAGTGGAGACAAGGGACACCCCTGTCTCGTACCGTTATGGATTTGGAAAGTATTAGAAAGAATACCGTTAACCCTAACCCTTGCTGAAGGGCTGTTGTAGACACTAAAAATTCTCTCAACCATTTTGTGGCCAAAACCAAATCTGAACAGACAGGCTTTAAGGAACCCCCAGTCTAAGCGATCAAACGCTTTTTCAGCATCTGTTGAAATAAGAACTGTGGGCTCCCCCGTCCTATTCACATGTTCAATGAGGTGTAGGGTTCTGATGGTATTATCCCGTGCCTCGCGACCCGGGACAAACCCTGATTGGTCTACGTGTATTAACTTGGGGAGTACTGAATTCAGTCTGTTGGCTAACACCTTCGTGTATATTTTAAGGTCAGTGTTAAGTAGGGAGATGGGTCTATAGTTCTCCACCCTCGTGTTGTCCTTCCCTGGCTTTGGAAGAACAGATATATGTGCCTCCAAGACGTGTGTAGACCACTTTGTGTCGTCATCTATTGCTTGGAACATGGTAGTAAGGTGTGGTGCAAGGATATGTTTAAACTGTTTATAATAGGCGTTGGAAAATCCATCTGGCCCAGGACTTTTGTGAGATGGCAGATTTTTAATCACCGCCAGCACTTCTTGCTGAGTGATGGGGTCTTCCAATTGTTTTGATAATTCTGTTGGAATTGTGGGGAGATCTATTTCGTTTAGATATGTAGTAATTGCATTAGGTGTGTCCATCGAAGTCGGGGGAGGAAGGTTATATAAGTTTTGGTAATACATTTTAAAAGTGTCAGCTATCTTAACAGATTCTTGAGAGTAGTTTCCGTCATTATTTTGTATCTTATGTATATAGGAGTTGGTTCGTTTTGTTCGCAGCATTCTCGCCAGGAGGGTACCTGTTCTATTTGATTCTGCATAATACAGTTTTTTAAGATAAAATGCTTTATCTTGTGCTTCTTTATATAATATGTGATTCAAGTCATTTCTGGCTGTTTGCAATTGTTTACTAATGTTGTAATCCCGAGGATTTGCTTTATGTATAGATTCAATCTTATGTAGGGTATTTACTGCGGCATTATATGCCGTCAAATATTGTTTACGCAAGATAGATTTATGTTTGATAAGTTCTCCCCTCATCACAGCCTTGTGTGCTTCCCAGTTGGTAGAAGGGGAGGTTAGGTGTGGAGGGTTAAGGCTAAAGAATTCTTGTAAAGCTAGTGTGGTTTTGTTCAGAATCAAAGGTTTTTTAAGAAGTGTTTCGTCTAACCTCCACACATATGGGGAGAGCGGTTTACCCAACCCTTTTAGATCTACGCTTATGGCTGCATGGTCAGACCAGCTAATGTGTTGGATGTCTGAATTAGTTACTAAACTGTAGGAAAGTTGGTCAATGAATATGTAGTCAATGCGGGAGTATGACTTATGTGGGTAAGAGTAAAAGGTAAAATTTTTCTGACTGGGGTGTTTTGTTCTCCATGCGTCAATTAAGGAGAGCTTTCTAAGGTTGACACTGATTTTACGTATTGAAGATGAGGCAACTGAGCTCTGCCCTGTAGAGCAGTCTAATTCCGGTTCCAGCGCCACATTAAAGTCGCCAGACACTATTAGTGCGCCTTTTTGTATGGACAATATTTTGTTTGTTAGTTTCTGGAAGAATTTGTGTTGATTGTTATTCGGCGCGTAGACATTAACTAGCGTGATAAGTTGGTGATGCAGGTGACCTACCAGTATGATCCATCTACCCTCGTTATCTTCTATTCTATGCTGCAACTGAAATGGGGTTGATCTACTAAACAATATTCCCACTCCATTTTTTTTCTGCGTGTGAGATGCAAAATAGCCTACAGGAAACTCTCTATTGTGGAATTGGGGCATCCTATCCCTAGGAAAATGTGTCTCTTGTATGAAAATAATACTCCCTAACATCTTTTTGAAACTAGATAGGGCGACTGACCTTTTTGTAGGGGAGTTTAGTCCCTTGGCATTTTGAGAAACTAATTTGATTCGGTTGTCAGCCATAGTTAGTGTTGAAGGAGCGAACTATCATTCTCTATTCTAGACCTATTGTGTTGATTAGTACTCTTTCTGTGATTGTCAGTCTGAGGGTTTACCTTGGTTCTGTTCACCCTTAGATAAGGAGAGAGAAGTAAAGATGAGACTAGGGAGAGAGATAAGGATACGGCAATACAAAACTCACAGGATCTCTGAAATAATAAAAAGACAGTATTAGATTCAACGATAACATATTCGTTAACAGTCAAAAACATTGAGATTAATATTAAAATTAAAGAACAGTAAGGATAAAACACGGAGTCCCCTGTAGTAGGGGGGTCCCTGTAAAGTAACATTGGGGGGGGTTCTCGTCACACAGTAGTGTGACTCAGCAACCTGTAGGATTGAAATATCCTAAATGGGTTTAAAGTTAAAAATTAACTCTAACAAAGAATTCAATATATCATGTTGTTCGAGTAGGGGGTACAATTCTAATTGTAGCTTTGACATTGCATCTATCTATGTTTAGTCTAAGGACAAATTAAAAGATGGGTCTATCAGTCATAAATAAGCAATTCTTATATTCATGTCCATCTTTGACATTTACTCGGTAATACTTTAACCTTGAACTGAGCAGCTAAGGCTCAAGTATGAACTGTTCATTCTGGGAGTTGCAAAAGGTCTGAAGTCTGATTTTTAGATTTCCTTTTCTTGGTTATTTTATTCCAGCCGGACTCTCGTGATTTTGATGGGCCATCTTCGTTATCAGCATGTTCTTCTCCTTTATTCGATATGCTAGGCATTTTTGGCTTTGAAATGCCCAGTTGTGAGCAGAAAAAGTCCATGTCATCAGGTGATTTATAGATAGCTGTGACACTTCCTTTGATCACTCTCAAACAAAATGGGAAGCCCCATCTGTATGGGATCCCCAAATCTCTCAAATGTAAGGTTAGATGTCTGGCCTCCTTCCTTTTGTTCAGGGTCATGGGGCTAAGATCAGCAAAGACTGAGAGGGAATTGTCCTCAAATGAGATTGGATGTTTTTTCCTGGCCGCTGTTAGAATGTTTTCTTTATCCCTGAAGCTGGAAAATTTAATAATGACATCTCGAGGTGGTGCTTTATCTTTAGGGGTAGGTCTCAGTGCCCTGTGATATCTATCCATGGGAAATTCTATATCTTCTTCTGTGTCCAAGATAGTGTTAAAAAGTCTATTTAAGTATGAGAGAAGGTGTCCTGTCTGTACCGTCTCAGGGATGCCTCTTATCCTAAGATTCTGGCGACGGCCTCTATTATCAAGGTCTTCCACTTGATCTTGCAGTTGTTCTATTAAATTTTGATGCAGGGTTGATTGTCTGGCTTGGGTGTCTAGAAATCTATTGGTTTGTTCTGCATCTTCTTCCAGGAGTTCTATCCTGTTACCAATTTCATTAATGTCCTTTTTCACCTCCGCGAGGCTGGATTTAATGATCTTGCTTACATGTGTGATTAGGGACGTGAAATCCTCCTTGGAGGGTAATGCTTGTAAGTCAGCTCTTGTTAATGGAGCCTGTTTATCAGAATCAGATGTGGTATCAGTAGTGTCACTTATGATATCTTCCACCTCAGTTGCCCCCTCAGTCGCAATCTCAGCAGTTTTAAAAAAATTATGCAATTTGTGCGTTGGGGTATTTGAGCCTCTGGGTGGCTTATCCGATTTGGTGCGTTTTGATGTCATATTCATGTAATGATGGGGTTTTATGCTTATGTAGAGTCCGATATTTTATTGAGGTGCAATATGGGCGTACTTGTGGCTGTATACGCAGTAAATTGTGATATAGCGTGTGGCTTTTCAATTTTGTGAATACATGTACTGCGTATTATATGATGGCATTGACCCCCCTCTCAAATGATCTCAAATGAGTAATATGCAGTTATTTGCTGTTATATCAGGTTAAGACAGCATGTGAGCTAACACTGTGAGCACCACGTAATATATAAATTAGGCCGATGCGTGTATTAAGGAGTCTGGCTTATCCTTGCAAGTAATAAAGTTCATATAAAAAGTTATGAGCCCATCGGTACCTGTTTAAACCAGTCGTGTGGTAAGCTGAGCAGTGATCATTGCGGTCTGAGTGGTAGTTAGTGAAATCGCTGCACTGACATGCTGCTGTAGTTATTCTCTGCTACTGCGATGGATGGCAAACGCCATGCAGCTAGGCCTCCGTCGTCGGCATGTTCCAAGATGTGTGTTGAAAGCCTACTTAATCAGCGGTACGGTATATCACCCAGTGTCTCCGGAGTTTCTGTACCCGATATTTTGGGTTTAGGTCTGCTTTTAGTCGATTTTCACTCCTAGATTAGCTCTATTTGATTGCTGGTCTCACGGAGCTTAAGCCTCACACGACCATCTTGGCTGCTGGTCGGCTCCGCCCCCTTCGTAACATTTATTTTTAATTACTTTTTAATTATGTTGTATTGAGTATATGGTACACAGTATTATATAGATATGGAGGCCTCATCAATGTAACTTAGCTGGTTGGACTGTTTTGATTCCACTATGTGCCCGCCCCTATCGTATAGTTGCAGCAGTATATAGCATTCTATTAAGATCACTTGTGTGGGGACTCAGTGGTTTAACCAATAGATTATTAATTTAGCACTGCATAGATAAGGTACCTTTTTTGGTATCAATTGTTTTAATTATGGAGGTATAAGGTATGTGATTTTTTGAAACCACGGTGCCACTTTAATTAAGAGCACAATATGAAGATTGCACTTTATTAAGCACATTGTTAGATGTTACTAGTCTATTCATCTTAGAGACAAGCAATAAGATGTGCCATAGCGTAACTACTAATGGTCTCGATGGTAACGTACCAACAGATATTACATCGTAATATGTATCACATAGAATTTCTTTATAAATACCAGTATCACATCACAATTGTGTGTCTACACTTCATGTAACACATGGATAACACTGAACGATTTAACTGAGAGGCAGGTGATTATTAGTTGCTATAGCATAATCGTTGGTGGTCTCTATGGCAACATAAAAAGTGAGTTCACATTGCAACATGTATCATAGAAAAATGCTGTTCCAAATACTAGCATCATACTACAATTGTATGTACATTACTCTTGTAGTCAAGATAGGTGCAATATCCTCTTTATTTTAGATGTTTAATGACTTAAAAAATATGTTACACACATAACTAGAAGTGATGTATATACACCTCCGGTTACACAAGACATTGGAATGCAAACATGCGTTCCAGCACTATTGTTTGGCACCACTGATACGATAGGCAGGTATGAGATTTGCACTTGTATTTTCACTATTAATTGTGTATTTTTCTTCACATTTGTCATGCTGATGATGAAGGGGAAAACATCTTCGAAAACATTCCATTAAAGTGATTTAACTATTTTTGAAAAGTCCTGTGAGTGCAATTGTTTGTTTGAAAATATATATATATATATATATATATAAAGCATCATCAGAATGTTCTCATAGGTCATAATTAATTGAGGAATTTTAAAACTGGATCCTTCTACATTATGATGTGATTCCATATCTAAAACCTACCCATGACCCCAATGGCATTCATTTGAATCTAGACTCTCTCTAAGTGTTTTGCCTTTCCGGACACCAGATAAGAATTTGCAGTCTGACAACTCAAGTCATACAGCACTCCTATTATTAGGCCCAGCTAAATATCTCATTATGATCTTCTCCTCCATCCTAAACATGGCCTTGTGAACACCGTAATAATGAGGTCCCATAGCAGTTTTATGAGTATCAATGAACTGGGATTATTATAGCCTTGGGGGCCTATTTACCAATGTGTGAGCGAACATGATATGAACTAGTGTATCATGTCCGCTGTCTGGATTTATTATTGCACCAGCAGTTCTTGTGAACTGCTGGTGGAATCCCCCCCCCCCCCCCCTCGCAGATTCGCGGCCACTAGCAGGGGGTGTCAGTCAGCCCGATCGTATTCGATTGGGTTGATTTCTGTCTGATGCCTCAGAGCAGGCGGAAAAGTTATGGAGCAGTGGTCTTTAGAATCAAGGGGACTCAAGCTCCATACGGAGCTTGATAAATATGCCCCTTGGTGTCTAAATAATCTAGATTTTATTAAAGACAGGAGGCAAAAATTTTGCATCAAATCTGAATTTCAAACAGTAGCAAAGAAAAAGTGAACAAATATTTGCATAATATTGCAACAATACTGCACCAATAAGAACAGGGTTATAGCATAAGAGTCCATAACACAATAGTAATGTCCTCTTTTCTTTGAGATGAAGACACAGGACTAACATAAATATCAACATACGATTAACCACAGGAAAAAGGGTTTCCTATGAAACAGCGTTGAAGAATCTAGATTATTTTAGACACCAAGGCTATATTAATCCCAATTTTATGGAAAGACAGGAGACTCTCATATTTTGCATTTTTAACACACAGAAAGAGAACGTCAGCATCATGAGGGATCAGTTGAAAATAATGCTGAGAAAAGGTAGATGCAGAAGACCAGAATGTCTTGAATCATGACTACCGAACAAAAAAGCCCTTGGAAGCATCTGCCCTCTGACGAATGGACTTCAAAAGACAAATCAATGCCAGCTTTAGGCCTAAGCCTACAAACCCATCTGGCAAAGTAAGAGAAGAGTGTCTGAAGCTTCTGAAACTTAACTGATATGAAACTTAACATTTTTCTTTCATGTTCAGATTAAATTTTTCAATCATTCTCTTGGTATCGTTTGTTGAAAAGCATGGGCATAGGCTTAGTTCTGACCATTTCTGGAGCACTATATGGTATGCAGTTTTTCAAGAAGTGTTTTCATTTGCAAGAGCACTAGAGGCAGAACTATTTCCTGCCATTTAGTACTCCAAACACCTACCTAGTTGTCTCTTCAATAAAGAGTATCATGGAAACTAAGCAAATTTGATAATAGCAGTAAATAAGAAACTTTTTTTTAAAATGGTATGCTCTGTCTGAATCACACAAGAACTTTTGGGGTTTCATATTCCTTTAACTTTGGGAGCTGCCCTTCTACTGTACTTCTATATCACTGATCCTGGTTTCACCTGAAATGCAGTGTACAACATTATGGCCCAGAGTGTGGTTGTTGTATATAGGGATCAGCTTCAGGACACACTAGGATTATTGCTCATGGACTGACTCACTCTGCTATACATTTAAAGGGACATTCTATTAAAAACATTTCTATCATTCATATGAAAGGGCACGAGTTAAATATGCTAAAAATATTATTTTTTTTTTTTCTTTTCTGAAAAGGGTTTAAAGAGATAATGTGCAAATAGCAATCATTATATTCCTAGCAGCAGCAGGAACCTCCTTTTAAGGGCTAGATTACGAGTGGTGCACTATTTAGCGCTCCCACTGGACAGAGGCATTTTGTGTGTGTTAGGTTTGCGCTCATATTACAAGATGAAAGTAAAAAGTTTGCGCAAAAGCCCCTAACCTGATGTGCACAAAAAATTGGAACTTCAGAATATTGTGAATGCATTACCTTATTCCCCAGTAGACCTTCAATAGAGTGCGGAAAAGTGGAAAAAAAAAACTAACACCAATACTTGCGTGCTAATAGACTGAGTTTAACCAAGTGTTCTATTTATCTTCTCTCTCTCTCTCTCTCTCTCTCTCTCTCTATATATATATATATATATATATGATTTTTGGTAATATATACAGTATATACAAGTATATATATATATATGAAAAAATATATCAGAGGGGACGCAACTGCTGTTCAAGAGCTCTTATGTAAAATTGTAGACTGACAATAACACACCTGTGGTGTTATTACCAGGATCTAAGTGGTCTCCTAAGTTAGGCTTCCTTGAATTTAACAATATGCATGTAAAAAAGACATTTATAAGCTATAGTAACAGACAGTATGTGCCATATTAGTGCTTTTTTTGTTAGCTAATAATGCAAAGCTTGCAGTAGGAAGCGTAAGCAAAATAGAGGGTTTATAGCATAAAGGACAGATGATAGTATTTCCTCAGTATTTCTGGGATCCTGGAATGCTGACAAGTGAGGCCTCATGCAAAGAAAATTGTAGCAAGCAAGAAGAAAAGCAGTTCACAGTGTTGTTACTATGAAGTCAGCATAAGATATGAGCAACAATGTTGCTATCCTCCACAAATGTTACAAAAGTACCCAGAGTCAACGTTCTTTGTAAGTATATTGCTTCCGGATCAACGTATACATGCAAGTTCTCAAGAATAAAGAGCAATTGTATCAGTAATGTTATGACCGTGATACAGTCCATATTAGTGAACCATGATAGAACATATACGACCCTTGCTATTTCATTCAGACATATCGCTGTGGCAAAGATGCGTCTTCGTAACTTATTAAATCCTCAAGTTACATTTGTTGCGCTTCTGTATTCACCGCAGGTATCATTATCCATGCGGTCTGGAGGCTGTGTTTGTAGCGTGCACCACGTAGGGCCGGTCGGCTTAGCCAATGCCGATGCGCGTTTCACCCGCATGGGCTGATAGACAGACCGGGCTTCGTCAGGGCGGTATATAGAGAGGACTGGCTAGTCCCTTTTTATAGCGTTTTGTAATAGCACCCCTGCTGGAGGTGAAGATTTTCTGCATATCTATACATAGATTAATCTAGAAGAAAAAACCTAAATCATTTTGCAGATATACTGCACTTAAAAACAGTAGTTGACTCTAGATGAATATTGCTATAGTTAGATAACTTATCTGGATATATAATATAAGGTTTTTTTTTTTTGGTTTTTTTTTCACCCCTATCATTATTATGTCGTTTTTGTTAAAGAACAATTCATATATCTTTGTCCAGAGATTGTACCTTTTTAAAGTGGGCTTTCTAGAAATTTTGTTGTCCTATAGAAAACAGGCCATATCAAGTTTATCATTCAGACCTTCCGGCAGTTGAGTCCCCAACTCAAAGATCCACCTGCATTCTTTCTGCAGGAGGATCTTATCGTTGTCAGCCTCCTCTGCCATTAGTGATTCCTATCTATACCAATGAATTTTAGAGAATAAGGATTACAGTCGTGCACCAGTTCATAGTGTTTTGCAACATTACTCTTCTGGTTTTTATTTTTTTACATCATCAACAATGTTCTGTGATTCGGTCTTTTATGGCTCTCCTCGTTTTTCCCACGTAGAAACGTGGGCAACTGCAGGAGAGTAGGTAGATTACTCCTTCTGTATTGCAGTTAATAAAGTGTTTTAACTTATATCTTTTCCCTGTGAGGGTACCAAAGTCTTTAGTTTTGACCATGAACTTACATGCCACGCATCGACCACAAGGGTGGTTGCCAGATGACCTATGTCTTGTGAGCCAGTTTGTCTGTTTTTGTTCAGACCTATATTGGCTTCTTACGAGCTTGTCCTTTAGGTTGGAAGCTCGTCTAGCTGTGATATTTGGATAGTCTCCGACTTCATTTAATACTCCAACATCACTCGTAAGAATTTTCCAATTCTTGGCCAGGATCTCCCTTAGGGCATTCCAATGGCAGTTGTAATCTGTAACAAGCCTTATTTTTGAATCTATTGTTTTTTCTTTTTGTGCAAGAAGTGTATTTCGGTTTGTATGTGCAGCATTATTAAATGCCTTTCTTACATTTCGCTTGGAATACACTCTGTCCAAGAACCTTTCTTGCATGTCTGTGCCATGCTTCAGGAATCTTTCTTTTGTCGAGCAATTTCTACGAAGTCGTAGAAATTGCCCTTTCGGTATACCTCGTATCAAGTGTGTTGGGTGGTGACTTGAGGCTAAGAGGAGGCTGTTTGTAGCAGTACTCTTCCGAAAGTTTTCAGTCACAATCATTCCTTGTTCAATTTTTACATTGATATCTAGAAACAATATTTCCTCCTTGCTATATTGCAGGGTTAGAGAAATGTTACTGTCATTTATGTTGAGGGTGCGAACAAATTCTTTAAGATTGATTTCCGATCCCTCCCAAATTAAAAAGACATCATCCACATATCTTAACCACATGTGGATGTTTTCTTCAAAAAGGGGGTTTTGGAACACTTCATCCATTTCCCACTTTCCGAGGTGTAGGCAAGCATATGTTGGGGCACATGTGGCACCCATTGCAGTGCCTCGTTTCTGCTTGTATATTTTATTATCAAACATGAATACGTTGTTACAGAGCACAAATGTTAACAATTCCACCACAAAGTCTGTGTGGTTTTGAACATTTGTGCCTCTTGTCATGAGATAATGTTTACACGCTTCTATTCCCACTTCATGTGGGATGGATGAGTATAAGCCCTCAACATCTAAACATACCAACCATGCTTCCTGAGGAACTGACAATCCATCTACTTTCCTGAGGAAGTCTGCAGTGTCCAGGATAAAGGATGGCATTGTATTCAAAAAGGGTCTTAAAAAATGATCAATATAGTTCCCCAAGTTTTCTGTTAGGCTGCCTATACCTGCAATTATTGGGCGGCCTGGAGGATTATTAGAGTTTTTGTGTATCTTGGGGATACAGTAAAAGACCGGCATCACAGGGTGTTCTGGGTATAAATATTTGAATTCTGTTGCAGTAATAGTTTTATTTTCTTTTGCTTTCTTTAGAATATTAAAGAGGGAAAACTGCAGAGAGGAGGTAGGATTAAAGGTTAAACTTAGGTATTGGCTTTTATCCAAAAGTTGACGTTTTGCCTCAAGGACATACATGTTTTCGTCCCATAGGACTAAATTGCCGCCCTTGTCAGCCTGTTTTATGATCAGACCTTTTGCACTCATCAATTCCCCAAGGGCTTTCCTTTCTGACTTGCTTAGATTATCGTTTACTAGTCCAGTAAAAGAGAGGCCAGCCACTTCTCTCTCTACCTGCTTTACAAAAATGTTCACAGCAGGTACCATCGATAATTGTGGCATATATTTAGATTTAGCTTTGAAGTTAGTTTTAGTCGTTTTGTACCCACTTTGATCTGGGGCTTGTGAGGGATCATATTGACTCCCTTCATTTTTAGCCAGCAAAGCTTGTAGATCTGTGATTAGAGCACTGTCTTCCATGGTAAGAGATAGATCTTCCACTAGATGTCTACTCTTACCTTTCATTATTTGAGACAGGACTACCCGTCTGGCAAACAAATGAAGATCTTTGATAAAATTAAATTTATCAAGAGTGTTTGTGGGGCAAAACGATAGGCCTTTTTTAAGAACCTCAATATGAGATAAACCCAATTTAAAAGTAGATAGATTTATAATTTGCAAGTCATTCTCTGTTTGGTTTAGAATCCCCTGCGACTGCGAAAGCGTCGGGGTCTGCCCTGGGAGTAATTCCTCTGGGTTTGATCGTAGCCCTGTTGGCGACGTTGCCTGGAGGGGTATCGTCTCTCTTCTGAGTTTGATCTTGTCCCCCCTCTTCCTTCTCTTCCTGCCGCCTCTCCTCCTTCCCCTAAAAAATAATTTTTATTTTCAAGGGTAACTCTGGAATGATCTACTTCCACATCAGAGCTGTCTGTACCAGAGTCGTAAGCTCCTTTTGCTGATTGATAACTATAAACTTTGTTGTTTTTATAGTCATCGTTGTCTCTGGAAAATTTTCTTCCTTTTCTCAGTTTTATGATATATAAAATCGCTATTCACTGCATACCATATTGTGACTGCGATAAAAAGTTGTGACTTGCTTCTGTTTATGGTACCCTTATTTGACCTCTTAGATCCCACTTTCTCATACCTGCCCAGGGCATACCTCTCTACTAGGGGTTCTGTGTGCAGCAGGGTGTAGAGGTTCTATAAAGGTATCACATATTATTTCTACTAAGCTGTGGCTGTTTGTTATTTAAACTTTTTCTGTACGAGCTGTGTACCCCTGACCGGTTTTGAATACGAACTCTAGTATGTACATAAGTAACTATTGTTTCCTTATTAACTTCCTACTACGAATGTGATACAGTGTGCTGTATCTTTATCATCTGGGGAGTGGTGTACATACAGTTGGAAGATTTCCCTGTTCACAATTGGATTAAAAATTCACTGTTTAAATACGTACTATGGTCTAATGAGCTTTATTTTTTCAAAAAGAGTGCTGAAATCCCTGTCTTTAAACAACTAGGATTACATTCCTAGCCATTTCTCTCTTCTCTAAACCATAAAAAAAAAAATATATATATATATATATATATACATATACATATATAAATATATGATATATACAGTATATACAGTATGTGTGTATATATATATATATATATATATATATATATAAATATATATATATATATATATTAATATACATATATATATAATGTAGAAAAGAGAGCGCACTCCCACTCAAGCAACATCTACCAGGGTGCAGGCAAATATAATTATTAAATAAGAAAGAGGCATGCACTCACTGGATTAGTGAAAAAAGTGCTTTTATTAGCACATCAAAAAATGTGTTATGTTTCGGGGATCAATCACCCCTTCATCAAACTAAATGAAAAGTGAGCAAACAAAGGTGCTTAAATCAGGTGTTAGCCCCTCCCCCAAATCAGAACAGGACAGCCCCATTTAGAAAATGTGATATATACGTTTTCAACAATAGCCTATCCCATTGTCTGCCAATCGAGATTTGTACAGCCAATCAAACAATAAAAATACAAAATGTCAATTATTCTCATAGATAGAACTAAAATAAATAATATTAATGCAAATTGTGTACTAAAATATAAATATATAAAGGGGCTGAATTAGTGCACAACAATATCTATCTATAGTGATAGATGCCCATCTAGCAACTATAAAGTAAAATGCAATAGAGTATGTCCTGATGCACTGATATGGCAGAATAAACACCTTTGTTTGCTCGCTATTCATTTAGTCTGATGAAGGGGTGATTGATCCCCGAAACGTTACACATTTTTTGATGTGCTAATAAAAGCATTTTTTTTTCACTAATCCAGTGAGTGCACGCCTCTTTCTTATTTTATAATTATATTTGCCTGCACCCTGGTAGATGTTGCTTGAGTGGGAGTACGCTTTCTTTTCTACATTGTATATTTTAATTGCTGCACCCACAACTTGTACTAGGAGTTAACCATCTAGCCATCAGAAAAATTTGTGTCTCTGAACTTCACTTGTACACCTCACTTTTGGACACTTATACACTGAGGTATCACCTACACAGGGGCTGCAATAGAGTTTATGTGCCTTATCATGGAAGGAGACACAGATGATACTGCTACTCTGGCATTTACAAATGAAGATGCGAGTATGATTCTATTTGAACCAGATGACAACATAACAGAATCTTAATCAACTAAAAACCTATACCTTGCCTTATTGAAGTTGAAGATAAAAGAAGTAGACCTTAAATTACATGGTCTAAACCTTTCAGACTACCATCGTAAGCGATTTATACCATGTGGTTTCAGAATAAAGAACACCCCCACAATAGGAAGAAACAGCCCAGAATTTTGTCGTAGATGGTGTGCAATCCTTAATAAGTGCTCTTTGGATCTAATCCTTCTAGTCACAGATGAAGTGAGGACTCTTTTGATTAAAATCAGAGAAGAAATAACACAATTCAAAGTCGCTAAGAACTATATATTAGAAGCTGATCAAATGGAGAGGTGGTTTGATAAATTGAATACTCAAGTCAACGAGTACAGACAAGAATTGATTAAATTTAAGAATAGAAAGCTGGAAATTGTGAATGATGACTATAATTCAAAAGAGTCTATTGATGGCTTACAGGACCTAATGAGAGGCGAAGACCCTTTTTTAATAGACCCAGACATCAGTGGCAATACACAAGGCAAAATCTCCAAACAGTTGATATCAGCTCAGTCTCTGACTCAGATTCTACTACACCACGGGGACAGGCTTCCGCCCCATCAACCTAACAGTAGGTTTTTCAGGGGGTCCAGACTCGTGCCGGACAGCACAGAGGCGTCAAAGACCAAACCCCAGGAGTGGTGGATGGCATGGCTCACAGACCACCACTTCCCCCAAGATGACAGAGGATAATGACATCATAGTCAATTTGAGTGATAGACCCCTCACAAACGCAGAAAGAACTTTGCTGAATCGGGGACTATCATTTGTACCTTCGCAGGCCACTGATGATTATAAAATGTACATTGACATCCAAAAGCACCTAAGACTTCTTAAACTTAAGGATCATTTTAAAGAAGTGAGAAGTGAAAAGGGCAGTTGCACCATTCAGACCTAGTAGTAGATTTGATCCGGCCAACACCAATGCTAGTCTGAAAACCTACACGAGGCTACTTTCAACCAATCTATTATCTTCAGGAAAAGATAAAGGCTATTAGAATCTTAGCAAGTGATCCTACGATTGTTATTCGCCCCGCTGATAAGGGCGGTGCTGTTGTTATTATGAATTATAACAATTATAAGGATGAAATTCATGAGCAACTGGTTGACTCACAAGTATATTGCATATTTGGATAGAAATCCTACTATGATTTTCCAGCGGACCATTGATGAACTACTGAAGAAGGCTCTTCAACAGGATTACATTAACGATCACACCTATAAGTATTTGACGACTGAGATTCTGATATGCCCTATCCTGTACACGCTACCTAAAATACACAAGACACTTGAGATATCACCTGGATGCCCTATATCACCTCTGGCTAAATTTGTAGATTTTTACTTACAACCCTGTGTTACCAGAATGTCCTCTTTTTTAAGAGATTCTTTACAACTCATTGAGGAACTGGTGAGTGGACGGTTGGAACCTGATTGTCTTCTTGTAACAGCCGACGTAAATAGTTTGTACACAATTATCCCACATGGATTGGGCATTCAGGCTGTACAGAAAGCTCTGCTGAAGACCCCATACGTTGGTCCACCTATAGATATCCTCCTTGAGATTGTGAGATGCTGTCTTGAATTGAATTTCTTTAAAAATTCAAAACTCATTACTACTTGCAAATATCAGGGACGGTGATGGGGTCGAATATGGCCCCATCCTACCCCAACATCTTCATGGAGGACTACGAGGAAGAAATCATGAAAATTGCTGATAGATCACAGGTATCTATGTATCGTAGATGCATAGATGACCTGTTTTTCAACTGGAATGGTACTGCAAAGGATTTGGAAGATTGGTTTCAAGAGCTGAATGATCTGCAGCATCCTGTTAAGTTCAAATTGAAGTACCATATTGCTTCCATATAATTTTTGGACTTATTAATTTGCAAAGAAGAGGATACGTTGGCTACAATACTCTATGCCAAATCAACGGACAATAACTCTATCCTATGTGCCTCGAGTGTTCATCCAAGGAGTTTGATTAACTCGATTCCCAAGGCCCAGATGTTGAGGACTGTGCGGAACAACACAGATCCTCAGAAAAAATTGGCCCAGCTAGATGATATGGGGAAATGTTTTGTTCAGAGGGGATACTCCAACACGGAGATCAAGAAACTCTGTAAAGAGGTGCAACATCTGACACAAACTGAAGTCCTATCAACACAAAAAATAAAATAAAAAATGAATAAAATCATGGATGGTGAAATTAAGAGAATGCTTTTCACCACAGAATATTCCCCTGACAAAAGAAATTTCCCTGAGAATTTGAAAAAAACACTGGGCGGTGGTAAACACAGACTCAACATTACCTTTTAAGGATTATGGCCCACCAATGATAGCCTTCAAGAAGGGCAGATCACTGAGAGACCAGCTCATGTTAACAGATCCAGGACTGGATTCGAAGCAAGAAGAAGGGCTGTTACAAATGCTCAGGATGCACCACCTGTAACTCAATGATCCAGGGGTCTCACTTTAGGCACCCCCACACAAATCAACATTTTGACATCAAGTTCTATCTCACTTGTACTACTACACATGTTGTATACCTATTGAATTGTACTTGTGGACGTTTTTATGTGGGGAAAACGAGTGACACTATACGTATGAGGATGGCGAATCATAGACACTCTATCCGTGAGGCAATTAAAAAACAAACATCTGATCAACCAGTAGCCAAACACTTTATGCAGTTGAAGCATACAGTCAGTGACCTTAGGTTCCTTTAGATTGCACAAGTGCCAACCCCCTAAGTGAGGGGGCAAACAGGAACCAGCGTCTACTCCAAGTTGAATCGAAGTGGATCTTCAAATTAAAAACTTTATACCCTCATGTCTTGGATCATCAGCTGGATTGGCAATGCTTTCTGTGATTCCCTGTTATTGTATTGTTCTAATAGTAATAACTGTGGGTGTCAACACCTACAATGGGGTGAAGGGAGGGACATTTATTGGGTATCCATCGATTAGATATTTTGGCATTATGACATAACTCTTTTCTATGACCATTAATTATATATACTCATTCCTAGCTTAGTATGTTAGGATCCACTGGATGATCACTATCATGGGGTGGTGTTGGTGGTATACTTTCTGTGTCCACCCACGGCCCTTATTTGAGTGTGTGAAGTGGTGAACATTTTTACTTATGTAATTTATATAAGTATGTGCTTATTATAGCCAGTTCCCCTATTTCTGTAGTATGTTAGGATGGAAACTATTGTATGCTTAAACTGTGGTTTCTGCCCTTTGCCTAGTCTATATAGTAGTGGGGCGCTTTACATTTCATTATAGTGTAATATAGTAGTAGTCCCCTATAGACATGGGACACACACAGGGAGCTAGTGGCATACACATTTAGGGATTTTCTTTCCTCTGTTTCCTTATGTGGGTGTATATCTGGTCTGCAGTTTTTAATCTGTGTATTTGTCAATATTTTCTATTATCATTCCTGTCTACCAGTGTATTATGCACCATCATTTAACCCCTTAGTGACCAGAGCACTTTTCCATTTTCTGTCCGTTTGGGACCAAGGCTATTTTTACATTTCTCTGCGGTGTTTGTGTTTAGGCTGAAATTTTCCTCTTATTCATTTACTGTACCCACACATATTATATACCGTTTTTCTCGCCATTAAATGGACTTTCTAAAAATACCATTATTTTCATCATATCTTATCATTTACTATAAAAAAAATTTATAATATATGAGGAAAAAAATGGAAAAAAAACACACTTTTTCTAACTTTGAACCCCAAAATCTGTTACATATCTACAACCACCAAAAAACACCCATGATAAATTGTTTCTAAATTTTGTCCTGAGTTTAGAAATACCCAATGTTTACATCTTCTTTGCTTTTTTTGTAACTTATAGGGCCATAAATACAAGTAGCACTTTGCTATTTTCAAACCATTTTTTTTCAAAATTAACGCTAGTTACATTAGAACACTAATATCTTTCAGGAATCCCTGAATATTCCATTGACATGTATATATTTTTTTTTAGAAGACATCCCAAATTATTGATCTAGGCCCATTTTGGTATATTTCATGCCACCATTTCACCGCCAAATGCGATCAAATACAAATAATTGTTCACTTTTTCACAAATTTTTTTTCACAAACTTTCAGTTTCTCACTGAAATTATTTACATACTGCTTGTGCAATTATGGCATAATTGTTGTAAATTCTTCTCTGGGATCCCCTTTGTTCAGAAATAGCAGACATATATGGCTTTGGCTTTGCTTTTTGGTAATTAGAAGGCCGCTAAATGCCACTCGCGCACCACACGTGTATTATGCCCAGCAGTGAAGGGGTTAATTAGGGGAGCATGTAAGGAGCTTTTTGGGGTAATTTTAGCTTTAGTGTAGTGTAGTAGACAACCCCAAGTATTGATCTAGGCCCATTTTGGTATATTTCATGCCACCATTTCACCGCCAAATGCGATCAAATTAAAAAAAAACGTAAATTTTTTCACAATTTTAGGTTTCTCACTGAAATAATTTACAAACAGCTTGTGCAATTATGGCACAAATGGTTGTAAATGCTTCTCCTGGGATCCCCTTTGTTCAGAAATAGCAGACATATATGACTTTGGAGTTGCTTTTTTGGTAATTAGAATGCTGCTAAATGGCGCTGCGCATCACACGTGTATTATGGCTAGCAGTGAAGGGTTAATTAGGTAGCTTGTAGGAGCTTGCAGGGTTAATTTTAGCTTTAGTGTAAAGATCAGCCTCCCACCTGAAACATCAGACCCCCTGATCCCTCCCAAACATCTCTCTTTCCCTCCCCTACCCCACAAATGTCCCCCGCCATCTTAAGTACTGGCAGAAACTCTGCCAGTACTAAAATAAAAGGTATATTTGGGCTTTTTTGTGCATTTTTTGTTAGCATATTTACATATGCTTCTGTGTAGGGATCCCCCGTAGCCCCCAACCTCACTGATCCCCCACTAAACAGCTCTCTAACCCTCCCCCACTGACTTAATGTGCGCCATCTTGGGTACTGGCAGCTGTCTGCCAGTACCCAGTTTAGTGAAAAAAAAATGCTTTTTTTTAAATAAAATATGTCCCTTTTCTGTAGTGTAGCTTTCCCCCCCCCCCCAAGACCAACCCCCCACCCCTTCCAGATCCCTTAGATGGTTTTGAAAAAAAGTTTATTTAATTTTTTTTTTACTTTTACTTTTTTACTTTTCTGTAGTGTAGCGGTTCCCACCCCGCTCCCGCCCCGCCGTGCACAGCGCCCCGCCCGCCACCACCCCGACGGTCCCGATCCCGATTCCGCCCCCCGTGACGTCACGCGCAACACCGATGGCCGCCCACCCACCCGCCTCCCAATTCGGGCTCCCACCCACCAACGATACCGGCCATCGATGTCCGGTGCAGAGAGGGCCACAGAGTAGGCTCTCTCTGCATCGGATGGCCATGTATGGTTATTGCAGGATGCCTCCATATCGAGGCATCACTGCAATAACCGGAAAGCAGCTGGAAGCGAGCAGGATCGCTTCCAGCTGCTTTCCCACACCGAGGACGTGCAGGGTACGTCCTCAGGCGTTAACTGCCTTTTTTTTGAGGACGTACCCTGCACGTCCTCGGTCATTAAGGGGTTAAGTGTCTAACTGTGACTAATGATGAAAAGCCTGTCTCCTCCCCAACACATGGGGAACATCATCCATGTAAACAAGGATGATGATTGGCGGCTGCATTTACATTTTTCATCCTCAGCGTGATTGATAACACTCCCATGAGATCTACGATGTTGTAATTTCTAAACAGTATATCTGGATATTGCTGAGATTTACCAATGTTTAACTATAGCCATTGATATGTATATTGTTTGACTATTCCCTTGCTTCTACCGATTCTCCACAGCCTGCCCGTGGATGTCACATCGGCCACTCCCAAATGGGAGGTTCGATGACGTCTAGTTCACAGAGTCCATTTTTGACCACGCCCACAATGCAATTGTTTGGCAGTTTCGGTATATGCAATGGCTACGAGATAGATTGAATTGTGGTAAGTACTCTTAACATAGTCATTGTTTTCAATCTCGGCTATATGTTTTTTTTTTAATTATTATTATTTTTTTATTGGGGTTCACAAGTTATACAAGACAAATAAATCTCAATATAAAGAATTTACATCTGATATACTTAATGTTTTGAGCTTTACAAAGGCAATAAACCTATTAACATGCGACCACACAAAAAATTAACAAAATTTTGACGCTTATATTTGACAAAAAGAATACGTTTGTTATGACGTACATAAAGTTTTAAAACATAAAAAAAGCCTCATTTGGCTATAATACCTCGATTTCACGTTATGATATGTGAACCTGTCATTGTTTTCAATCTCGGCTATATGTTATTGGAGTAAGGTTGATGAGACTACTGTGCTCTGTATTGCTTAACACAAAAAATGTTATTCTGCCATTATACAATGTTTTCAGGACATACTCTATTGCATTTTACTTTATAGTTACTAGATGGGCATCTATCACTATAGATATTGGTGTGCACTGACTCAGCCCCTTTATATATTTATATTTTAGTACACAATTTGCATTATTATTATTATTTATTTTAGTTCTATCTATGAGAATAATTGACATTTTGTATTTTTATTGTTTGATTGACTGTATAAATCTCGATTGGCAGGCAATGGGATAGGCTATTGTTGAAAACGTATATATCTATGTCTACATTTTGTCTACCTGTAATCATTTTATCAGATATTGTCTGAAAACGTATTCATCCTGCCACCCCGCCCCCCCTCTAATTTGCAAGTGTGCAACTCCTGCTAGCTAAGACTGCCTGTAACAACTGCCTAGAATCACTTCATTACTTCTCACTACTACATATAGAGAAGGCTTAAGGCTCATTCATGAGCTGTGGCTCTCTGATTCTAAGTAGCTCTCTGTTACAAGTAGCAGAGTATAAACACTGGAGTTAGGAAACTGAGGTGGAAACTGCAGTCCAAATAACAGGGTAACCTTAATAACTATACTCTACACAATACTCTCTATGACTTTTCTGCTCTCTCTGTCTTCCCTTCTCCTAAAAATCACTTGCATGTCCCTATACAACAATCTCCACACTATCCATATCTCCCCCTCCCTTCTCTCATCCCCTATGCTGTCCTCCCATGAACTACTTTGTTTCCTTAGAAACACTTCCCCCCTCTAACTCTCCTGTGTCTAATCATTCCCCTGCTCCCACAAATCTCACTCTCACCTTCAGTCACTCTCACTTGCTGCTGGTGATGTTTCTCCTAACCTGGCCCTGCAGCAATCACCACACTTTTACACTCTCGCTCCATCTCCCCACTGCAAAAAATCTAGGTCACGCAATACTAACAATCTCATCTTCATTAACAAACAATGCCTAACCCCTCCCTTTTCTTGAGCCCTCTGGAATGCTTGCTCCATCTACAACAAGCTTACAACTGTTCACGACCTGTTTGTTTCCAATGCTTTCAACCTTTTAGCTATTACTGAAACCTGGCTATCTTCCTCTGACACTGCTTCCATTGCTGCTCTCACACATGGTGGTCTTCACTTTAGCCACACACCAAGGCCAGGTGAGAGACATGGTGGCGGTGTTGGCATCTTACTCTCCCCCCTCCTGCTCCTACCAGTACCTATCCCCATTTCCATCTCTCTTCTTTTCTTCCTTTAAAGTCCACTGCATTCGCCTGTTCTCCCCTCTCTCTCTCAGAGTGGCAGTTATCTATCGCCCCCCTGGACCAACTTCCCAATTCCTTGACAACTTTTCTGCTGGCTTCCTTACTTTCTCTCCACAAATACACCTGCTCTAATCCTAGGGGACTTCAACATCCCCATTGACAACCCATCTGCCCCTGCTGCCTCTAAACTTCTCTCACTCACTAACTCCTTCAGCCTCTCACAATCCACCCTATTCCCTACCCCACCACGATGAACACTCAATTGATCTGGTATTCT
The DNA here is from genome assembly GCF_027579735.1 of Bombina bombina. Classification (NCBI taxonomy): domain Eukaryota; kingdom Metazoa; phylum Chordata; class Amphibia; order Anura; family Bombinatoridae; genus Bombina; species Bombina bombina. The sequence goes on from NC_069502.1 coordinate 577,567,846, forward strand.
CCTATCTCTGCTCTCTCTCTGATGTTGCATGTTGCCCATTTCCCATCTCAGACCACCATCATGCTCACCTTTAATCCTAATATAGATACTAAACCTACTTCTACCTACTAAACCTCTTGCCCCCCACACCTGTAGAAATCTGCAACCCTATGGATGCTCCCCAACTCTCCAATCTTATTCAACTACGCCTCCCCCACACTTCCACGATATCCTGCCCTGACCTTGCTATAACCCACTATAACAATACTCTTTCTCTCCGCTGCACTTGACACTCTTGCTCCACCCCAACCTCACAAAGCCCCACGTTGTCAGCTCCAACCCTGGCACTCCCAACAAACGCGTCACCTACAAAAATGCTCCCGCATTGTTGAACGTGCCCTGGAGGAAAACACAATTTATGCTTACCTGATAAATTTATTTCTCTTGTGGTGTATCCAGTCCACGGATCATCCATTACTTGTGGGATATTCTCATTCCCAACAGGAAGTTGCAAGAGGACACCCACAGCAGAGCTGTATATAGCTCCTCCCCTAACTGTCATAGCCAGTCATTCGACCGAAAACAAGCCGAGAAAGGAGGAACCATAGGGTGTAGTGGTTACTGTAGTTTAAATTTAAAAATTACCTGCCTTAAAATGGACAGGGCGGGCCGTGGACTGGATACACCACAAGAGAAATAAATTTAGTCAGGTAAGCATAAATTGTGTTTCTCTTGTAAGGTGTATCCAGTCCACAGATCATCCATTACTTGTGGGATACCAATACCAAAGCTAAAGTATCACGGATGAAGGGAGGGACAAGGCAGGAACTTAAATGGAAGGAACCACTGCCTGTAAAACCTTTCTCCCAAATATAGCCTCCGAAGAAGCAAAAGTATCAAATTTGTAAAATTTTGAAAAAGTATGAAGCGAAGACCAAGTCGCCGCCTTGCAAATCTGTTCAACAGAAGCCTCATTTTTAAAGGCCCAAGTGGAAGCCACAGCTCTAGTGGAATGAGCTGTAATCCTTTCAGGAGGCTGCTGTCCACCAGTCTCATAGGCTAAGCGGATTAAGCTTCTTAGCCAAAAAGAAAAAGAGGTTGCCAAAGCCTTTTGAACCTCTCCTCTGTCCAGAGTAGACAACAAACAAAGCAGATGTTTGACGAAAATCTTTAGTAGCTTGTAAGTAAAACTTTAAAGCACAGACCACATCCAGATTTTGTAACACAAGGATGGAACCACAATCTCTTGATTGATATTTCTTGTTAGATACCACCTTAGGTAAGAACCCCAGGTTTGGTACGCAGGACTACCTTATCCGTATGAAAAATCAGATAAGGAGAATCACATTGTAAGGCAGATAGCTCAGAGACTCTACAAGCCGAGGAAATAGCTACCAAAAAAAAAAAAAAAAAAAAAAAGAACTTTCCAAGATAAAGTTTGATATCTATGGAATGAAGAGGTTCAAACGGAACTCCTTGAAGAGCCTTAAGAACCAAGTTTAAGCTCCATGGTGGAGCAACAGGTTTAAACACAGGCTTGATTCAAACTAAAAGCCTGACAAAATGCCTGAACGTCTGGAACATCTGCCAGACGCTAGTGCAAAAGAATAGACAGAGCAAAAATCTGTCCCTTTAAGAACTAGCTGACAATACTTTTCCAAACCTTCTTGGAGGAAAGATAAAATCCTAGGAATCCTGACCTTTACTCCATGAGTAACCCTTGGATTCACACCAATAAAGATATCTACGCCATACCTTATGGTAAATTTTCCTGGTGACAGGCTTTCGTGCCTGTATTAAGGTATTCAATAACTGACTCGGAGAAGCCACGCTTTGATAAAATCAAGCATTCAATCTCCAGGCAGTCAGCCTCAGAGAAATTAGATTTGGATGGTTGAAAAGACCCTGAAGTAGAAGATACCTGTCTCAGAGGCAGAGACCATGGTGGAAAGGATGACAATGTCCACTAGATCTGCATACCAGGTCCTGCGTGGCCACGCAGGTGCTATCAGAATCACTGATGCTCTCTCCTGCTTGATCTTGGCAATCAGTTCGAGGGAGCAGAGGAAACGGTGGAAACAAATAAGCCAGATTGAAAGACCAGGGTGCTGCTAGAGTATCTATCAGTGTCGCCTTGGGATCCCTGGACCTGGATCCGAACACGGAAGCTTGGCGTTCTGGCGAGACGCCATGAGATCCAGTTCTGGTTTGCCCCAACGGAGAATCAGTTGTGCAAATACCTCCGGATGGAGTTCCCACTCTCCCGGATGAAAAGTCTGACGACTTAGAAAATCCGCCTCCCAGTGCTCTACACCTGGGATATGGATAGCTGATAGGTGGCAAGAGTGAATCTCTGCCCAGTGAATTATTTTTGAAACTTCTAACATCTCTAGGGAACTTCTTGTTCCCCCTCGATGGTTGATGTAAGCTACAGTCGTGATGTTCACCGACTGAAATCTGATGTACCTCAGAGTTGCTAACTGAGGCCAAACCTGAAGAGCCTTGAATATCGCTCTTAGTTCCAGAATATTTATTGGAAGGAGAGACTCCTCCTGAGTCCACGATCCCTGAGCCTTCAGGAAGTTCCAGACTGCACCCCAACCTAGAAGGCTGGCATTTGTTGTTAAAATAGTCCAATCTGGCCTGCGAAGGTCATACCTTTGGACAGATGGACCCGAGATAGCCACCAGGGAAGAGGATCCCTGGTCTCTTGGTCCAGATTCAGTTGAGGGGCCAAATCTGTGTAATCCCCGCTCCACTGACTGAGCCTGCATAGTTGCAGCGGTCTGAGATGTAAGCGTGCAAACGGCACTATGTCCATTGCCGCTACCATTAAGCCGATTACTTCCATACACTGACCACCAAAGGGCGCGGAATGAATGAAGAACCCGACAGGAAATTTAGAAGCTTTGATAACCTGGACTCCGTCAAGGTAAATTTTTATTTCTACAGAATCTATCAGAGTCCCTAGAAAGGAAACTCTTGTGAGTGGGGATAGAGAACACTTTTCCTTGTTCACTTTCCACCCATGCGACCTCAGAAATGCCAGTACTACGTCCGTATGAGACTTGGCAATTTGGAAGTTTGACGCCTGTATCAGGATGTCGTCTAAATAAGGGGCTACTGCTATGCCCAGCGGCCTTAGGGCCGCCAAAAGCGACCCTAGAACCTTTGTAAAGATTATTGGGGCTGTAGCTAATCCAAAGGGAAGAGCTACAACTGGTAATGCCTGTCTTGAAAGGCAAACCTGAGAAACCGATGATGGATCTTTGTGTATCGGAATGTGAAGATAAGCATCCTTTAGATCCACTGTAGTCATTATATTGACCCTCCTGGATCAGTGGTAGGATGGTACGAATAGTTTCCATCTTGAACGACGGAACTTTGAGGAATTTGTTTAAGATCTTTAGATCCAAAATCGGTCTGAAGGTTCCCTCTTTTTTGGGAACCACAAACAGATTTGAGTAAAAACCCTGTTCCTGTTCCTCCTTTGGAACTGGATGGATCACTCCCATAACTAGGAGGTCTCGTACACAGTGTAAGAATGCCTCACTCTTTATCTGGTTTGCAGATAATTGTGAAAGGTGATATCTCCCTTTTGGGGGGAAGCTTGAAGTCCAGAAGATATCCCTGGGATATAATTTCCAACGCCCAGGGATCCTGAACATCTCTTGCCCACACTGCCTGGGCGAAGAGGTGAAAGTCTGCCCCCTACTAGATCCGTTGCCGATAGGGGGTCGTTCCTTCATGCTGTCTAGAGGCAGCAGCAGGTTTTTTGACCTGCTTATCTTTTTTTCCAGGTCTGGTTTGGTCTCCAGACCGTCTTGGATTGAGCAAAAGTTCCCTCTTGTTTATTATTAGAGGAAGTTGATGCCGCACCTGCCTTGAAGTTTCGAAAGGCACGAAAATTAGACTGTTTGGCCCTAGATTTGGACCTGTCCTGAGGAAGGGCAAAACCTTTTCCTCCCGTGATATCAGCAATAATCTCCTTCAAACCAGGCCCGAATAGGGTCTGCCCCTTGAAGGGAATGTTAAGTAGCTTAGATTTTAAAGTCACGTCAGCTGACCATGATTTAAGCATAGCGCTCTGCGCACACTGTATAGCAAAACCAGAATTCATAGCCGTTAGTTTATTCAAATGAACAATGGCATCAGAAATAAAATAATTGGCTAGCTTAAGTGCTCTAAGTTTGCCAAGTATGTCATCCAATGGAGTCTCTACCTGTAAAGTCTCTTCCAGAGACTCAAACCAGTACGCCGCAGCAGCAATGACAGGGGCAATGCATGCAATGGGCTGTAGGATAAAACCTTGTTGAATAAATATTTTCTTAAGGTAACCTTCTAATTTTTTATCCATTGGCTCTAAAAAAGCACAACTGTCCTCGACAGGGATAATAGTACGCTTTGCTAGAGTAGAAACTGCTCCCTACACCTTAGGGACTGTCTGCCATAAGTCCCGTGTGGTGGCGTCTATTGGAAAACATTTTTCTAAAAATAGGAGGGGAAGAGAACGGCACACCTAGTCTATCCATTCCTTATTAATAATATCTGTAAACCTTTTAGGTATTGGAAAAACATCAATACACACCGGCACTGCAAAGCTTTTATCCAGTCATACACAGTCATTCAGAGCAGCTAAAACCTCCCTAAGTAACACGCGGAGGTGTTCAAGCTTAAATTTAAATGTAGAAATATTAGAATCAGGTATCTTTCCTGAGTCATTAACATCACCCACTGACTGAAGCTCTCCTTCCTCAGCTTCTGCATATTGTGAGGCAGTATCAGACATGGTTTCTTAAAGCGTCAGTATGCTCTGCATTTTGTCTCACCCCAGAGCTATCTCGCTAACCTCTAAGTTCAGGTAGTCTGGCTAATACCGCTGACAGTGTATTATCCATGACTGCCGCCATGTCTTGTAAAGTAAACGCTATGGGCGCCCTAGATGTACTTGGCGCCATTTGAGCGTGAGTCCCTTGGGCGGGAGTCAAAGGGTCTGACACGTGGGGAGAGTTAGTCTGGCATAACTTTCCCCTCGTCAGATTCCTCTGGTGATATTTTTTTTTAAAAACAGAATATGATCTTTATTGCATAAAATGAAATCAGTACATTTGGTACACATTCTAAGAGGGGGTTCCACCATGGCTTTTAAACATAATGAACAAGGAGTTTCCTCTATGTCAGACATGTTTGTACAGACTAGCAATGAGACTAGCAAGCTTGGAAAACACTTTAAATCAAGTTAACAAGCAAATATAAAAAACGGTACTGTGCCTTTAAGAGAAACAAATTTTGTCAGAATTTGAAAAACAGTGAAAAAATACAGTAAATCAAACGAAATTTTTACAGTGTATGTAATAGGCTAGCAGAGCATTGCATCCACTTGCAAATGGATGATTAACCCTTAGTTCAAAAAACGGATAAAAAAAAACAACAAATAGACTTCTTTTTTTTTTTTTTTTTTTAACAGTCACAACCAACTGCCACGCTGTGGTCCTACCTTCCCCAATAAACGACTTTGGAAAGCCTTTGAGCCCTTAAGAGATGTCCTATAGCATACAGGGGACTCCTGAGGGAAGCTGGATGTCACAGTTTGTAATTTTAACTGCACCAACTGTAACTTTTATACTATAACAGTGGAAAGCCTCAGTAAAACTGTTCTCTAGTCAAAATTTAAGCCAGCCATGTGGAAAAAAACTAGGCCCCAATAAAGTTTTATCACCAATGCATATATAAAAAAACGATTAAACATGCTAGCAAATGTTTATATTGCAATATCATAAGGTATTACCCCTGGGAGTAAGCATGATACCAGTCATTATTAAATCACTGTATTCAGGCTTAACTTACATTAATCCGGTATCAGCAGCATTTTCTAGTGTTTTCCATCTCTAGAAAAAATTATAACTGCACATACCTGATAGCAGAATAAACTGCAACGCCATTCTCTCGCTGAAGTTACCTCATCTGTGTAATCCCCTCAGACATATGTGAGAATAGCAATGGATCTTAGTTACAACCTGCTAAGATCATAGAAACCTCAGGCAGGATTCTTCTTCTATTTACTGCCTGAGATAAAATAGCACAACTCCGGTACTATTTAAAAATAACAAACTTTTGATTGAAGAAAATAAACTAACTATATTTAACCACTCTCTCCTACAACATCCTAGCTTGTTGAGAGTTGCAAGAGAATGACTGGCTATGACAGTTAGGGGAGGAGCTATATTACAGCTCTGCTGTGGGTGTCCTCTTGCAACTTCCTGTTGGGAATGAGAATATCCCACAAGTAATGGATGATCCGTGGACTGGATACACCTTACAAGAGAAATCCCGATCTGAACCTGATTTCATGCACTATAAATTCATTCTCTACTCTTACACCTCTGCCCTTCGCTTAGCTAAGCAAACCTACTTCTCTTATATCCACTCACTCCTCAAACCCTAAAGGACTCTTCTCCATTTTCAACTCTCTCCTCCACCCACTTGCACCACCCCCCTCATCTGCATTCAGTGCTCAAGACCTTGCTGACTATTTTCTCAATAAAACACTTGCAATCTGAGGAAACATCCCAACACAAACCTGCAATCTCCCAACTCCGCTTCCAGTCACCCCCTCTGCCACTCTCTGCACCCTCCTCCCAACCATTGAGAGTGAAGTGGCTTCCCTTTTGTCTTCCTCACACCTCACTACCTGCCCACTTGACCCTATTCCTTCACATCTAATTCCTCCTCTGTCTACCACCCTCACTCCGGCTCTTACTCACATATTTAATCTATCCCTTTCTACCGGCTCATTCCCTGCCTCCTTCAAAAATGCGAAGGTCACCCCCATCCTCCCTCGACCCTAACTCCCCTGCAAACTACCGCCCTATATCACTGCTCCCACTAGCTTCAAAACTCCTTGAAAAACTAGTTTTCAATCGCCTAACCCACTTCCTGTCCTCCAACTCATTGCTCGACCCCCCTGCCATCTGGCTTCCGTCCCCAACACTCAACTGAGACTGCCCTCACCAAGGTTACTAACAATCTCCTTTCTGCTAAAAACAAAGGCTACTACTCTAGGCTCATCTTACTTGACCTATGTGCTGCCTTTGACACTGTTGACCATCCCCTTCTCTTACGGTCTCTCAGTTCTCTTGGTCTCTGTGACACTGCCCTCTCCTGGATTCACTCTTATCTCTCTAACAGATCCTTCTCTGTCTCTTTTGCTGGTGACTCCTCCTCTCTATTGCCCCTGTCTGTTGGAGTACCTCAAGGCTCTGTCCTGGGTCCTCTACTCTTCTCTTTTTACACTTCTTCACTGTGTAAACTTATCAACAGCTAAGGCTTCAGCTATCACCTCTATACTGATGATACCCAGATCTACCTTTCCACCCCTGCACTCTCTCCTTCTGTCAACTCTCACATCAGTGATTGCTTATCTGACATTTCCTCCTGGATGGCCTCTCACCACCTAAAAATAAATATGTCCAAAACCGAACTACTTCTAATTCCCCCCTCTAGCTCTACTCCAGTCTCTAATTTTTCTATCACTGTTGGTGGCACCACTATCTCCCCATCACCCCAAGTCCGCTGCCTTGGAGTCACGCTTGACTCAAATCTGTCCTTCATTCCCCACATTCAACTGCTCTCTTCATTCTGCCGCAACCACCTATGCAATAACTCCAAAATTCGTCCTTTTCTGAGTGCTGAAACTACCAAACATCTCATCCACTCCCTGGAAATTTCCCGACTTGACTACTGAAACAACTTATTAACTGGCCTCCCTCTCTCCCACCTCTCTCCCCTCCAATCCATCCTAAATGCATCTTCCAGGCAAATCCACCTCTCTCGATGCTCTGTTTCTGTTGCACCTCTCTGTGGGTCCCTTCACTGGCTCCCCATTCACAACAGAGTTAAATTCAAAATTCTCACCCTGACCTACAAAGCCCTCACCAATGCTGCCCCACCCTACCTGTTCTCACTCATCAACAAATATACTCCTGCCCGTCCCCTAAGATCCAACAATGACCTGCTTCTTGTATCCTCTACCATCACCTCCTCTCATTCTGGAACACACTTCCTCGAGATGTCAGACTTGCCCCTAACCTCTCCTCCTTTAAACGTTCCCTAAAGACCTTTCTGTTCAGGGAAGCTTATCACCCAACTTATCAACAAACTAACTTCACTTAACTAACAGTTCCCCTCTATCTCCTCACTAATATCATTCTCACCTCTGCAGTCCCCACCTCCTGTTTCCCATCCTCCTACCCGTCTAGATTGTAAGTTCCCATGGGAATAGGGTCCTCAATTCCCCCTGTATTTGTCTGTAAAATGTTGTGTCTTATCGTATTGTTTCTCCACTGTGCTGTTATCCTTGTACCCATGGGCAGCACTGCGGAATCTGTTGGTGCTTTATAAATAAAGAATAATAATAATATCACATGTTCTAAATGGGGCTGCCCTGTTCTGATTTGGGGGAGGGGCTAACACCTGATTTAAGCACCATTGTTTGCTCACTTTTCATTTGGTCTGATGAAGGGGTGATTGATCCCCGAAACGTTACACATTTTTTGATGTGCTAATAAAAGCACTTTTTTAACTAATCCAGTGAGTGCACACCTCTTTCTTATATATATATATAAAAATATACACACACACAAACAAATATATATAGGTACAACTATTTAAATATGCATAGAACATATTCTCCTACAGTATGTGAAGAACTTTCACCTGGATTATGAGTTTTGCGTTCTGAAAAAATGGTAATTTAAGCATTAAAACAGCACTGCAGCCAGTCTTGTCGGTATAGCTGTACCACAAGCCTTTTAGCCTGTAACACAATGTCAGTCCTGCACTCGTAAAAAAATAAAGTTTTTTCATTGGACTTGCATAGCGCTGCCATTACGAGTTTTGCGGTGAGGCTAAAAAGCTTGGTTCCAGCCTATACCGACAAGATCCGTTTCGCAATCTAAAGTACACTAACACCCATAAACTACCTATTAACCCCTAAACCGAGGCCCTCTGGATCGCAAATACTAAATTAAATTTATTAAACCCTAATCTGACGCTCCCGACATCGCCGCCATAAGTCCTCGGTCATTAACTGCATTTTTTTTGAGGATGTATGGCGTAAGTCCTTGGTCGTTAAGGGGTTAATGGCTGTGTGTTGAGTTATTTTGATGGGATAGCAAATTTACACTGTTATACAGGCTGTACACTCACTACTTTACATTGTAGCAAAGTGTCATTTCTTCAGTTGTTCAGTGTCACATGAAAAGATATAATAAAATACTTTGCAAAAATGTGAGGGGTGTACTCACTTTTTGTGAGATACTGTATATAATACAAAGTACATTATTTTCTAATGGCTAGATTTGGAGTTTTGTCGGTAACGACCCAAAAAACTAACGCCGGCTTTTTTCTGGCCGCACCATAAAAATAACTCTGGTATTGAGAGTCCACAGAATGGCTGCGTTAGGCTCCAAAAAAGGAGCGTAGAGCATTTTTAACGCAGCTTCAACTCTCGATACCAGAGTTGCTTACGCAAGCGGCCAGCCTCAAAAACGTGCTCGTGCACGATTACCCCATAGGAAACAATGGAGCTATTTGAGCTGAAAAAAAAACCAAACACCTGCAAAAAAGCCGCGTTCAGCTCCTAACGCAGCCCCATTGTTTGCTATGCGGTAAGCCTTCCTACGTCTGCACTTAACACTCTAACATGTACCCCGAGTCTAAACACCCCTAACCTTACACTTATTAACTGCTAATCTGCCGCCCCCGCTATCGCTGACCCCTGCATATTATTATTAACCCCTAATCTGCCGCTCCGTAAACCGCCGCTACTTACATTATCCCTATGTACCCCTAATCTGCTTCCCTAACATCGCCGACCCCTATATTATATTTATTAACCCCTAATCTGCCCCCCACAACGTTGCCTCCACCTGCCTACACTTATTAACCCCTAATCTGCCGAGCGGACCTGAGCACTACTATAATAAAGTTATTAACCCCTAATCCGCCTCACTAACCCTATAATAAATAGTATTAACCCCTAATCTGCCCTCCCTAACATCGCCGACACCTAACTTCAATTATTAACCCCTAATCTGCCGACTGGAGCTCACCGCTACTCTAATAAATGTATTAACCCCTAAAGCTAAGTCTAACCCCTAACACTAACACCCCCCTAAGTTAAATATAATTTACATCTAACAAAATTAATTAACTCTTATTAAATAAATTATTCCTATTTAAAGATAAATACTTACCTGTAAAATAAATCCTAATATAGCTACAATATAAATTATAATTATATTATAGCTATTTTAGGATTTATATTTATTTTACAGGCAACTTTGTAATTATTTTAACCAGGTACAATAGCTATTAAATAGTTAAGAACTATTTAATAGCTAAAATAGTTAAAATAATTACAAAATTACCTGTAAAATAAATCCTAACCTAAGTTACAATTAAACCTAACACTACACTATCAATAAATTAATTAAATAAACTACCTACAATTACCTACAATTAACCTAACACTACACTATCAATAAATTAATTAAATACAATTCCTACAAATAAATACAATTAAATAAACTAGCTAAAGTACAAAAAATAAAAAAGAACTAAGTTACAAAAAATAAAAAAATATTTACAAACATAAGAAAAATATTACAACAATTTTAAACTAATTACACCTACTCTAAGCCCCCTAATAAAATAACAAAGCCCCCCAAAATAAAAAAATGCCCTACCCTATTCTAAATTACTAAAGTTCAAAGCTCTTTAACCTTACCAGCCCTGAACAGGGCCCTTTGCGGGGCATGCCCCAAGAAGTTCAGCTCTTTTGCCTGTAAAAAAAAAACATACAATACCCCCCCCAACATTACAACCCACCACCCACATACCCCTAATCTAACCCAAACCCCCCTTAAATAAACCTAACACTAAGCCCCTGAAGATCTTCCTACCTTATCTTCCCCCTGCCAGGTTCACCGATCCGTCCTGAAGAGCTCCTCCGATGTCCTGATCCAAGCCCAAGCGGGGGGCTGAAGAGGTCCATGATCCCGGCTGAAGTCTTCATCCAAGCGGGAGCTGAAGAGGTCCATGATCCGGATGAAGTCTTCATCCAAGCGGGAGCTGAAGAGGTCCATGATCCGGATGAAGTCTTCTATCAACTGCATCTTCAATCTTCTTTCTTCCGGATCCATCTTGCAGACCTCCGACGCAGAACATCCTCTTCCCCCGATGCCTACTAGCAGAATGACGGTTCCTTTAAGGGACGTCAACCAAGATGGCTTCCCTCGAATTCCGATTGGCTGATAGGATTCTATCAGCCAATCGGAATTAAGGTAGGAATATTCTGATTGGCTGATGGAATCAGCCAATCAGAATCAAGTTCAATCCGATTGGCTGATCCAATCAGCCAATCAGATTGAGCTCGCATTCTATTGGCTGTTCCGATCAGCCAATAGAATGCAAGCTCAATCTGATTGGCTGATTGGATCAGCCAATCGGATTGAACTTGATTCTGATTGGCTGATTCCATCAGCCAATCAGAATATTCCTACCTTAATTCCGATTGGCTGATAGAATTCTATCAGCCAATCGGAATTCGAGGGACGCCATCTTGGATGACGTCCCTTAAAGGAACCATCATTCTTCAGTTGGACGTCGCCGGAAGAAGATGGGTCCGCGGTGGAGGTCTTCAGGATGGAGCCGGTCGTCATCGGATGAAGATAGAAGATGCCGCTTGGATCAAGATGGTTGCCGGTCCGGATCGCCTCTTCTTCCCGGATAGAATGAAGACTTTGGAGCCTCTTCTGGACCTCTTCAGCCACCGGATGATGGATCGCCAACCCCCGCTTGGTTTGGATGAAGATTTTGGAGCCAGGACGGATCGGTGATACCTGGTGAGGTGAAGACAAGGTAGGATGATCTTCAGGGGCTTAGTGTTAGGTTTATTTAAGGGGGGTTTGGGTTAGATTAGGGGTATGTGGGTGGTGGGTTGTAATGTTGGGGTGGGGGGGTATTGTATGTTTTTTTTTTACAGGCAAAAGAGCTGAACTTCTTGGGGCATGCACTGCAAAGGGCCCTTTTCAGGGCTGGTAAGGTAAAAGAGCTTTTAACTTTAGTAATTTAGAATAGGGTAGGGCATTTTTTATTTTGGGGGGCTTTGTTGTTTTATTAGGGGGCTTAGAGTAGGTGTAATTAGTTTAAAATTGTTGTAATATTTTTCTTAAGTTTGTAGATATTTTTTTATTTTTTGTAACTTAGTTCTTTTTTATTTTTTGTACTTTAGTTAGTTTATTTCATTGTAGTTATTTGTAGATATTGTATTTAATTAATGTATTGATAGTGTAGTGTTAGGTTTAATTGTAGGTAATTGTAGGTATTTTATTTAATTAATTTAATGATAGTATAGTGTTAGGTTTAATTGTAACTTAGGTTAGGATTTATTTTACAGGTAATTTTGTAATTATTTTAACTAGGTAACTATTAAATAGTTTCTTAACTATTTAATAGCTATTGTACCTGGTTAAAATAATTTCAAAGTTGCCTGTAAAATAAATATTAATCCTAAAATAGCTACAATGTAATTATAATTTATATTGTAGCTATATTAGGGTTTATTTTACAGGTAAGTATTTAGCTTTAAATAGGAATAATTTATTTAATAAGAGTTAATTAATTTTGTTAGATTAAAATTATATTTAATTTAGGGGGGTGTTAGTGTTAGGGTTAGACTTAGCTTTAGGGGTTAATCCATTTATTAGAATAGCGGTGAGCTCCGGTCGGCAGATTAGGGGTTAATAAGTGTAGGCAGGTGGAGGCGACGTTGTGGGGGCAGATTAGGGGTTAATAAATATAATATAGGGGTCGGCGGTGTTAGGGGCAGCAGATTAGGGGTACATAAGGATAACGTAGGTGGCGGCGCTTTGCGGTCAGCAGATTAGGGGTTAATTATTGTAGGTAGCTGGCTGCGACGTTGTGGGGGGCAGATTAGGGGTTAATAAATATAATATAGTTGTCGGCGGTGTTAGGGGCAGCAGATTAGGGGTACATAAGGATAACGTAGGTGGCGGTCGGCAGATTAGGGGTTAAAAAAATGTATTCGAGTGTCGGCGATGTGGGGGGACCTCGGTTTAGGGGTACATAGCTAGTTTATGGGTGTTAGTGTACTTAATAGCACAGTAGTTAAGAGCTTTATAAACCGGCGTTAGCCCAGAAAGCTCTTAACTACTGACTTTTTTCCTGCGGCTGGAGTTTTGTCGTTAGATGTCTAACGCTCACTTCAAACACGACTCTAAATACTGGAGTTAGAAAGATCCCATTGAAAAGATAGGATACGCAATTTACGTAAGGGGATCTGCGGTATGGAAAGTTGCGGCTGAAAAGTGAGCGTTAGACCCTATTTTGAGTGACTCCAAATACCGGCGGTAGCCTAAAACCAGCGTTAGGAGCCTCTAACGCTGGTTTTCACGGCTAACGCCAAACTCCAAATCTAGGTCTAAGTGAAGAACATATGAGTGTAAAATTTGCCTTTTGCACATCATGTGTTGCAATCAACCACTTACTATTAATTATTCACAAATCTAGCCTAATAGCAACTATTTATTATTAAATATGAACTACTTACTTTTAACTCTTAACTATTTACTAATATTTATGAACTACTTGTTGCTCTATATTACCTTCTAATAAATAATTGGGGGTACTTTTCCATTACCAGACTGTCACTGTCAGCAAAATGTGATATAGATTTTTTTTTTTAAAGAAAACAAAGTTATTTTCTCCCTTTCCGTATGTGTATTTGGATTAAGCTTCACCCCTCACCCTGGACAACAGAAGCATTCATATAAATAACGAAGAAGGCGGTTATGGCACCGGTTTTTACTCACGAGTCTATGTCTGCGCTCGGTCCAGGGGAAGCAGTAACACCCGTTGGTGGAGTATACGATTCCTCTAGCTACTCCCCTGTTCAAGCATACAGGTATCCTCGACTTCGGTGAGACCGTGCAACCGCTTCCAGACGGCATCTTACGTCACAGTGTAGACCCGCTGTGCAATCCAATCCAATTGGGTGGGTGAAAGGGCTTGGTCTGGAGCACGTAAACGGGTATCCTCATTGGCTCAAGCAAGTAACAAACATCAATGATACAGAGGAGATCTGATACAACTTGGTTCTTCAAAAAACTTTTCTTTATTCTGTTTAAAACAGAAACTCCAATTAGAATATACAACGAACACACTCCAGCAGAGTGCACAAATACAGGATGGTGGCTACTAGTGCTGCTGACGTGTTTCGGCTACCTGTGCCGTAGTCATAGCATGACCAGTGACCCTCATACCCAGCTTTAAAAAGGTGTTGCTTGTATCTCATTGGTTAAGAACACAAGCTCACCTCCTGTATAAGAGGCTTTAATTATGCCTCCTATTGCGTGCACAATAATAATAGCAAAGACACTTTAGGATGTATGTGAGTATCTAAACTAACGTAAATACCTTAATTATGTCACATAGAAATCATTCATCTATATATCTATATACATTAACAGAGAGTTATACATAATAATGAGTGTTGTAGATTGAAACATTTATATAGCGTATCAATTGGATACTTTTTATAAGTTGCAAATAAAGTGTCTAGTAAATAATAGCACTCCAACAAATAAGTACATAGATAAAGCAGGTATACAATTGAACATTATGTTATCATATTTTCAAAAATGTTATGGGAAAATATTATCTTAATGATATATATAGGCCAAGAGATAGGTGGAAACGACTGGGACACTACTCTCAATGCCAGAAATTAATGAGATCAAACTCATTATTTAATCCATAGGGCTTTCTGGTTTTTAGCTTGAGGATCCAGAATACTTCCTCCCTGGCTAATAGTGAGTCTCTATCCCCTCCTCTCTGTGGGGGGAGGATATGTTTTACTATGGTCCAGTGTAGTGAGTCAGAGTTTTTGTTATGGACAAACGAAAAATGGTTTATTAAAGGTGTCGTGAGAATGCCCAATTTGATATTATTGACATGTTCGCGTATTCTCGACCTTACTTCACGTGAGGTCATACTCACGTATTGTAAATTGCAGTGGTTGCATGTGAGAAGATATATCACATAGGTAGCCCTACAATTAAAGCATCTATCATGTTCAAAGGATTCACCAGTTACAGTGCTGGTGAAACCATTGCCTGGGGATAGGTGGCTACATGCTATGCAGTCTGCATAATGGCATTTAAAGACACCTTTTGTACTTAACCAGGAACTTGGGGTTTCTCTTTTGGTAGTGATAATTGTGGTTGGTGCTACTATCGTCTTGCCACGTTTAAAAGCAAAGCGTCAACCCTTTTTGGCTACATTTATTAGCCCCTCGTCTGCTTGTAACAGGGGAAAGTGTTTGGATACTATGTTACAAATTTCATCATATTGGTCACTGTAGATTGTCATGAAGGTGACCCTGTCTTTTGTACCCTTATTCCAGTCATGATCTGATTTTTGCTGTTTTTTTGGCTCTAATAGGCTATCTCTTTTTCTAGTGCTGACCTCTTTTTTGATGCCTAATAGCATCTTTTTGGGGTTTGATATAAGCCTATTTGTTAACTCTGTAGCTTGTGTTTCAAAGGTCAAATACTTACAAGTAGATTTCCCTTTAAGACCCACCTTGAATCACCTTCCTAAGGTGCACAAACCAGGGACCGAAATACAGGGCAGGCCAATCATCAATGGTATTGGCTCCCTAACTGAGTGTTATACTTATATTTCTTGTTTGTTTGTTCACTATGGGAAGTGAAACATACAGGATTTCTTATAGCAATTATTATAGAAATTGACAAAAAATATGTATAGTGTTACAGGTTGGTTAACAGAATAAGACTTTTGCTAGGTTAACCTATCTGTATTAATATTTGCCAGCTAGATAGTTTTATCCTACAAACACTGTAGTCTGCAGTAAACTAATTAGGCAGGATTAAAGTTCAGGTTCATGCAATAATACTGTCCAGATATTTAGTGAGATATTGATCAAGGTAGATACTGAAGCGAATGAAATATAAGGTTTCAAGTAATAGTATTGGTAAACATACGACCTGTTAATCAGTCCTGGAAACAGAGGTGTGCAAAGTTATATGAGAGACCGCGGAGGTTTGCGGCTTGCAGCGTGGAGCTGTGTGAGAATGGCTCCAGGCGGTAGCTGATGACGTCAGCGGGTAGCAGCCAATACTGGTCTGAGACAAGCTGAAAGTACAAGCTGCGGTTAGTAGCGAGAGCGAGAGTGCCGCTCTGAGATGCTGGGAAAATTAGGTGGAGCCGGATTGGCTCAGTTTCACACACAGTTCACTGAGAATTGCAGATAATCCAGCATAGAAGAGAGGCAAAGGTGTGTCTTAAATAGGCAGGTGCATTCATTAAAGGGGCAGTGAGCAGAGAAAAAAGGAAGGATCTGACATATCCCCCCCCCAAGAACACCCACAGCGAGGGTTCTAAGGACAAGGTCTATCCGGATTTCTACGGTGGAAAAGTGAAACACACCTGGGGGCCGTGACTGAAGTAGCAGGTTCCCATGAGTCTTCAGAATGATCATACCCTTTCCATCGTACTAGATATTCCAAAACACCCCTTCGCCTCCTGGAGTCAAGAATAGCTTCTATCTCATATTCCAAATCCTGGGAAAGAACATGTGTAACAGAATCCACGGTAAATCTGTCGGAAAGACAGGGTTTAACCAGGGAGACATGGAAAGTCGGGTGCAACTTATATGAGTGTGGCAGTTGTAGAGTGACAGTAGCTGGATTCCTAACGGCAATTATAGGAAAAGGACCTATAAATAGCTTACTCATTTTCTTGGAGGGTGTATGTAAGTGCAAATTTTTAGTTGACAACCAGACTAGTTGTCCAACCTGGTAGACAGGTTGAGGCTTATGCCGCAAGTCATAATAACGTTTATGGGATGCTTGTGCATGTTTTATGTTGTCTCGAGCAACAGACAAGGTCTGGGAGATGTCATTCACAGTGTCGTTGACTTTAGGACAGGGAGATGGTGCATAAGGAAGGAAGCTGATTCTGGGATGGAGTCCATGATTGAGAAAGAAAGGGCTAAAGCCAGTTGAAGAATTCTTAGCGTTGTTGTAGGCGAATTCTGCCAGAGCTAGATGGTCAGCCCATTGATCCTGTTGGTTGGAGCAAAAGCAACGGAGGTATTGCTCCAACCACTGATTGGTGCGCTCTGCCTGTCCATTCGTTTGTGGATGATAAGAAGTTGTGAGCTTTTGAGTTACTTGTAGAGTATTACATAAATGTCTCCAAAACCGAGAGGTGAATTGTGATCCTCTGTCCGAAAGGAGTACCATAGGCAACCCATGTAATCTAACAACATTCCTGATAAACAAGTCGCAAGTTTGTTGTGCAGTGGGTACTCCTATAGCTGGTATGAAATGCGCCATTTTTGTTAGTAGATCAACTACTACAAAAATGGAGGTGTAGGACAAAGATTTTGGTAGATCGACAATAAAATCCATTGCGAGATGAGTCCAAGGGGTTTCTGGAACTGGATATGGTTGTAAAAGTCCCATCGGAGATTGATGTGATGGTTTACACGTGGCACAAATACCACAATTTGAAATATAGTCTTCTACAGAGGAAAGCATAGTTGGCCACCAGTAATTACGCTTAAGTAGCTCTAGAGTTTTTTGTATGCCTAAATGTCCCGTGAGTGGGGAATCATGATGAGCTCGTAAAAGAGAAATTCTATACTGAGGTGGTATGTATAGATGTTTACCATGGTAATATAAACCATCTGGATTTCTTTGCAGAAGATGAGTTGGTTTTGTGGAATCCTGATTTTGAGCTTTCTGGAACTGAGGATCTTTATGAACAAATAGACCTAAAAAGTTTGATGAGGGTATAACTGTAGACGGGGTTTCCACATTGAGCGGTCTAATGTCTTTGCGGGAGAGGGCGTCAGCTTTGCCGTTTCGACTACCAGGTCTGTAGGTGATGAGATAATTGAATCGTGAGAAATAGAGATTCCAGCGGAGTTGTCTGGAGGAGAGAGTCCTACTTTGTTGTAAATATTGTAAATTTTTGTGATCTGTAATAACGATAATAGGGTGTAAAGCTCCCTCTAATAGATGTCGCCATTGCTCAAATGCAGTTTTGATGGCCAGTAATTCCTTTTCCCCTATGGGGTAATTTCGTTCAGCTGGTAGCATGAGCCTGGAAAGATAGGCGACAGGATGCATCACATCAGTAAGAGACTGTTTCTGTGACAACACTGCCCCCAGAGCATAATCCGACGCATCAACCTCTACAATAAATTGTAAATCTGGGTCTGGGAATTTAAGAATAGGTGCCGTGGTGAAGTCAGTTTTCAACTGTTGGAAGACTCTCTGACAGTCAGATGTCCAGTTAAAAGTGTTTGTGTGTTTTGTTAAATCAGTAAGTGGTTTAGCAGTCTGGGCGAAATTACGAATAAACTTTCGATAGAAATTCGCAAAACCAAGGAATCTTTGTACTTGTTTGCGATTTTTTGGGGTAGGCCACTGAGTGATAGCATGGATTTTAGAGTCATCCATTTTAATACCAGTGTTCGATATAATGTAACCCAAGAAAGTGACTTGACTGCAATGAAATTCACACTTTTCTAGTTTAGCGTATAACTTATGTTGACGAAGTCTTGCTAACACTGTTCTCACGTGGGTCACATGTTGTTGTATAGTATCAGAATAGATCAAGATGTCGTCAAGATAAACTACTATAAAGGTGTCCAAGATGTCTTTAAAAATGTCATTTATGAAACATTGGAATGTAGCTGGAGCGTTACATAACCCAAAAGGCATAACGGTATATTCATACAAGCCATAACGAGTTCTGAAAGCTGTTAACCATTCATCTCCAGCTCTCATTCTTATAAGATTGTAAGCACCCCTGAGGTCCAATTTTGTGAATACTTTGGCAGTGCGCAATCTTTCTATCAATTCAGGGATGAGGGGTAATGGGTAGCGATTTTTCTTGGTACGTTTGTTTAACTCCCTGTAGTCAATAATTGGTCTGAGCGACTGATCTTTGTTTTTAACAAAAAATATACCTGCGCCAGCAGGTGAGGTGGAAGGTCTAATAAACCCTTTTGCTAGATTTTCCTGTAGATATAATTTTAGGTGATCTAATTCGGGTTTAGATAGGGGGTATATGTGACCCACTGGTATTGTGGAGCCAGGTAAGAGGTCTATAGGACAGTCGTAGGTCCTGTGTGGCGGAAGTGTCTGTGCATCAGTCTTGTTAAATACGTCTTGGAAATCAGTATATTCGGATGGCAACTGAGAAGTAGATGAGAGAAGAATATTATTGAGAGGGAAACAATTTTGAGAGCAGTAGGAAGACGTTAGGTCTATAGTCAATTTGTGCCAGTCAAAGATAGGTTTATGGAGTTGTAACCAAGTAAGACCTAATATAACAGGATATAGAGGACTAGGTATAATGTCAAAGCTGATAGATTCTCTATGTCCTGTGGAGGTGCACATAAGTAAGGGAGTGGTTTCAAGAGTTACTGGACCATAGGATAATGAAGACCCATCAACCAAATTTATAGAAACAGGAGACATTTTTGCTTGTGAGGGTATTTTATTTCTATTTACAAAATCACAATCAATGTAATTTCCTGAAGCGCCTGTATCAATAATCGCATCAATCTTTAGGCAATGTAGATCCCACTGTAAAGTAAAAGACATAGAAATATGTGGTTGTTTTGGTCTGTTTACTGAAAGGCTAAGAAATGTTGGAGAAGTCTTACCGTTTTTTGTCTTTTTTAAGAGAGGACATGCTGTCAGGTCATGCTCAGGGGCAGCGCAGTACATACACAGACGATGAGTGCGTCTTCTGCCCTTCTCCTCAGGTGATAAAGGACCTCTGATAAATCCAATATCCATTGGAGTCTCATTCTCCCTAGAGAGTACTGGTGGAGTATTCTGTCTCTTGTATGAGGTTGGGGTGTTTGCCCTCTCTTGTTTGCGTTCCCTTATACGCCTATCAATTGTAGTACAATGTGTGAAGAGATCCTCCAAATGCTCTGGTACACCAGTACGGGAGAGCTCATCTTTGATGTCTTCTGAAAGCCCAATCCTGAACTGATGTCTAAGCGAGGGTTCATTCCACTTTGATTCAATTGCATAGATTTTAAATTGTGATATATAATTTTCTACAGGTTGTCTGCCCTGTCTCAAGGCCCTGAGAGAGGATTCGGCAGATTCCTGTTTAAAAGGATCTTCATATAGTGAGGATAGAGCCTTTAGAAAATCCTGTATAGAGTTTAGAATGGGATTCTGATTTTCAAACAAACTATCCGCCCAGACACGGGGTTCACCCCTTAAATAAGAGATAGTAGTCAACACCTTAATTCTATCAGTGCTATAAGTTCTGGGTTTTAGTTCAAACATCAAAAGACAAGCATTTCTAAATTCCTTAAACATTGCTCTATTACCACTAAACTTGTCAGGAAAAGACACCTGTGGTTCAGGATGTGCTTCTGCATGTGCAGTTTTAGTAGTATACATATCTCTAAGGCAATCTTTGAGCACCTGATTTTCAGTTTGCACATCTCTGAGAGTTAAATTTACAGAATCCATACGTTGAGTTAAAGTGGCAATTTGGTTTGCAATTTCTGTCATATCCATAGTGCTATACCTGTATTTAGAGGCTGGATTATACTGTTATACTTATATTTCTTGTTTGTTTGTTCACTATGGGAAGTGAAACATACAGGATTTCTTATAGCAATTATTATAGAAATTGACAAAAAATATGTATAGTGTTACAGGTTGGTTAACAGAATAAGACTTTTGCTAGGTTAACCTATCTGTATTAATATTTGCCAGCTAGATAGTTTTATCCTACAAACACTGTAGTCTGCAGTAAACTAATTAGGCAGGATTAAAGTTCAGGTTCATGCAATAATACTGTCCAGATATATACGGCTAGATTTAGAGTTCGGCGGTAAAAGGGCTGTTAACGCTCCGCGGGTTTTTTTCTGGCCGCACCATAAATTTAACTCTGGTATCGAGAGTTCAAACAAATGCTGCGTTAGGCTCCAAAAAAGGAGCGTAGAGCATTTTTACCGCAACTGCAACTCTCGATACCAGAGTTGCTTACGGACGCGGCCGGCATCAAAAACGTGCTCGTGCACGATTCTCCCATAGGAAACAATGGGGCTGTTTGAGCTGAAAAAAAACCTAACACCTGCAAAAAAGCAGCGTTCAGCTCCTAACGCAGCCCCATTGTTTCCTATGGGGAAACACTTCCTACGTCTGCACCTAACACTCTAACATGTACCCCGAGTCTAAACACCCCTAACCTTACACTTATTAACTCCTAATCTGCCGCCCCCGCTATCGCTGACCCCTGCATTACACTTTTAACCCCTAATCTGCCGCTCCGTAAACCGCCGCTACCTACGTTATCCCTATGTACCCCTAATCTGCTGCCCTAACATCGCCGACCCCTATGTTATATTTATTAACCCCTAATCTGCCCCCCACAACGTCGCCGACACCTGCCTACACTTATTAACCCCTAATCTGCCGAGCGGACCTGAGCGCTACTATAATAAAGTTATTAACCCCGAATCCGCCTCACTAACCCTATCATAAATAGTATTAACCCCTAATCTGCCCTCCCTAACATCGCTGACACCTAACTTCAATTATTAACCCCTAATCTGACGACCGGAGCTCATCGCTATTCTAATAAATGTATTAACCCCTAAAGCTAAGTCTAACCCTAACACTAACACCCCCCTAAGTTAAATATAATTTTTATCTAACGAAATAAATTAACTCTTATTAAATAAATGATTCCTATTTAAAGCTAAATACTTACCTGTAAAATAAATCCTAATATAGCTACAATATAAATTATAATTATATTATAGCTATTTTAGGATTAATATTTATTTTACAGGCAACTTTGTAATTATTTTAACCAGGTACAATAGCTATTAAATAGTTAAGAACTATTTAATAGTTACCTAGTTAAAATAATAACAAATTTACCTGTAAAATAAATCCTAACCTAAGATATAATTAAACCTAACACTACTCTATCAATAAAATAATTAAATAAACTACCTACAATTACCTACAATTAACCTAACACTACACTATCAATAAATTAATTAAACACAATTGCTACAAATAAATAAAATTAAATAAACTATCTAAAGTACAAAAAATAAAAAAGAACTAAGTTACAGAAAATAATAAAATATTTACAAACATAAGAAAAATATTACAACAATTTTAAACTAATTACACCTACTCTAAGCCCCCTAATAAAATAACAAAGCCCCCCAAAATAAAAAATTCACTACCCTATTCTAAAATACAAATATTACAAGCTCTTTTACCTTACCAGCCCTGAACAGGGCCCTTTGCGGGGCATGCCCCAAGAATTTCAGCTCTTTTGCCTGTAAAAAAAAACATACAATACCCCCCCCCCCAACATTACAACCCACCACCCACATACCCCTAATCTAACCCAAACCCCCCTTAAATAAACCTAACACTACCCCCCTGATGATCTTCCTACCTTGTCTTCACCATGCCAGGTTCACCGATCCGTCCTGGCTCCAAGATCTTCATCCAACCCAAGCGGGGGCTAGACATCCACTGAAGAAGTCCAGAAGAGGGTCCAAAGTCTTCCTCCTATCCGGCAAGAAGAGGACATCCGGACCGGCAAACATCTTCTCCAAGCGGCATCTTCTATCTTCTTCCATCCGATGACGACCGGCTCCATCTTGAAGACCTCCAGCGCGGATCCATCCTCTTCTTCCGACGACTAGACGACGAATGACGGTTCCTTTAAGGGACGTCATCCAAGATGGCGTCCCTCGAATTCCGATTGGCTGATAGGATTCTATCAGCCAATCGGAATTAAGGTAGGAATTTTCTGATTGGCTGATGGAATCAGCCAATCAGAATCAAGTTCAATCCGATTGGCTGATCCAATCAGCCAATCAGATTGAGCTCGCATTCTATTGGCTGATCGGAACAGCCAATAGAATGCGAGCTCAATCTGATTGGCTGATTGGATCAGCCAATCGGATTGAACTTGATTCTGATTGGCTGATTCCATCAGCCAATCAGAAAATTCCTACCTTAATTCCGATTGGCTGATAGAATCCTATCAGCCAATCGGAATTCGAGGGACGCCATCTTGGATGACGTCCCTTAAAGGAACCGTCATTCGTCGTCTAGTCGTCGGAAGAAGAGGATGGATCCGCGCTGGAGGTCTTCAAGATGGAGCCGGTCGTCATCGGATGGAAGAAGATAGAAGATGCCGCTTGGAGAAGATGTTTGCCGGTCCGGATGTCCTCTTCTTGCCGGATAGGAGGAAGACTTTGGACCCTCTTCTGGACTTCTTCAGTGGATGTCTAGCCCCCGCTTGGGTTGGATGAAGATCTTGGAGCCAGGACGGATCGGTGAACCTGGCATGGTGAAGACAAGGTAGGAAGATCATCAGGGGGGTAGTGTTAGGTTTATTTAAGGGGGGTTTGGGTTAGATTAGGGGTATGTGGGTGGTGGGTTGTAATGTTGGGGGGGGGGTATTGTATGTTTTTTTTTACAGGCAAAAGAGCTGAAATTCTTGGGGCATGCCCCGCAAAGGGCCCTGTTCAGGGCTGGTAAGGTAAAAGAGCTTGTAATATTTGTATTTTAGAATAGGGTAGTGAATTTTTTATTTTGGGGGGCTTTGTTATTTTATTAGGGGGCTTAGAGTAGGTGTAATTAGTTTAAAATTGTTGTAATATTTTTCTTATGTTTGTAAATATTTTATTATTTTCTGTAACTTAGTTCTTTTTTATTTTTTGTACTTTAGATAGTTTATTTAATTTTATTTATTTGTAGCAATTGTGTTTAATTAATTTATTGATAGTGTAGTGTTAGGTTAATTGTAGGTAATTGTAGGTAGTTTATTTAATTATTTTATTGATAGGGTAGTGTTAGGTTTAATTATATCTTAGGTTAGGATTTATTTTACAGGTAAATTTGTTATTATTTTAACTAGGTAACTATTAAATAGTTCTTAACTATTTAATAGCTATTGTACCTGGTTAAAATAATTACAAAGTTGCCTGTAAAATAAATATTAATCCTAAAATAGCTATAATATAATTATAAATTATATTGTAGCTATATTAGGATTTATTTTACAGGTAAGTATTTAGCTTTAAATAGGAATTATTTATTTAATAAGAGTTAATTTATTTCGTTAGATAAAAATTATATTTAACTTAGGGGGGTGTTAGTGTTAGGGTTAGACTTAGCTTTAGGGGTTAATACATTTATTAGAATAGCGGTGAGCTCCGGTCGGCAGATTAGGGGTTAATAATTGAAGGTAGGTGTCGGCGATGTTAGGGAGGGCAGATTAGGGGTTAATACTATTTATGATAGGGTTAGTGAGGCGGATTAGGGGTTAATAACTTTATTATAGTAGCGCTCAGGTCCGCTCGGCAGATTAGGGGTTAATAAGTGTAGGTAGGTGTCGGCGACGTTGTGGGGGGCAGATTAGGGGTTAATAAATATAACATAGGGGTCGGCGATGTTAGGGGTAGCAGATTAGGGGTACATAGGGATAACGTAGGTGGCGGCGATTTGCGGTCGGAAGATTAGGGGTTAATTAT
Source organism: Bombina bombina (assembly GCF_027579735.1). Lineage (NCBI taxonomy): Eukaryota > Metazoa > Chordata > Amphibia > Anura > Bombinatoridae > Bombina > Bombina bombina. The sequence goes on from NC_069502.1 coordinate 577,592,495, forward strand.
TTTAAGTAGCTTGCGGCGACGTTGTGGGGGGCAAGTTAGGGGTTAATAGATATAATATAGGGGTCGGCGGTGTTAGGGGCAGCAGATTAGGGGTACATAAGTATAACGTAGGTGGCGGTCGGCAGATTAGGGGTTAAAATTTTTAATCGAGTGGCGGCGATGTGGGGGGACCTCGGTTTAGGGGTACATAGGTAGTTTATGGGTGTTAGTGTACTTTAGGGTACAGTAGTTAAGAGCTTTATAAACCGGCGTTAGCCAGAAAGCTCTTAACTCCTGCTTTTTTCAGGCGGCTGGAATCTTGTCGTTAGAGCTCTAACGCTCACTGCAGAAACGACTCTAAATACCGGCGTTAGGAAGATCCCATTGAAAAGATAGGCTACGCAAATGGCGTAGGGGGATCTGCGGTATGGAAAAGTCGCGGCTGTAAAGTGAGCGTTAGACCCTTTAATCACTGACTCCAAATACCAGCGGGCGCCCAAAACCAGCGTTAGGAGCCTCTAACGCTGGTTTTGACGGCTACCGCCGAACTCTAAATCTAGCCGTTAGTGAGATATTGATCAAGGTAGATACTGAAGCGAATGAAATATAAGGTTTCAAGTAATAGTATTGGTAAACATACGACCTGTTAATCAGTCCTGGAAACAGAGGTGTGCAAAGTTATATGAGAGACCGCGGAGGTTTGCGGCTTGCAGCGTGGAGCTGTGTGAGAATGGCTCCAGGCGGTAGCTGATGACGTCAGCGGGTAGCAGCCGATACTGGTCTGAGACAAGCTGAAAGTACAAGCTGCGGTTAGTAGCGAGAGCGAGAGTGCCGCTCTGAGATGCTGGGAAAATTAGGTGGAGCCGGATTGGCTCAGTTTCACACACAGTTCACTGAGAATTGCAGATAATCCAGCATAGAAGAGAGGCAAAGGTGTGTCTTAAATAGGCAGGTGCATTCATTAAAGGGGCAGTGAGCAGAGAAAAAAGGAAGGATCTGACACTGAGAGACTCTCACAATGGCTGGATGCAATACTCCAGCCATTTGTTGAAGATCTTCCGAGTCATCTGACTGACACAAAACATCTGTTGGGGTTGTTAAAAGATGAAAACGGTCAAAAGTCTAATATGTGGGTAACCATAGATGTATAAGCACTTTATTCATCTATACCCCATAAAGAGGGCCTTAAAGCCATCAGATGGTTTCTGACTAGATCAGGGCAATTTGAAGATTAACAGTGCGACTTTATTATACGCGTTACACACTACCTATTAACCCACAACTATTTTTGTTTTCAGGACAATTTCTATCTCCAGAGATGTGGGACTGCTATGGGGGCTAAGTTTGCCCCCTCCTGCGCAAACCTCTTTATGGGGTGGTGGGAGCAGTCCCACATCTATGGAGATAGAAACCAGTTCAAACAGCACATCCAGTTTTTTAAGAGATTTATAGATGATCTCATTTTGATTTGGCAGGGAGAACCAAGCTTAATAACAAAATTCATTGATGAATTAAATGACAACGATATAGGGTTGGGCTTTACCTTTGAGACCGATTTGAATACTATTAACTACCTTGATGTATCTCTATCAGGAGTTTTTACTGAAGGTAAGGGGTATATTACTACCAGTATATATCGCAAACCAACAGCCAGAAATACAATATTACATGCGAAGAGTAACCACCCGAATAGGGTTTTTAAAGCTATTACCAAGGGGCAATACCTAAGAACTCTTAGAAATTGCTCTGATAAAACAACCTTTGAAACACAAGCTACAGAGTTAACAAATAGGCTTATATCAAGAAACTACCCCAAAAAGATGCTATTAGGCATCAAAAAAGAGGTCAGCACTAGAAAAAGAGATAGCCTATTAGAGCCAAAAAAACCAGCAAAAATCAGATCATGACTGGAATAAGGGTACAAAAGATAGGGTCACCTTCATGACAATCTACAGTGACCAATATGATGAAATTTGTAACATAGTATCCAAACACTTTCCCCTGTTACAAGCAGACGAGGGGCTAATAAATGTAGCCAAAAAGCGTTGTCGCTTTGCTTTTAAACGTGGCAAGACGATAGTAGCACCAACCACAATTATCACTACCAAAAGCAAAACCCCAAGTTCCTGGTTAAGTACAAAAGGTGTCTTTAAATGCCATTATGCAGACTGCATAGCATGTAGCCACCTATCCCCAGGCAATGGTTTCACCAGCACTGTAACTGGTGAATCCTTTGAACATGATAGATGCTTTAATTGTAGGGCTATCTATGTGATATATCTTCTCACATGCAACCATTGCAATTTACAATACGTGAGTATGACCTCACGTGAAGTAAGGTCGAGAATACGCATCAATAATATCAAATTGGGCATTCTCATGACACCTTTAATAAACCATTTTTCGTTTGTCCATAACAAAAACTCTGACTCACTACACTGGACCATAGTAAAACATATCCTCCCCCCACAGAGAGGAGGGGATAGAGACTCACTATTAGCCAGGGAGGAAGTATTCTGGATCCTCAAGCTAAAAACCAGAAAGCCCTATGGATTAAATAGTGAGTTTGATCTCATTAATTTCTGGCATTGAGAGTAGTGTCCCAGTCGTTTCCACCTATCTCTTGGCCTATATATATCATTAAGATAATATTTTCCCATAACATTTTTGAAAATATGATAACATAATGTTCAATTGTATACCTGCTTTATCTATGTACTTATTTGTTGGAGTGCTATTATTTACTAGACACTTTATTTGCAACTTATAAAAAGTATCCAATTGATACGCTATATAAATGTTTCAATCTACAACACTCATTATTATGTATAACTCTCTGTTAATGTATATAGATATATAGATGAATGATTTCTATGTGACATAATTAAGGTATTTACGTTAGTTTAGATACTCACATACATCCTAAAGTGTCTTTGCTATTATTATTGTGCACGCAATAGGAGGCATAATTAAAGCCTCTTATACAGGAGGTGAGCTTGTGTTCTTAACCAATGAGAGACAAGCAACACCTTTTTAAAGTTGGGTATGAGGGTCACTGGTCATGCTACGACTACGGCACAGGTAGCCGAAACGCGTCAGCAGCACTAGTAGCCACCATCCTGTATTTGTGCACTCTGCTGGAGTGTGTTCGTTGTATATTCTAATTGGAGTTTCTGTTTTAAATGGAATAAAGACAAGTTTTTTGAAGCACCAAGTTGTATCGGATCTCCTTTGTATCATTGATGTTTGTCAATAGATTTTTTTTTGTCTGTTATTGCCAAAGTAATGTAGAAGCTAAAATTACTCCATCTCTGTTCTCTGGGGGTTTCCAGGGGGGCGAAGCATCAATTCACGAGTTTCACTTGGGGTGGATGCCAGACGATTGGTGCAGAGCATGCCAATCCTCTGGCATCCACCTCCAGAATTTCCCAGGTGGAGGCAACAAAAAGAGTGGAGATGGGGGAATTTCCGCTTCTACTGTTACTTTAGCAATAATGCAAAACACTGAAATCTTATGTTCGATGCTGCAAGAGAGTGAAGCATATCACCTAATAAAACTCAATTTAAAACATTATTAAATATGTATACCCTTTTATAAATCAATCAATATTCTTGCTACACATTTAGTGCACTATATAGAGAAATATTTTAAAAATTTTAAAATATATTTATTTTTTTTTATAACTCTTTTCACCATGTTTATTACTGTTGTATTTAGGCTTTGAAAAAATGTTAGCAACACAAAAAAAGTTATTAAATAGCATTCCCTTCCTGTAATTCACTGTTCATCAAAAATATTTTACTAAGGATAGTAAGAGAATAAAAACAGTTCACAGAAATTAAAAAGATTTTAAAAAGAAAATCAAATTCACACAAAGGATAGCAAGAGAATAAAAACAGTGCACCGAAATTAAAAAGATTTTAAAAAGAAATGGAAATTTACACAAAGGATAGCAAGAGAATGAAAACTGCACAGAAATTAAAAAGATTTTAAAAAGAAAATCAAATTCACACAAAGGATAGCAAGAGAATGAAAACAGTGCACAGAAATTAAAAAGATTTTAAAAAGAAAATCTAATTCACACAAAGGATAGCAAGAGAATGAAAACAATGAACAGAAATTAAAAAGATTTTAAAAAGAAAATCAAATTCGCACGAAGGATAGCAAGAGAATGAAAACAGTGCACAGAAAGCATACTTTATTTATATAGGGCTGAAATCTGAACTCTGATTTTCTGTTTGTATGGCAGCGTCGTGGAGGCTTAAAAAGTCAGTCACTCATATTATTTCTCAAAATCAATATTGTCACTGTTTTCATTCTGTTGCTATGCTTTTTTGGAAGTAGAATGCCATTTTAAAGTTATTTATATGTATTTTGCTCTCAAGTTTATGGCACTGTTTTACTTTGCTCATGCAAAATACATTGAAATGAATTTAAAATGGCATTACGAATCACATAAAGGATATAAAAAATTATTTCATATCATAATGTTCGACATTGTATTCTTTTTGTTACTTAGGTTTGCAAATGTTAATACACCACATTGTTCTTTAATGTTATCTAGAAAACACAGTATTCACTGACCTTTTTAACCTCCACAATGTTGGCATCCAATCACAGAAAATCTGAAATATGCTTTAAACTTTAGCTAAATACTTATGTGATTTTCATAATTAATTTAGTTAATTGCACAAACAATACACCTGCATTTCTTACAGCTGCTAAACTCACCTGGATGACCTAAGCAGACATTCATTTTGACACACCATTGTGCTCTTCAAATGACGCAATAATAACGAAAATCAGAAAATCTTGATTAAATTATTCAATTAATTGCTCGTAAAATGACGCGAGAATAATCAAATTGTGCAAGTCATTTGTTAGGTAATGTGTGGTGCATCATTTATTCAATTAATGAAATCATTCATAGCTGTTGAACTTGGCATTATAAAAGGGGCTCTTCAATCACTTTATTTCATTATTATTTTGAGCATGGACATCCTAAATGCTGTACAATTTGTCCTATTCTTAAGGAGACACAGGAAAAGATGGGTGTTCATGGCTGCGGAGCAACAACAAAGACGCTAGCGGGTGCCGAGGGTTTTCCTGCCCAGGATTGCTCTTCATGCCCTCAGTGACCGAGAGGTGATCCGTAGATTTCAACTAGATAGGGCCTCTATTGAGAGGCTCTATTTCGAAATCAAGGACTCTCTCGAGCCACTCACTGAAAGAACTAGGGCAATCCCTGGGATGGTGAAATTGCTATCAGTCCTCTATTTCTTGGCAACTGGATCATTCCAGGCTGTGGCAGCTCTAGGCATGGGTATGAGCCAGGCAACCTTCTCACATTATCTGAAGGTTGTCTTGAATGCTTTGCACCAATGCCTTATCCATCATGTTCACTTCCAAAATACACCTAAGGAGTGGCATGCTCTCAAACTCCAGTTCTATCTAAGGGCTGGATTTCCAAGGTCATTGGAGGCCATGGACTGCACGCATGTATTGGTGCAGCCTCCCAGGGGTACAGAGGAGCCATAAGGGGACAGGAAACACAACCACTCGCTGAATATCCAGGTCATCTGTGACACCAGGTTGAGGATCATGAGCGTACTCTCCGGACTCCTTGGCTGCAACCACGATTACTTCATCCTCCAGAATTTTGTCATCTACTATCAGTTCCAGGAGGGCCAAATGCCAGAGGGAATCCTGATAGTTAAATATCTCTTAAATACTCTAACATATGTATATTATATATTTTAATCATTCTGATTGCTAATGTTAATGATCTATTTTGTTTACGCAGGTGATTCTGGATATTGATATCTTCCATGGCTGTTCACACCCGTCAAAAATCCCAATGGAGTGGAAAAGGTGCGCTACAACCAGGCACACATTGCCACCAGATTGGTGATTGAGTGCACATTTGGTGTATTGAAGAACTGTTTCCACTGCTTGGACATCTCTGGAGGGGTTCTTCAGTACACCCCCCTCCAAAGTCTCCTTAATTTTTTTGATTTGCTGTATGTTGATTTGCTGATTTGCGCTGCGGAATCTGTTGGCGCTCTACAAATAACCGATAATAATAATAATAATAATAATGTTGCTCAACATTGCCCTAAAAATCCCTGATATAGATCTGGAGAGCTTGGATAACCATGAGTATGGTGAACATAAAGATTCATTACAGGAGTATGATGCTCTGGGAGTCCAAGCTCGAGCAGACTATATTCAGGCGAGTTTTGGGCAATAATGTTGACTGTGCAACATAGAGTATTTTTTTTTTTTGTTTTTATATTTACTTTACAGTATAATTTTTAATCCAAAAGATTGTATATTTTGGATTATGTTTGAGCAAATATTGTGATTTCAATATCGACCAAATTATATTGTTTATCATCGTCTTGCCATTGATTGAAAGTGGTTAATTTTGTCATTTGTTACTTGCAATTGTTCACTGTAAAGTTGATGAAACACATGTTTAATAAAATATCTTGAAATACATTTTCTTGAGATGTACACTTGACTCTGTTCTTATTTGTAAAGCTATATCAATAAAAAATTGTTAATATGTGTTTAATTTCTATCTATTTCTATCTATCATCCAAATTTCTTGTTTTCTGGAGAGCGAGGTTTGTTGGGCTTTGAAACCAAAAATAAAATCATAGTGCTCTAAAACAAGGGTAACTAAAACTTTATTCTGCTCAAAATTAAATTGAACATTTTGCCCTGACTTTGTCTTTCCAGACTCCATATCCAAAAAGAAATAATAAAGCACACAAAAGTCACAATAATAATATTATCAAACAATCAAAGAAAGACCTACAGCTCTTATCAAAGCTTAATAGGACTTAATAGACTCCATTTTCAATTCCATTTTATAGATAGTTAATATGTAGACAAGCAGCCTTTAACAATTAGACAATCATCAATTCAACTTTTATATTATTAAAGAGGATATCTTATTTATAATGCCGTCATTGATGACGTCTGATTAATATAATCCTCAAATCTATAATTGTGATGGTTGTGTTGCACTTAACTAATATTAACGATTGATTTTTGAGTTCAAGATGGTGCGATCTAAATTATTTAGTGACGGTGAATTGGTCATCATGGTCTACGGGATGGACCACTATTTCACACGGATTATGTGAGTGAGGGGTATTGTCTGCGAGGAGAGGGATCACATCATTCATTTTTTGATAATACTCTTAAAACTCCACAATACAGATAATCCTATTATCAAATGTATATTTAAAATCTTTTTTGTGGATAAATAAGTTATTCATTGTTAACACAGAGATAATAATACATTTAATTTTATTGTCAGTCATTAGTGATGCATATAATATGATTGGTTTAAAATGTTTGTGTATTACATAGCAATCGTCATGAACACATGATTAATATAATCCGCCAATCGAATATTAATAATTTGTTTCCACTTTCAATAACCAATCAGATTTCTCTGTAATTGGTATATTTGTGTCGCACTTAAAAATTATTTAATATAATTTTTTGGAGTCCAAAATGGCGCGACCACCTAGTTTCCCATATGGTAAATTATTGATTTTAGTCTATGGAATGGATCGTTACTTCCCGAGGCGGATAGGAGGTGTGCAAGGGAATTTTATCATTCTATTTGTATCTTTATTCGAAAATAAAGAATGTAAGTTTATAAGCAGGCCCATTTTTTTTAATAAAAACCTGAGTTGACCTTGCTGATTGAACAGCACCAATAAAATCGTGCTTCCCATGGTGGTTCAACTGAATTTATCTGGCTCCTCAGCCTAGATGCCTTATTTTTCAAATAAATATAACAATAGAATGTATTAAAATTGTTAATAAGAGTAATTTATAAAGTTGATTTCAATTGAATGTTCTATCTCAATTCTGAAAGTTAATAAATGTGCTTAGTGTCCCTTTAATAAAAGTTAAACGTTTGTAATGTGTCTTCTATGATATTGGTGTCCCTTTAATTAATAAAATAAATATATTGTTAAAAAAAACAATATATATATTTACATAGATATATACATAAATACATCTATCATTATATTTACATTTATATACAGTAGATACATATGCACATACATAGATATAAATATATCAAGGAATATGTATGCTCGATGCTGCAAGACAATGAACCATATCAGCTAATAAAAGTCAATTACAAACTATTAAATATGTATACCCTTCCAAAAATCAAAAAATATTATTGCTCCACACTTGGTGCACTAGTAGATATAGGGATAAAAATGAAAAATACATTACTTCTGATGGATTATGCTACAACTTTGTTTCTCATTACAAATCAAGGGGACAGTATTTCTACATATGTGCTGCAAAGTTTTGCCCCTAACTTGTCACACTAATAGATATAGAGATAAAAATGAAATAAATACACAACAGGCACCAATTAGCAGCTAGCTCCCACTAGTGAAACTTACATTTTCACTTTCCTTTCCCTTTAAAAGAGCCATAGATTTCAAATAAATAGATATGATACTCTGATTACATGTTATATTCACAATTATTCCTGCTCAGAATTATAATACATTTACAATATATACATAAAGTGGTATAAATACAGACATATGACAGACAACTTGTTTAGAACAAAAAAGGGAACTTCGGGACATGTAAATATGTTTGCAAAAGATTTCTGACAACACACACACACACATATATATATATATATATATATATATGTGTGTGTGTGTGTGTACATACTAAAATATGTATGTCCAATCTTAAAAAGAATTCTAATACATCACTCTCCACTTTGCACCAAATATGTCGCTACTTGCTATATTTGCAAGTAGTCCTGCTCAGAAAAAGAATACATTTACACTATATACAATAATGTGGTGAAGAGAAATGTGCTTGTTCGTGGGCAGTATTGAAATGTTATAAATAAAGTTGGGAAAAGCCAGAATAGCCGTGACATTGATGACTGTTAGTTAACACCTGTCCGATGTTCTTCGCACTGTACTTGACACACGTGTTTTTGGCTGCTAATCATATTCAGATCTGTTGCCAAGATGTTTGGCGAGCGTATTGATGTCCGTGAATGCAACATAGTTGACGCTTTGATAAATAGGCCTCTAAGGCTCATTTCATGAAATATTATTGTGTATGCATTGAGCCATAAAGCCAGCAAACTTTTCAGCTCCAGAGACACAAAGCAGTGCCTCTCCCCAGAACAAATAAGGTCAATAAGAGGACACTAGTACAATTTAAGATATGCTTTTAACACATGTTATGGCACTAGATGAGGGAAATATGACAACCCTCTCATATTTGGTCCCAAACTAATTCTCATCATGTCCCTGGGAAGTTGCTTATATAGGTGAATGTGCTGGATTTGCCTATCAGAAGTTGTAATGTGTTCTATGATTTAAGCCAATGGTGCTGAGCTTTATGACCAGTCATGGAAAAGAGGGGTGGATATTTTCATAGCCCCCCTGCCAGAAGGTTGGCTCAAGCATAAAAGAGAGGGTTGGATATTTCCCTAGCACCCTGCCAGAAGGTTGACTCAAGCAATCTGATATCATGGAAAGAGGTATAAAGTTTTGTGTTTTAATATGTAACGTTGTTCTTCTTACATGGGAGGCTGTATACCAGCAGAGTGAGAGACCATCTTTTCATGCTTACTTCCATTACTTCCACAAAAAGTGGCATATGCCACTGCGGAAAAAGAGTGCCTTGCTATAGTTTGGGCCTTGCAAAAGCTACAGCCTTATCTGTATGGATGCCAGTTTACAGTGATTACTGACCACAACCTATTACACTGGTTACATAGGATAGCTGGCACAAATGGTAAAATCCTCAGGTGGAGCCTAACTCTACAACACCAACATGATTTACCATACAACATTAAAAGGGCAGTATGCATGGTAACGCTGATGGTCTTTCATGCCAGGGTGAGTGTCCTCTTTGATACGCAGCTGGAATGACTTGTGTGCCACATCCCTCTGTGTCTCTTATTTGGGGGTAGTGTCATGACCACCTCATGATTTAGATGCTAAGGGGTTACTATTTTTTAGCCTGTGAGCAAAAAAACCATTTTTTTTTTCAAGAAGAAATGTGGTGCTGTGTTTATGTGCTGTTTGTGTGTTTTACTTTGATAAACCAGACCCCCCAATACATAGTTTCTAAGGCATATTTCACCAAATATTATGGTGTATGCATTGAGCCATAAAGCCAGTAAACTTTTCAGCTCCAGAGACACAAAGCAGTGCCTCTCCCCAGAACAAATAAGGTCAATAAGAGGACACTAGTACATTGTAAGATATGCTTTTAACACAACACATGTTATGACACTAGATGAGGGAAATATTACAACCCTGTCATATTTGGTCCCAAACTAATTCTCATCCTGTCCCTGGGAAGTTGCTTATATAGGTGAATGCACTGAATTTGCCTATCAGAAGTTGTAATGTGTTCTATGATTTAAGCCAAAGGTGCTGCGCTTTATGACCAGTCATAGAAGAGAGGGGTGGATATTTTCCTAGCCCCCCTGCCAGAAGGTTGGCTCAAGCATAAAAGAGAGGGGTGGATATTTCCCTAGCCCCCTGACAGAAGGTTGACTCAAGCAATCTGATATCATGGAAAGAGGTATAAGGTTTTGTGTTTTAATATGTAACGTTGTTCTTCTTACATGGGAGGCTGTATACCAGCAGAGTGAGAGACCATCTTTTCATGCCAATCTCCCTGGCACATATACCAAGGCTAGTAAAGTATAATGGTTGTGCTTTTTCTCTTTTATTTTACAAACTGTTTGCTTGTGTAATTCTATTTGTTGATATATTTTTTATTATAAATGCATTGGGCCAATTTTTCACATAATACACCTTCATTTATTAAGCTTTGGCCTCTGTCTAATATTTGAACCATGTTACTGAAAGAAACGGGTAGTATTAAGACTGGTAGTATTAGTACTGTGATTTTATGTTATTTTTTCTAAATTGTAATCTGGGATTTAATTTGTAATTTTCTGGGTTTTCCTTAAGATTTCCCATATCATATAATCTTAAGTGGTAGCAGCTAGATATAGTTTTAGTTTAGTAAAACTGAAGCCATAATGGCCTGGCCTACCCCTAAAACAAAGAAACAGGTTATGTCCTTCCTGGGTACCGCAGTCTACTATAGAAAGTTTGTGCCACACTATAGTACAATAGCCAAACCACTAACTGACCTTACAAAAAAAAGCCTACCTCAAACAGTCAAATGGACCCCTGAGTGTGACAGGGCTTTTAATTCATTGAAAATTGCCCTTACTGACTCCCCTGTACTACAGGCCCCTGATTTCCACAGGAGATTCATAGTGCAAATGGATGCTTCTAACTATGGGCTAGGTGCTGTTTTGAGTCAGAGGGATACGAGAGGTGAGGCACACCCAATTCCTCAGCAGGAAATTACTTCAACAAAAAGTGGCATATGCCACTGCAGAAAAAGAGTGCCTTGCTATAGTTTGGGCCTTGCAAAAGCTACAGCCTTATCTGTATGGATGCCAGTTTACAGTGATTACTGACCACAACCTATTACACTGGTTACATAGGATAGCTGGCACAAATGGTAAAATCCTCAGGTGGAGCCTAACTCTACAACACCAACATGATTTACCATACAACATTAAAAGGGCAGTATGCATGGTAACGCTGATGGTCTTTCATGCCAGGGTGAGTGTCCTCTTTGATACGCAGCTGGAATGACTTGTGTGCCACATCCCTCTGTGTCTCTTATTTGGGGGTAGTGTCATGACCACCTCATGATTTAGATGCTAAGGGGTTACTATTTTTTAGCCTGTGAGCAAAAAAAACATTTTTTTTTCAAGAAGAAATGTGGTGCTGTGTTTATGTGCTGTTTGTGTGTTTTACTTTGATAAACCAGACCCCCCAATACATAGTTTCTAAGGCATATTTCACCAAATATTATTGTGTATGCATTGAGCCATAAAGCCAGTAAACTTGTCAGCTCCAGAGACACAAAGCAGTGCCTCTCTCCAGAGCAAATAAAATCAATAAGAGGACAATAGTACATTTTAAGATATGCTTTTAACACAACACATGTTATGACACTAGATGAGGGAAATATTACAACCCTGTCATATTTGGTCCCAAACTAATTCTCATCCTGTCCCTGGGAAGTTGCTTAAATAGGTGAATGCACTGAATTTGCCTATCAGAAGTTGTAATGTGTTCTATGATTTCAGCCAAAAGATGCTGAGCTTTATGACCAGTCATAAAAGAGAGGGGTGGATATTTTCCTAGCCCCCCTGCCAGAAGGTTGGCTGAAGCAATCTGATATTATGGAAAGAGGTATAAAGTGTTGTGTTTTAACATGTAAAGCTGTTCTTCTTACATGGGAGGCTGTATACCAACAGAGTGTGAGACCATCTTTTCATGCCAATCTCCCTGTCACAGATACTAAGGCTAGTAAAGTATAATGGTTCTGCTTTTTCTCTTATTTATTTTAAAAACTGTTTCCTTGTATGATTCTATTTGTTAATATCTTTTTATTACTAATGAATTGTGCTTATTTTTTGCATAATAAACCTTCATGTATTAAGCTTTGGCCTATGTTTAATATTTGAACCACCTTACTGAAAGAGACTGGTAGTATTAAGACTGGTAGTATTAGTACTGTGATTTTATGTTATTTTTTTCTAAATTGCAATCTGGGATTTAATTTGTCATTTTCTGGGTTTTCCTTAAGATTTCCCATATCATATAATCTTAAGTGGTAGCAGCTAGATATAGTTTTAGTTTAGTGTGGGTGGCATTAAAGGGGAGTTTTGGGCATTTCTTTTACATATAGTACAGACTAGAGAGTGTTGTTAACCCTTGCACCCACTGAACAAAGTCACAGGCTTGCCTGGCGTGGCTAGATTGTGACAGATTAGTGACAGCAGAAGGGGTCTGATAACCCTTTCTGTGCCAAACAAGTGACTGGCGCAGGGTTGGTTAACCCTGGTCGTCACACCTGTCTTTTGTGCTAGCTGTACATATGAGTCACTTTGCTTGTTCAGGGCTAAATTTACATTCTGATATTATACTAATTTTACAAATAAAATATACCTTTTAGTTGTCCCAAAATATGTTTTCCAAAGTTTACCCACCATCTGCTTGATAAGTCTTATTCAGTAATATGCTTCATTGCTGATATCTTTCCACCAAAGACTGGCCTTAATTCAAAAGTAAGGCATGTACAAAAGACTAAATCTTCCAATGCAAAGCACCAAATGCTGGGCTCATGTCCTCTGTCTAAATGTCTGCCTCTGTAATGTCACTAACATAGTAGCATGGATGTGAAACACATAAATATAGTATGTGTAACCTCTGAAGGACTTTGGTTCCATGAAGATAAAGTCAACACTCTTCAGGTTTGCCAATGTCAGTGTCCTATGTTTGAAGTTTCCCTGTGTAGATCCTGACACTTTAGCAGTTGACCCTGCCACCTGCTTTCTGTGTGTCTGGGACTGAGTGGACTTTTGGTGTGCAGAGTTTTGAAATACATCTCTTGCCGTGTCATGCGCAAACTTCTTTTTTCAGTGTGAGGGAGCTGCAGAATCTCTGCGAAGCTGTGCTGCTGTGGATGTGACAAGTAACATTGCATGGCAGTGTGCTTATTGATGTAGAGAACATTAGAGACATGTCAAAGATCAAAATAAACCTTGGTTGGCACATATTTAGTACACACATATGTCTAAATGCATTTAAAAGGGATCTCCAATCTATTCTTCTTTGTAAATGTGTGTATACATGCTGTGCATTAGTACTGAACACTGATCCATCCGTGTGTGGCCTCCAACTATGGCTACACAGATGAGTGACTGAGGATATGTTAGTCATGAATGAATCCAGGATACTCAGCAAACACGGTTATAATGTGGATGTTGCCAATGCACACAATGTAGACATTGATAGAATGAAAGTGTTGGTGGATGCGATATGCCATTTGCTGGTTCCACAGTGGCGGCAGAGGAATATGGGTGCAGTGTATTGTCCCCATATTATTATTATTATTCTTTATTTATAAAGCGCTAACAGATTCTGCAGCACTCATATTCTATTAGTCCCTCTTGAGATCAGGCAAATCATCCTCTGTGTGAGAGAATCCTATTATGTCACTTGTTGAGGATGGCATTCATAAACTTCCCGGGTTATGACAGTAAAAGTGACTTGAGTCATCCTTTTTGACATGGTATAAACTAACAATGTTCTGTAGGGAGACTACATACACACAGAGAGAAATGCAATCACAGGAACGAACAACCAGCTCAATACCATTTTTAGCCTGTTCTATGGCGATTTACCACCTGGGTGCTTAATGGAATACTGCTACACCTCACTGATGAGGCCTAATGAAGGCCAAAACGATCATCTGGGGTTGCTGTGTTCCTTGTTCAGAGAGGAATTGCCTGGTATTTTAGCGCTGGACTGACTGTAATAGGCGGGATCAGACTGATATACTACAGGAAAGTTCTACTCTGTATAAAGCATTTTTGGGCTAAAAGAAGTTGCACCCAGGTGGTAAATCACCATAGAACAGGCTAACAATGGTATTGAGCTAGTTGTTCGTTCCTGTGAGTGCACTTCTCTCTGTGTGTATTTAGTCTCCCTATGGGAAAAAGGGGCAACAAGACGTGGACTCCTTGCTCAGTGTGCTTAGAGGAACACTGCTACACCTCACTGACGAGGCCCAATGAAGGCCAAAATGATCATCTGGCATTGCTGTGTTCCTTTTTTCAGAGAGGAATTGCCTGGTATTTTGGCGCTGGACTGACCGTAATAGGCGGGATCAGACTGATATACTACATGAATGTTCTACTCTGTGAAATGCATTACTCGGCTAAAAGAAGTTGCACCCAAGTGGTAAATCGCCATAGATCCGGCTAACAATGGTATTGAGCTAGTTGTTCGTTCCTGTGAGTGCACTTTTCTCTGTGTGTAATAATGTTCTGTGTTTAGATTCTCTAGATGTTATAAACCTCAGCATATGTGAGTGCATTAACCCTGCACGTGTGGGCAAGGTGGCTGGCACATATGTTTGAGTAGAGACAGAATTGTTCATGAGCAAGTGACAAAGCAAACTCAGGATCAATTTTTGCACAGCCAAACAGAGAAGAGCACTGCTACACAATTGTGATAAAAAAAGGCAAGATTGACCTGATAGGCCAAATTGGTCATAAGGTTATGATGTTTGTTTAATTTCTAGTACAATAGACCTATGTGAGCACCTCAGTAATGATTCTTGGCCATATGAAGATGAAACGCATTAAAAACATAGAAGCCCAATTATTTAACCAGGGGTGGGAGCTGTGGTAAAAAAAATCTTGAAATTCGCTCGATAGTGCAGCCATGCACATATTACCCAGCAACTTGTAATACGAATGTAGAATAGCATTTTTTGTGGGCAATTGAAAAGATAAGGGCCCCTAGTTATCAAGCCGTCAACCTCAAATACGCTGGAATTCCGCAGCGTATTTGTGGCGAGGCTGATTCGCCTTAGTTATCAAGCCCTAGACACCGGCAAAAGTAGAATTTTTTGACGTAAGCTTCGATCCGCCGGACTCAGTCCGACACAGAGCGATGCTTACATCACTACAGATGTTCCGCACACAAGTTCGGAACAATCTGACTACTTTTGCTAGTTATCAAAAAACTAGCAGGTATGCTCGGCACTTTTCCAGCCCAGCGTACCTGGTTTTCAAACCGCCGCCCTAGAGGCATTGGATCCCATAGGAATCAATGGGAGTCTGACCATAGCGAAAGTTCATGTTCGCTGCTGCCAGACATCCCATTGATTCCTATGGGAGCTGTCTACACCTAACACCCTAACATGTACCCCAAGTCTAAACACCCCTAATCTGTCCCCCCTACACCGCCACAACTAAATAAAGTGTTTACCCCCTAAATCGCCACTCCCGGAGCCCACCACAAGCTATAATAAACTGATTAGCCCCTAAACCGCCGCTCCCGGTCCCCGACGCAACTATAATATATGTATTAACCCCTAAACTGCCGCTCCCGGTCCGAGCCGCAACTATAATATATGTATTAACCCCTAAACCTATATATTCTATCAGCCAATCGGAATTGAGGTAGGAAAAAACTGATTGGCTGAATGAATCAGCCAATCAGATTGAAGTTTAATCCGATTGGCTGATCCAATCAGCCAATCAGATTGAGCTCGCGTTCTATTGGCTGTTCTGATCTCTTTTTTTTTACAGGCAAAAGAGCTGTTTTCTTTTGGGCATGTCCCTTTTATTTGAGAAATTGCATTTTTGTTTTTTTTTGTTTATCTGAAGTAGCTGGTTTTGTGCTTTGAAACCACAGCCTATCACAATGGGTTGAGCTTCAGGTAATATCAGATCTCATTATGTTAACACTTGGTGTACACTCACTTGCTTCCTTATCTTATATTTGTCTGGAACACCAACGCTCAATACATAGAGAGAACAATGGAAAATTATAATTTTATTACTTAACTATCCTGCCCCCCACTGTGAGTTTAATTCCTTCTGCTGATTGTGTTTACTTAGGCTTGTCAATAGCGTATACGCCAGTATCAAAACTTTCAGTATAGGTTGGGAAACCACAGGCTAAATCAGCTATTTCAAATGCAGAAATATGAGTAAAGGAGCTACTTGCAACCAATTTAATACACTCTGGCAGGTAAAAAGGATCATTGGGAATAATTTAAAGGAGAGAAAGTTTTTGGGTGAACTGTCCCTTTAAGAGCTGGTAAGGTAATAGAGCTGGTAACTATTTAATGTAGAATAGGGTAGGGAATTTTTTATTTTGGGGGGCTTTGTTATTTTATTACAGGGCTTAGATTAGGTGTAAGTAGCTTAAAATTGTTGTAATATTTTTTAAATGTTTGTAAATTATTATTTTTTATTTTTTGTAACTTAGCTTTTTTTCTTTTTTGTAGCTTAAATTTTTTTCTATTTTTTGTACTTTAGTTAGTTTATTTAATTGTATTTAATTGTAGTTATTTGTAGCTAATTTATTTAATTAATTTAATGATAGTGTAGTGTTAGGTTTAATTGTAACTTAGGTTAGGATTTATTTTACAGGTAATTTTGTATTTCTTTTTCTTTTAGCTAGGTAGTTATTAAATAGTTAATAACTATTTAATAACTATTCTAACTAGCTAAAATGAATACAAAGTTACCTGTAAAATACATATAAATCATAAAATAGCTACAATGTAATTATTAATTACATTGTAGCTATCTTAGGGTTTATTTTACAGGTAAGCATTTAGTTTTAAATAGGAATACATTATTAAAGTATAGTGTAGTGTTAGGTGTAATTGTAACTTAGGTTAGTTTTTATTTTACAGGTAGATTTCTCTTTATTTTAACTAGGTAGCTATTAAATAGTTATTAACTATTTAATAGCTATTGTACCTAGTTGAAATAAATTGAAATTTTCCTGTAAAATAAAATTAAATCCTAAGATAGCTACAATAAAATTATTATTTATATTGTAGCTATATTAGGGTTTATTTTAAAGGTAAGTATTTAGTTTTAAATAGGATTAATTTAGTTAATAAGATAAATATTATTTAGATGTATTTAATTAATATTTAAGTTAGGGGGATGTTAGGGTTAGGGTTAGACTTAGGTTTAGGGGTTAATAATTTTATTACAGTGGCGGCAGTGTAGGGGGGGGCAGGATAGGGGTTAATAAATTTATTATAGGTGGCGACGGTGTAGGGGGGGCAGATTAGGGGTTAATAAGTTTAATATAGGTTGCGGCGGGGTCCGGGAGCGGCGGTTTAGGGGTTAAACTATTCATTTAGTTGCAGCGAGGTCCGGGATCCACAGGATAGGGGTTAATAACTTTATTATAGAGGGCGGCAGTATAGGGGGGGGGCAGGATAGGGGTTACTAGGTATAATGTAAGTGGCGGCGGTGTCCGGGAGTGGCGGTTTAGGGGATAATACATTTATAAGAGTTGCGGCGGGGTCTAGGAGCGGTGGTTTAGTGGTTATTAACTTTATTTAGTTGCGGGGGGCTTGATAATTCTGCCCCAGTATCATAATGCACACATACGTTTATGTCATAGTCTCCAACATGACATTTGCTTAGTGTGTTAGTTTCAGTAGCAGTGCTCTGAGTTACCCCTGTTTGAGGGTGTAAGTACAAAAAAACGGATAGCGCTCATACCATATGAATTCCAAATTACCATATGAGAAAAGTAGATGAAGAGAAGGGCTCCAGGCAAGGCTAATATAAAAATCCAAAACTTTATTCCTTAAAACGAACGTTATACAAAACATCCATGCGAGAAGAGCCAGCAGTGACAGAGAAAATCAGGTAGTTGAACTGATCTCAATGCAGACGTGTTTTGTGCGCATGCGCACTTGTTAACTGCTCACCTGGGGATCAGTTCAATCACCTTTTAAAAGCTCTATAGGCGGCTTGTTAAAATCCTTTTTTGTTGTATTAAGAGCCAGCAAAATGTTTTAAAGCAGACACTCTTTGGAAGCCACTTTTTTAACCCTTAAAAGAATAAATCTTTTCATCAGATTTTGACATTGTGAGAAATATTAAAAAATACTGTACTAATCAACAAAAAACATAATTTATGCTTACCTGATAAATTCCTTTCTCCTGTAGTGTAGTCAGTCCACGGGTCATCCATTACTTATGGGATTATATCTCCTCCCTAACAGGAAGTGCAAGAGGATCACCCAAGCAGAGCTGCTATATAGCTCCTCCCCTCTACGTCATACCCAGTCATTCGACCGAAACCAAACGAGAAAGGAGAAACTATAGGGTGCAGTGGTGACTGGAGTTTAATTTAAAATTTAGACCTGCCGTAAAAACAGGGCGGGCCGTGGACTGACTACACTACAGGAGAAAGGAATTTATCAGGTAAGCATAAATTATGTTTTCTCCTGTTAAGTGTAGTCAGTCCACGGGTCATCCATTACTTATGGGATACCAATACCAAAGCTAAAAGTACACGGATGACGGGAGGGACAGGCAGGATCTTTACATGGAAGGAACCACTGCCTGTAGAACCTTTCTCCCAAAAACAGCCTCCGAAGAAGCAAAAGTGTCAAATTTGTAAATTTTCGAAAAAGTGTGAAGTGAAGACCAAGTTGCAGCCTTGCAAATCTGTTCAACAGAGGCCTCATTCTTAAAGGCCCAAGTGGAAGCCACAGCTCTAGTAGAATGAGCTGTAATTCTTTCAGGAGGCTGCTGTCCAGCAGTCTCATAGGCTAAACGTATTATGCTACGAAGCCAGAAAGAGAGAGAGGTAGCCGAAGCTTTTTGACCTCTCCTCTGTCCAGAATAAACGACAAACAGGGAAGAAGTTTGGCGAAAATCTTTAGTTGCCTGCAAATAAAATTTCAGGGCACGGACGACGTCCAGATTGTGCAGAAGTTGTTCCTTCTTTGAAGAAGGGTTAGGGCACAATGATGGAACAACAATCTCTTGATTGATATTCCTGTTAGTGACTACCTTAGGTAAGAACCCAGGTTTAGTACGCAGAACTACCTTGTCTGAATGAAAAATCAGATAAGGAGAATCACAATGTAAGGCCGATAACTCAGAGATTCTTCGAGCCGAGGAAATAGCCATTAAAAACAGAACTTTCCAAGATAACAGCTTGATATCAATGGAATGAAGGGGTTCAAACGGAACACCCTGCAGAACGTTAAGAACTAAGTTTAAGCTCCACGGCGGAGCAACAGACTTAAACACAGGCTTAATCCTGGCCAAAGCCTGACAAAAAGCCTGAACGTCTGGAACTTCTGACAGACGTTTGTGTAAAAGGATAGACAGAGCTGAGATCTGTCCCTTTAACGAACTAGCAGATAAACCCTTTTCTAAACCTTCTTGTAGAAAAGACAATATCCTAGGAATCCTAACCTTACTCCATGAGTAACTCTTGGATTCGCACCAATGTAAGTATTTACGCCATATTTTATGGTAAATTTTCCTGGTAACAGGTTTCCTAGCCTGTATTAAGGTATCAATCACTGACTCCGAGAATCCCCGCTTTGATAGAATCAAGCGTTCAATCTCCATGCAGTCAGCCTCAGAGAAATTAGATTTGGATGTTTGAAAGGACCCTGAATCAAAAGATCCTGTCTCAGAGGTAGAGACCAAGGTGGACAGGACGACATGTCCACTAGATCTGCATACCAGGTCCTGCGTGGCCACGCAGGCGCTATTAGAATTATCGATGCTCTCTCCTGTTTGATCCTGGCAATCAATCGAGGAAGCATCGGGAAGGGTGGAAACACATAAGCCATGTTGAAAACCCAAGGTGCTGTCAGAGCATCTATCAGTACCGCTCCCGGGTCCCTGGACCTGGATCCGTAACAAGGAAGCTTGGCGTTCTGGTGAGACGCCATGAGATCCAGATCTGGTTTGCCCCAATGCTGAAGCAGTTGGGCAAACACCTCCGGATGAAGTTCCCACTCCCCCGGATGAAAAGTCTGGCGACTTAGGAAATCCGCCTCCCAGTTCTCCACGCCTGGGATGTGGATCGCTGACAGGTGGCAAGAGTGAGACTCTGCCCAGCGAATTATCTTTGAGACTTTCATCATCGCTAGGGAACTCCTTGTCCCTCCCTGATGGTTGATGTAAGCCACAGTCGTGATGTTGTCCGACTGAAACCTGATGAACCTCAGAGTTGCTAACTGAGGCCAAGCCAGAAGGGCATTGAAAACTGCTCTTAATTCCAGAATGTTTATTGGAAGGAGTCTCTCCTCCTGAGTCCATGATCCCTGAGCCTTCAGGGAATTCCAGACAGCGCCCCAACCTAGCAGGCTGGCGTCTGTTGTTACAATCGTCCAATCTGGCCTGCTGAAGGGCATCCCCCTGGACAGATGTGGCCGAGAAAGCCACCATAGAAGAGAATCTCTGGTCTCTTGATCCAGATTTAGCATAGGGGACAAATCTGAGTAATCCCCATTCCACTGACTTAGCATGCACAATTGCAGTGGTCTGAGATGCAGGCGTGCAAAAGGTACTATGTCCATTGCCGCTACCATTAAGCCGATTACCTCCATGCATTGAGCCACTGACGGGTGTTGAATGGAATGAAGGACACGGCAAGCATTTAGAAGTTTTGATAACCTGTCCTCTGTCAGGTAAATTTTCATTTCTACAGAATCTATAAGAGTCCCCAAGAAGGGAACTCTTGTGAGTGGCAATAGAGAACTCTTTTCTACGTTCACCTTCCACCCATGCGACCTTAGAAATGCCAGAACTAACTCTGTATGAGACTTGGCAGTTTGGAAACTTGACGCTTGTATCAGAATGTTGTCTAGGTACGGAGCTACCGCTATTCCTCGCGGTCTTAGTACCGCCAGAAGAGAGCCCAGAACCTTTGTAAAGATTCTTGGAGCCGTAGCTAACCCGAAGGGAAGAGCTACAAACTGGTAATGCCTGTTTAGGAAGGCAAACCTTAGATACCGGTAATGATCCTTGTGAATCGGTATGTGAAGGTAGGCATCCTTTAAATCCACTGTGGTCATGTACTGACCCTTTTTGATCATAGGTAAGATTGTCCGAATAGTTTCCATTTTGAACGATGGAACTCTTAGGAATTTGTTTAGGATCTTTAAGTCCAAGATTGGTCTGAAGGTTCCCTCTTTTTTGGGAACCACAAACAGATTTGAGTAAAACCCTTGTCCATGTTCTGACCGCGGAACTGGGTGGATCACTCCCATTAGTAAAAGGTCTTGTACACAGCGTAGAAACGCCTCTTTCTTTATCTGGTTTGCTGACAACCTTGAAAGATGAAATCTCCCTTTTGGAGGAGAAGCTTTGAAGTCCAGAAGATATCCCTGAGATATGATCTCTAACGCCCAGGGATCCTGGACATCTCTTGCCCAAGCCTGGGCGAAGAGAGAAAGTCTGCCCCCCACTAGATCCGTTTCCGGATCGGGGGCCCTCACTTCATGCTGTCTTAGGGGCAGCAGCAGGCTTTCTGGCCTGCTTGCCCTTGTTCCAGGACTGGTTAGGTTTCCAGCCCTGTCTGTAGCGAGCAACAGTTCCTTCCTGTTTTGGAGCGGAGGAAGTTGATGCTGCTCCTGCCTTGAAGTTACGAAAGGCACGAAAATTAGACTGTTTAGCCCTTGGTTTGGCCCTGTCTTGAGGCAGGGCATGGCCCTTACCTCCAGTAATGTCAGCGATAATTTCTTTCAAACCAGGCCCGAATAATGTCTGCCCCTTGAAAGGTATGTTAAGCAATTTAGATTTAGAAGTCACATCGGCTGACCAGGATTTAAGCCACAGCGCTCTACGCGCTTGAATGGCGAATCCGGAGTTCTTAGCCGTAAGCTTAGTTAAGTGTACTACGGCATCAGAAATAAATGAATTAGCTAACTTAAGGACTTTAAGCTTGTCTATAATCTCATCCAATGGAGCTGAGCTAATGATCTCTTCCAGAGACTCAAACCAGAATGCCGCCGCAGCCGTGACAGGCGCAATGCATGCAAGAGGTTGTAATATAAAACCTTGTTGAACAAACATTTTCTTAAGGTAACCCTCTAACTTTTTATCCATTGGATCTGAAAAAGCACAGCTATCCTCCACCGGGATAGTGGTGCGCTTAGCCAGAGTAGAAACTGCTCCCTCCACCTTAGGGACCGTCTGCCATAAGTCCCGTGTGGTGGCGTCTATTGGGAACATTTTTCTAAATATAGGAGGGGGTGAAAAAGGCACACCGGGTCTATCCCACTCCTTGTTAATAATTTCTGTAAGCCTCTTAGGTATAGGAAAAACATCAGTACACACCGGTACCGCATAGTATCTATCCAGCCTACATAATTTCTCTGGAATTGCAACCGTGTTACAATCACTCAGAGTCGCTAAAACCTCCCCTAGTAATACACGGAGGTTCTCAAGCTTAAATTTAAAATTTGAAATGTCTGAGTCCAGTTTACTTGGATCAGATCCGTCACCCACAGAATGAAGCTCTCCGTCCTCATGTTCTGCAAATTGTGACGCAGTATCAGACATGGCTCTATTATTATCAGCGCACTCTGTTCTTACCCCAGAGTGATCGCGTTTACCCCTAAATTCTGGCAATTTAGATAGTACTTCAGTCATAACATTAGCCATGTCTTGCAAAGTGATTTGTAAGGCGCCGCCCTGATGTACTTGGCACCACAATATCACGCACCTCCTGAGCGGGAGGCGAAGGTACTGACACGTGAGGAGAGTTAGTCGGCATAACTTCCCCCTCGTTGTCTGGTGAAATTTTCTTTACATGTACAGATTGGCTTTTATTTAAAGTAGCATCAATGCAATTAGTACACAAATTTCTATTGGGCTCCACATTGGCCTTTAAACATATTGAACAAAGAGATTCATCTGTGTCAGACATGTTTAAACAAACTAGCAATGAGACTAGCAAGCTTGGAAAATACTTTTCAAATAAATTTACAAGCAATATAAAAAACATTACTGTGCCTTTAAGAAGCACAAAAAACTGTCACAGTTGAAATAACAATGAACCAAATTAGTTATAGCAACCAAATTTTCACAGTAAATGCATTAAGTTAGCAAAGGATTGCACCCACCAGCAAATGGATGATTAACCCCTTAGTACCCAAAAACGGATAACAATTTAATATAAACGTTTTTATCACAGTCAAAACACACTCTCACAGGTCTGCTGTGAGTGATTACCTCCCTCAAAACTAGTTTTGGAGACCCCTGGGCTCTGTAGAGACGTCCTGGATCATGGAGGAAGAAATAGGAAGACTGTGACTGAATTTTTACTGCGCAATAAAGCGCTAAAATAGGCCCCTCCCACTCATAATACAACAGTGGGGAAGCTCAGTAAACTGATTTTATTCATAAACAAACGACAGCCATGTGG
Source organism: Bombina bombina (assembly GCF_027579735.1). Taxonomy (NCBI): domain Eukaryota; kingdom Metazoa; phylum Chordata; class Amphibia; order Anura; family Bombinatoridae; genus Bombina; species Bombina bombina. The sequence goes on from NC_069502.1 coordinate 577,616,345, forward strand.
TAAAAATCATGCCCATAAAGTTTTATCACCAAGTACCTCAGAAAAAAAGATTAACATGCCAGTAAACGTTTTAAAAATAAAATTATGAAATGTTATTAATAAGCCTGCTGCTAGTCGCTTTCACTGTAGTGGAGGCTCAGATATAACTTAAATGTATACAGTATTTTCTTAGTGAAGTTCCATTCCCCAGAAATACCTCAGTGTAAACATACATACATAGCAGCCTGATACCAGTCGCTACTACTGCATTTAAGGCTGCACTTACATTACATCGGTATTAGCAGTATTTTCTCAGTCAATTCCATTCCTTAGAAAATAATATACTGCAACATACCTCCTTGCAGGTGAACCCTGCCTGCTGTCCCCTGTTCTGAAGTTACCTCACTCCTCAGAATGGCCGAGAACAGCAAATGGATCTTAGTTACGACCGCTAAGATCATACACAAACTCAGGTAGATTCTTCTTCTAATGCTGCCTGAGAAAAAACAACACACTCCGGTGCTGTTTAAAATAACAAACTTTTGATTGAAGAAATAAAAACTAAGTTTAACAACCACAGTCCTCTCACACGTCCTATCTATTAGTTAGGTGCAAGAGAATGACTGGGTATGACGTAGAGGGGAGGAGCTATATAGCAGCTCTGCTTGGGTGATCCTCTTGCACTTCCTGTTAGGGAGGAGATGTAATCCCATAAGTAATGGATGACCCGTGGACTGACTACACTTAACAGGAGAAATAAAAAATAAAATAAAATGGAGGAAGCATATGTACTCAGCGAGTTTAAAGATGAAACTACAGAGTTGTATAATGAAATAGTACACACACTGGACAGTACTTTTCTCATATGGTAATTTGGAATTCATATTGTATGAGCGCTATTCGTTTTTTTTGTACTTACATATGCACTCGTTGTTTGGGGCGTGCCCAGCAGTTCCGCCCAGAGTAGCAGCCAATCCATAGACTGTAGCAAAAAGGGTGTGTCCCCGCCCACTCTCTATTGTGCTGAATCCCTGCCCTTGCACCGGACTTACAGGCGAGCGCATGTTACAGTGATTTTGTGACTCCCTGTTTGAGGGTGTGCATATGGTAACATGCATTCCGCCCCAGTACAGCACACATATATTGAGGCTGCAGATCACTTTTCCTGTTCCTCTCTGCACACCCTGCAGCATGTATACGTAAAAAGTGTCCATAAAAACATGGCCGAGGTGTCAATCCTAAATTCACTCCAGCAAACTCTGTAATCTGTGCTAAAGATGCAAATCCAATGAAAGTAACGGTTGTCCTTTCTTGAGAAGACCCTATAATTAAATTTTGTATATGCATATGCACATGATAGATGTGTTAATATGCAGTTGTTTTTATTTATTTATTTTTAAATAATTATTATTATAAAAAATATTATTTTTATTGAATAGGTAGTCAGGATGACAACAAGAAGTATCATTACAAACAATATATCACAAATATTTCAAGATAAAATAAATCATACATTTTGTGTAACAATTTACATCTTTGTTAACAGAAACAGAGTGGGTGTTGACATCCACCTTCAAAAATAGGGAGGAACAAGAGAAACATATCACATTATATCAACATAAATAGCTGGGTTTCTTATTCCCTTAGAAATGCGGTAGTTTAATAAGTTATTTTATGTTTTATATATCGAGTACCAATAAGACATTTAAAGAGTGGAAAGAAAGGAGAAGTCAAATGACGGAGCTGCGAGTAAGAGAGAGAGAAGGAGAGAAAAAAAAAGGGATGGGGGTGGGGTGGGGAGGGTGACTAAGGGAGGGAAAAGATATCAGGAGGTGACAAGGGAGGAGGGTTATGTGTCAGCCATTTTAAATTGTTTTGTTCCAAATTGCTCTCATCAATTCATAAGTATCCAGTTTGTGTGTTTTGAGGTAGTGGTATCGTTCCAGAGCTAGCAGGTCAGAGACCATATTTCTCCACTCCTCAAGTGTAGGTATCGTTTGAGATTTCCAGTGTTTGGGTATAAGCTTTTTGGATGCCGTGATCATGATTAATAGTAATGGCTGTTTACCTAATCCTATTAGATTGGGCAGAGAGAGAAATAGGATAGCATTTGGGCTTGGGAGAATTTGGGTAGATATTATATCAGAAATTGCTAGAAATGTGTTTCTCCAGTATTCCTCCAATTTGGGGCAGGACCACCATATGTGAAGAAGAGAACCTTCTTCACCACGACCTCTCCAGCACTTACTGCTGAGTGTGGGAAATATCTTGTGAAGACGAGAGGGGGTCAGATACCAGCAGCAAGAGAGCTTTAGATGGATTTCATGCACCACCGCTGACACAGAGGATTTTTTAGCTAAAGAAAAGACCTTAGACCAATGCCCTACATCCGGGTCCAGCCCGAGATCCCGACACAAGGAGTGTACATAGGATGGAAGGGTAGATGTATCTGGACTGTTCAGAATTTTATATAATTTGGAGATAAGGTGTGTGGGGGGTGTTACTTGGATACATAGCTTCTCAAAGTCTGTTGTATTTCTGCCTAGTTCTTTCTTTTGTTTGTGATGGGTTATAAAGTGTCTCAGTTGGTGATAGTGTATCCATGAGGAGAAAATCTCCTTGTGAGCTTCTGCTAAGGCAGCCTGTGACTTAAAAAGGCCATTTTCCATTGCAAATTGAATAGATCCTATTTTGAGACTGTAGTGCTGTTTGACTTGCGAGATCATGTGTCTATAAGGAAGGTCTATGTGCTCAACGAGTGGAGAAAGTGGAGCAGGGATCGAGGAGATGTGTGTGGTAGAGGCTAGTATCCTGTCCCAATCTGACAGTATGTCTGCTGCGATACGATATTGCTGCAGTGTTTTAGGTCTCTTATGGGATGGGGTCCAAGCTAGAGTCGCAACGTTATTCACTTTAAAGATTTGCCTGTCTATATGTATCCATGTTTTATTATCAGTGTTGTGAGGCCATTCGGCAATGTGTTGCAGCGTTATAGCCTGCTTGTATGCCAGCAGGTTCAGGACCCCCAACCCCCCACGTTCCCTAGGAAGGTACATGGTGTTTTTGGGTATTCTCGGTTTAGAGCCTCCCCAGATGAATTGTTCAAAGGCTCTCTGGACCTGGCTTATATAGCCCTTTGGAAGAGCTATGGGTACTGTTTGTAGTAGATATAAGAACCTCAGGAGTGCATTCATCTTTAAGACCCCTACTCTGCCAAGCCATGATATGTGTTTGTTTCTCCACCCTGAAAGATCGCGTATTATGTCATCTTTTACTTTGTTGTAATTGTATCTAAATAGGTCCTGCAGGGAGGGGGTTAGGTATATTCCTAGATATTTCAGTTTTTCTTTTGCTATAGGGATGTTGTATTTGTTTCTAAGGTGTTGTATTACTCTTGTGGGGGTCCCTATATTCATTAACTCAGACTTACTGATATTCAGTTTAAAATTTGAGACCTCACCATAGTGATCTAGCTCTGTCAGCAATTCCGGGAGAGAAGTTTCAGCATCGGTAAGGGAGAAAATGGCATCGTCCGTGAATAAGGCTTGTTTACATTCTTTGTTTCCCACAGTTATTCCCCTTATTCCCTTATTGTCCCTTACTTTTTGTGCTAGTACCTCCATAGAGATAGCGAAAAGCAATGGGGACAGGGGGCAGCCCTGTCTTGTACCTTTGCTTATATTAAAAGAATCGGAAAGGGTGCCATTAACTCTAATCCTGGCATTTGGGAAAGAGTAAAGTGCCATTGTCATGTTCAGGTAGGGTTCTGGTATCCCCATCTTAACCATAGCTCATTGTAGGAAAGACCACTTGACCCTATTGAAGGCCTTTTCTGCATCTGTCCCTAAGAGGACAATGGGGGTGTTTGTGGTTTGTGCATGATTAATTAATTGGAGAACTTTAATGGTATTGTCCCGAGCTTCCCGCCCGGGTTCAAAGCCAACCGGATCTTTATCAATGAGTTCAGGTAAGAATTTATTTAACCTAGTGGCCAAAATTTTAGCTAGCAGTTTCATGTCATTGTTTATTAGTAAGATAGGTCAGAAATTTTCCGGTTTTGTAGCTGCCTTCCTAGGTTTGGGAATAACTGAAATATGTGCCTCTAAAAGAGATTTATATAGGAGAGGGATGCTCCTCAATCCATTGAAGATATTAAGGAGGGGAGGGGAGGGGAGAGAATGTCTTTAAATTGTTTATAGTATCTAGAGGAGAAGCCATCCGGGCCAGGGCTTTTTCCAGAGGGAGTTTCTTTTATTGCCTGCACTATTTCCTCTATTGTTATGGGGATGCCAGGTATGCTCTAGCTTCATTATTTAGGGCGGGGAGGTTTAGGTCTTTAAAATAATCGTCAGTGTAATCCTTACTCTGGTTAAGCGTTTCCGGGAGATATGGTTGTGGATCTAAATTATCAATGTTATATAGAGCTTTGTAGTACTCTCTGAAGGTAGAGGCTATGAGTTTACTATCGTGAACCGTCTGTTCGTATTTTGTCAGTAATGAGTGTGTATATGTTGAGAGTTGCTTCCTGCGTAGCCCCCTTGCTAAGATCTTACCAGGCTTATTGCCCCCTTCAAAATAGTATTGTTTGAGGTGAAGGGCATTTCTCTGATAAGTTTCAGTCAGGTATTGCTTAAGGTCCACTCTAGCTTGGATAAGGTCTTGTCTAATAGTGTCAGGGTGCTGTAACCCTTAATGTAGTAGGATCTCAACTGCAGACTGTCACTTTAAGGTGTATGAGTGAGAGTTTAGATGTGTAACTTAATCTCTTGTTACTGGAGTAAAAGGTGTCACCTGAATTACTGATTGTAGTTAGTCTCTGATATACTCCCGTAAGTTTAGGGGTTTATATTGTCCTTTAGGACTGATATAGATGTTTCCTTGTGTCAGAGTTAATTAGATACCTTTACAGTTCATTTGTACCAGTTATGGTAAAGATACAGTTTGTCATAGAAATAGAATGGGTACCTTAGTAATAGGAGACGTGTCTGTGCTGCAGCTGCAGCGCTTCGGTTCAGCCTGTGTGCAGTTCACAGGAACAGCTGACAGGCAGTCAGCGTAAGCCTTCATGTGCCGGGAGTATCGTGCAGTAAGTGGAAGGCAGAACGGAGGTGTGTCGCTGGAGTCCTATCACAGAGAGCGCTTGCTGGCAGGCTGCCCGGTACTAGAGTTTGAGACGGAGTTGTCGTGAGCGGGTATGAGCCGCGAACAGTATTTGTAATCCCTCTGCAGTGGAGTCGAAAAGCCGGTGAGTCTTTGTTAAGGGAGCAAGCCACAGTAGAAAATACTTTAGTTAGCGGTTAATCCGCACAGATGATTGGATTCGAAGTATTGACAACTTGCTTATCAGAGTAAGCGTAACTTAGGTGGATAACCTTATCCAAGTTGGAGAAATAAAGTCAGTGTTAAAGATTAACAAGTATGGAAGTAGCCAAGAGGTTCAGAATAGCGTCCTCTCACATGAGATTCAGGTAGTCTAAACAGATTAATCGGCAGGTGGAAGGGGGAGGAGCAAGAATAAATAAAATTGAGTTAAAGGTACAGGTACCATTCCTGACAGGTCCCCCCGTCAAAGGTGCTGCACCGCAGCAATTACAGCAGGTTTATCCGGATGGAGCCTATGGAAACGGCCAATCAAACGAGAGGCGTTGATGTTGGATGTGGGTTCCCAAGAATCCTCATCATGTGAGTAGCCCTTCCAATGAACCAGGTATTGCAATACCCCTCGGGAGAGTCTGGAATCGAGTATGTCAGAAACTTCATAAACAGACTCCTCCTGTAAGACAGGTGGGTTATCAGAAGAAACAGCCTGTTGCCGAGTGGGTACATAAGGCTTCAACAAAGAAACATGGACTGTGGGATGAACAGGGAGTTCAGTTGGTAGCATGAGGGTCACAGCGTTCTCATTAACGACTTTGATGGCTTTGTAGGGACCAATGAAGAGATGGGAAAATTTTCGAGTAGGAGTTTTAAGCTTCAAGTGGCGAGTGGACAACCAAACTAGATCACCCACTTGATAGTTGGGTGGTGGGCGTCTCTTCTTATCAAAGTGAAATGTTTGCCGCTGCTGGGCTGCATGAACGTTCTCCTTGAGGAAGGTGAACACTTCAAGACGTGAGTTAGTCGTGTCATCTACTACAGGTGAGGTAGTGTTGAGATGGGGATGAAGATGGAAGGTTGGATGATATCCGTAGTTGGCGTAGAACGGAGTACTTTTAGTAGAGTTGTTTAGTGTGTTATTATAGGCGAATTCCGCCATACGGTTTAGCCTTTTCCGTTTTCGATACAGCACATACATGACAACTCTTGATAAACTGGTCAACAGATTGATGGATGTTAGGCCACCAATAGTTCCTCTTGACAAGTTCGGTCGTCTTAGTGATCCCTGGATGTCCTGCCAGAGGGGAATCATGATGGTCACGGAGTATGTCATCTCTTAAAGTAGGGGGTATGTAAATCCTTCCATGTACATGAGCTATACCCCTGGAGTCTATTTGTTGGTCCAAAGCTGGAAGAGAGGTATCTTTTTCTTGATGTGACTTTAAGGTTAAGGTGGAATTCCTTACTACCCCAATGAATTGATGGGGTGCGAGTATGGGTTGGACAGTTGATGGTTGGGTTGGACGAGGGAACTGTCTGGACAAAGAATCAGCCTTACCGTTTTTTGCTCCAGGTCGGTACGTGATGTGGAATTGGAATCTTGTGAAGAACAGACTCCAACGTACCTGACGTGCCGACAGGGCTTTACTTGATTGGAGGTATTCAAGATTACGGTGATCTGTATATATAAGAATCGGGAAAGAAGCTCCCTCGAGTAGGTGTCTCCAGTGTTCCAGGGATGCCTTTATAACAAGAAGCTCTTTCTCCCCAATGGGATAGTTACGTTCAGGGGGAGTCATGAGTCTTGAATAAAAAGCGACAGGGTGTATGGGATCTGTGGGGGATTTTCTTTGGGACAGTATGGCACCTAGGGCATAATCTGAGGCATCCACCTCCAAGATGAACTGTAGACCAGTGTCTGGAAATTGTAGAATGGGAGCGGATGTGAATGATTTCTTAAGGTTGTCAAAAGCCGTTTGAGCTTCTGGGTGCCATCGGAAAGGTGTGTGAGAGCCTGTGAGGGCACTGAGTGGTCTGGCTATATTGGAGAACCCTTTAATGAACTTCCTATAGAAGTTGGCGAATCCTAAAAACCTTTGTACATCTTTTTTGGAAGTGGGTATAGGCCAGTTTTGTACAGCTTCTATTTTCCCCTCCTCCATTTGTACTCCGGATGAGGATATCTTGTAGCCTAGAAAGGTGATTTCATGAGTATGAAAGGTACATTTTTCCAGCTTGGCATATAGTCGATGTGTTCTAAGGCGTTCTAGGACCCACCTTACATGCTTCTTGTGGTCTTGCAGGTTATCAGAGTAGATCAGGATGTCATCGAGGTAAATGACAAGGCACACGTCCAATAAATCCCTGAAAATATCATTAATGAAATATTGGAACGTGGCCGGGGCGTTGCAGAGCCCGAACGGCATCACCGTATACTCATAAAGCCCATAGCGGGTCCTAAATGCGGTGAGCCATTCATCGCCCTCCCTGATCCGTACAAGATTGTAGGCGCCCCTGAGGTCCAGTTTCGTGTAAACAGTTGCTTTACTTAACCGCTCGACAAGTTCAGGTATAAGTGGAAGTGGATATCTATTCTTCTTGGTCCTTCTGTTCAATTCTCTATAATCGATTATGGGCCTTAGGGACTTATCCTTATTCCTCACAAAGAACATACCTGCTCCAGCAGGAGAGGTAGAGGGTCTGATGAATCCCTTTTTTAGGTTCTCATCAAGGTATTCCTTAAGGTGTTCCAATTCAGGTTGAGATAGTGGGTATATGTGCCCATAGGGTATGGTAGATCCGGGTAGTAGATCGATAGGACAATCGTATATACGGTGGGGTGGTAGGTGTTCTGCTTGTTTCTTATTGAATACGTCCTTATACTCAGCGTATTCATGGGGTATGGTACCTTGTGAGATGTGGAGGAGTTGTTGATGTGGGTAACAGGTGTTACGGCAGTACGTCGAATTTAAGTCAACTTGAAGTGTTTGCCAGGATATGGTAGGATGGTGTTTTTGCAACCATGAGAGACCCAATACCACAGAATATAGCGGTGAGGGAATGACGTCGAAAGTGATGTATTCGATATGACCATCACCCATAGTGACCTTAAGAGGGATGGTGTGATGGGTTACAGGACCAGAAGAAACATATGTACCATCAATAACACGAATAGAAACTGGGTTTGCTTTCAGAATTAGTGGTATTTTATTGTTATTTACAAGTGTTAAGTCAAGAAAATTGGAGTAAGCTCCTGAGTCGACAATTGCTTCAGCTTGTAGCACTTGCTGATCCCACTGTAAAGAGAGAGGCATGGTACAGTAAGCTGCATTCAGGATCTTATTTGTCATGTAGTTATACACAATTTTTGGCTTACTTCTTTTCTGACGCTGTAGTAGAGGGCATTCTTTTACGAGATGAGTTGGAGATGCACAGTACATACAGAGATTGTTCTGTTGTCTTCTGTGCCTTTCTTCGAGCGTGAGAGGTCCTTTGGTAAACCCAATCTCCATAGGTGTGGAAGTATCCTTGGGTTGGGGTGCTGGGTAGTACCTTTGGGTACCTTCTGTCTGCTGTCGTTCGGATCTTCTCTCGCGGAGTCTCCTATCTATCTGAATACTGAGTGTCATGAGATCCTCTAGGGCTCTTGGTAATTCGGTACGGGCTAGTTCATCTTTAAGGCTGTCTGAGAGTCCTAGGCGGTATTGGTTACGAAGAGCGATCTCACTCCACTCTGAATCCTTGGTATAGAGTTTAAACTCCGATAAATACTCCTCTACAGGACGTCTACCCTGTCTGAGTGATCGAATCTTTGCCTCAGCTGTCAGCAGTTTTTGGGTATCCTCATAAAGGGTGCTCATTGCAGAGAAAAAGTCAGTGAGTGAACCCAAGATAGGGTCTTCATTCTCTAGAAAGGTATCCGCCCATACCCTAGGTTCTCCAGAGAGGAAGGAAATAACAGTCATGACCTTGAGTCTTTCTGTACTGTATGTCCTAGGCTTCATCTGGAACAATAAATAGCAGGCGTTTTTGAACTGCCTGAATAGCTTCCTGTATCCTGCAAACCTTTCAGGTAGACAGACCTGGGGTTCTGGGATGTTATCCCTAACGGCAGCTCTGAGCCTATCATTTTGTAATTGAAGCTCCCTCATTCCTTGAGAGAGTTGCTCAACCTGCTGAGATAAATTGTATACGACTGAAGGCAGGTCTGCTGGATCCATAGTGGGCCGATTAATATGTCAGGGTGCTGTAACCCTTAATGTAGTAGGATCTCAACTGCAGACTGTCACTTTAAGGTGTATGAGTGAGAGTTTAGATGTGTAACTTAATCTCTTGTTACTGGAGTAAAAGGTGTCACCTGAATTACTGATTGTAGTTAGTCTCTGATATACTCCCGTAAGTTTAGGGGTTTATAGTGTCCTTTAGGACTGAAATAGATGTTTCCTTGTGTCAGAGTTAATTAGATACCTTTACAGTTCATTTGTACCAGTTATGGTAAAGATACAGTTTGTCATAGAAATAGAATGGGTACCTTAGTAATAGGAGACGTGTCTGTGCTGCAGCTGCAGCGCTTCGGTTAAGCCTGTGTGCAGTTCACAGGAACAGCTGACAGGCAGTCAGCGTAAGCCTTCGTGTGCCGGGAGTATCGTGCAGTAAGTGGAAGGCAGAACGGAGGTGTGTCGCTGGAGTCCTATCACAGAGAGCGCTTGCTGGCAGGCTGCCCGGTACTAGAGTTTGAGACGGAGTTGTCGTGAGCGGGTATGAGCCGCGAACAGTATTTGTAATCCCTCTGCAGTGGAGTCGAAAAGCCGGTGAGTCTTTGTTAAGGGAGCAAGCCACAGTAGAAAATACTTTAGTTAGCGGTTAATCCGCACAGATGATTGGATTCGAAGTATTGACAACTTGCTTATCAGAGTAAGCGTAACTTAGGTGGATAACCTTATCGAAGTTGGAGAAATAAAGTCAGTGTTAAAGATTAACAAGTATGGAAGTAGCCAAGAGGTTCAGAATAGCGTCCTCTCACATGAGATTCAGGTAGTCTAAACAGATTAATCAGCAGGTGGAAGGGGGAGGAGCAAGAATAAATAAAATTGAGTTAAAGGTACAGGTACCATTCCTGACAAATAGTGTGGTTGTTTAAGTCTGCTTTATGTTGAGTTTCCAGTGTGTTAATCTTTGATAGCAAATTTGCGTATAGTTCTCTTGATTTTTTGTTTATTTTTGCTTTATGTTTAATTAGAAGTCCCCTTATAACCGATTTATGGGCTTCCCACTCTATTATGGGTGAGGAAGTGGAATTTTCGTTTAATGTGAAATATTCAGTTAAATTTGTCCTTAACTCTTCCAGTATTAGGGGATTGTCAAGGAGAGTGTCATCTAGTTTCCAAGTTCTAGATGTTATGGGAAGGTCTGGCCAAGTGATAGAACAAGTAACAGGGGCGTGGTCCGACCATGTGATATTTCCTATTTCGCATTGGTTAATTAAGGAAAGGCCGCTAGAGTCCGAGAATATATAATCTATACGCGTATAACAATCGTGGGGTGAAGAGTAAAAAGTGTAATCTTTCTCAGAAGGATTTAAGGATCTCCAGGTGTCGTGTAGTGATATTGCGGATAAAGAGTTTCTGATCTTTTTGAGAGTAGCCTTGGGAACATTAGTGACGCCTCTAGACGCATCCATCAATGGGTCAAGTGAGATATTAAAATTGCCCGCCATAAACACTACCCATTTGGCATGATCTAGGAGTAAGTTTGTGACTTTTTTAAAGAAACTACTTTGATTGGTGTTTGGTGCATAGATATTAAGAAGTGTAATGTGTTACCCAAAAAGTAAACCAACTAGCAGTATATAACGACCTTCTGGATCTTTGAATGTGTTTGTGATTTGAAGCGGTAAGGATTTGTGCACTAGCATACCCACTCCACCTCTCTTGCTTGAGCCCGAGGCAAAACAAGATAGTGGATAAAGTTGGAAGGGTCCACCGAGGTTCCCTTCCTTTTCTGAAGTGAGTTTCTTGTATCATTATTATTTGGCTATTGAGTTTTTTCAAGTCGTTGAGCACAATAGACCATTTACCCGGACTGTTAAGTCCTTTTACATTGATTGATGTCAGCCTAAGGGAGTGTTCTTGAAATCTACTAATTCTCACCGGCATTTTGACAGTTATAGGGAGTGCAGGGCAGGGGGGGGGGAGAAGAAGAGAAAAAAAAAGGGTGGGGCAAAAAAAGGAACTTACTAGAGGTTAACAGGACACCAAAGAAAGAGAGGAAAATAGAAAAAAATAAAACTTCAGAGTAGAAGAGAGAAAGACGGAGAAAAAAGAGAAGTTGAGAGGAAGAGGGAAAAAGGATTTGTATATTCACAAATCTATTTCTAAGCAAAAAGTATGTATGAGAGAATACAAAGGGGGGAAGTATCTCTCTCACCGGCAAGAAGTATTTATAGATAAAAAAAAAAACAGATCAATATAGTTCTCGAGAGCAGGGGGGTATGGGGTTGGGGAGAGGGAGGAAGGGAGGGAGTGTTGGGGGGCATTGGGGAGGCTTGGGTAGGTAGAGGGGGATAAGAAGGGGAAGGGAGAAAAAGGGTAACGGGGAGGGGACTTTGGGTTTCAAAGAATAGAGGGATCAGTTAAAGTGGTTACATTATTATTCGATTGAGTGAGGAAAATTTCGGCATAACATACTTTTGAGGAGAATGGTAATCAGTCATGGGTCATATATTTGTAGATCCATTGCTGGGTCAATGTTACAGTTATAAGGGGTAGTTTTTGCCTAATTGGCATACGCAAGCTCCAGTTACAGAGACTTTCTCATGGACCTCAGGTTTTTGTTGTTAGTAGATACCCAAATGGCCAAAACACCCCTGCCCAAGGAGGGAAGACCAGAACAACTATATTGATAGCACTGTGTTATTATATTAATCTAAAACAATACCAATATATTCATTTGAGTGGCCAACAAAAAGTGAAACAAAACCATACATGTATATTGCTTAATCTTTTGTATTACAAATCATTGGTGTAAGTTCAGTAATACAGTCCCAACATACTAGTCTTTGAGTTATTCTTTGATAAACCCTAGTGAAGAGTGCCACTAGATTTAGGATATATTAAACCTGTTCTGGTAGAGAGAACATTCTTGTAACCAAACTACACACAACATAAAACAGTTATAACATTTAACTAGTCCTTGTAAACCATTTTGTAATTGAAAGAAAAAACTAAAAAGGATAATTTATCTGTGTACTCAGGATCAAGTAGAGTCAGTCCTTTGTCCGAATGGCAGTACAGCTTCTGTCCTTGATGTTCTGTGCTCGGGTAGATCCACTAGGCCTCTCATTAAGGATCTAATCTGGACAAAACAGCCAAAAGAGGAGGGTGGTTCTCTCTGAGTAAAACCAATTTAAGTTCGGTAAAGAAAACAGATCAGCATCGTGTGTTTCCCTGGGGCAGATTCTCACTGCTGGATGTACCCTCCATAGATTCTTGTAAAGATGAATCACTGTCATCTGCATTCGGCAGGGATAGTTCTTTATAGAAGAGATTAGGGTCCGAGCCCGGTCTGAATACTGTTGTTTTGTTATTGCGTGTGGCTATCAAAGAGACTGAAAAGCCCCATCGATATTGCACTTTGTTAATTTTCAGGATATTGGTGATGTGGGATAGATCTCTCCTTTTCTGCAGGGTGATAGGAGACAAATCTGAGAAAAGTTGGATTTCTTCACCAGCATGTAGTATAGGATTTTTCTCTCTTGCACAGCACAAAAGGTCTTCTCTATCCTTAAATCTGAGAAAATTAACAATTATATTGCGTGGGGGAGCCTTAGGAGGCGGTTTAGCTCTTAGAGCCCTATGCACTCTTTCTATTTGGATATCTTCTCCTGATGGGCTATATTTTATCACCCTAAAGAGGGCCTGGAGATAGCCTTCTATTGCAGGAGGGTGAATAGACTCAGAAACCCCTTTCGGCGGCACCGATTTTCCAAGTCCTCCATTTTGTCAGATAACTCCTGCATCTTGCTGTCTTGTCTTTCAGTAGTAGAGGAAATGAAGCGAATCTCTGCCACAATGGATTGTTGGTTTATTTCCAGAGAGGAGACTCTCTTATCAATTGCTCCTAAGTCTTTTCTAAGATCTCCGAATAAAGTTCTCATTTCGTGCAATAATACTTTGATGTCATCTTTTGAAGAAAGATGTGAGATGTCCTTCTTGGTTATGAAGGAGGTAGTGTCAGAGGCCTTAGGGTGCACTGTGTCTGGCATCTCTGCATGCATAGAGACTGGTTCTAGCTCACTCGAGTTATTAGGTGTCTTGCAGGGTTTAAGGTACTGATTGAGGGTTTTGGAGGGCACAGTCTTTTCACCCTTATTCTGCCTCTGGCAAGGCATCACCCTGTGTACTCAATTTTTATAAGCCCACACAGATCCAATAAATCCAAAACAACTGCAGTAGGTTTCCCTTCCCTCTTTCTTATATTAAGCTCCTTTTCAATAATCTGCTGAACGCAGCATATACTTATATTACTGTGGAGTTGCCTCTGTGTTTGTAAAACTCTTCTCAAGTCTGTGTTAACTTCAACTATTCTGTTCCCATAACCTTTTTACAGCTGCCCCAAGGAGTGATATGTTTATCCTTCACCGGGATTGAGATCAGGCTGTGAGGGGATGGATCAGTGTATGAGAGTTAGATAACAGCCTTCTGCGCCCCAATGATATTTTAAAAGTCTGAGGGGCCAGTGAGTATGGAGAAGTATCCCAGGCGCTATCACCCAGGTTCAGGACAGAGGCGGAGGTAAGGACTGAGTTTATGTGCCTTTACTCGCTGTTCCCATTCAGACGAAAAGCAGCTGTCAGAGACAGCGCGGACTAGTGATCTGTTTAGCCCCCACATGGAGTGCGCGTATGTCGTTACCTGTCCGCTTCGTTATGTCTTTGTTGATTTTGAGTCACAGCTGAACTGAAGTGCTCCGCAGCTCTGCAGGTTTGTTAAGGGTATCAGGTCCGTTGTCTCCAGTCAGGCAGGGAGTGTGGTGGATCTGCGGTGTAGCCGGAGGCCCGATGGTGCGTCGCACTTTCTCCGCTGTTGACTGCCTCCATCTGGGAGTAGGCCTCTGTCTAATAGGAGGTTTAAAAGTGAGCTGGGCTGCCAGAAAAGTGATCCGATGAGTCAGGTACACGTTAGAATTCTTTTAGGGGGGAAGGTAAGGAAGATAGGGGAGACCTGCTCTCGGAAATTGCGTTTTGCCGGTTTCGGAGATGGGAGCCCTTCTAACTAGCAGCCATCTTCCAGCGTGGCTAGATTTCGCCCCCCATATGCAGTTGTTTTAAGTGGTTTTCCAACACATTAATGGTTGTCACCATTTTAATTAATGAGTCTGTTTTAATTGAAAAAAATGTGTTCTTATCCACACAAGCAGGCCTTTGGTAAGTACTGTAGTGTGAACACAATACTGTAGAAAATCAACTTGTGATAATATACACTAACCCATAAATGGCACGAGCAAGCAATGTTTCTACTTTCAACTTGTAATCCCATGCCAAAACACCATGCACAAGGTTTGCAATAGAAATATCTGTTCAGCGCAATTTACGGCTTTGCATAAATGTTATTTTACACTCCAACTATAATCTAACCTATAGTGTGGGTGATGCAGCTCCGACTGGTTGTACTGCCTGCTTGTCAAAATCTGTAGAAAAAAATTAAGACTTTCTGAAGAGGAGGCTTACAGAAACACTAAAGTCATTTTTTCATGAGTCGGATAGAGCACACAGTTGTAAACAACTTTCCAACGGACTTCCTTTATCTAAATGTGCACCATCTTGTTATGTGCATACTTTCTGAGGCATCAACTATTACTAAGCATGTGCAAGAATTCAAAATGTACGTATATGCATTTTGTCATTGGCTAATGGCTGTCACATGATGCAGAGGGAAGGAAAATTTAACTAACTTTGAATTTGAAAAAAAAACTTTGAAAATGTTAAACTAAAATTAACCTCTGATTTTTAAGCTTTACAAATTTGTTTTATTTGCCATAGCTTTAAATGCAGTGGGGCTGTATAAAAAAGGCTTAAAGAGACAGTCTACTTGAAAATGTTTATTGTTTAAAAAGATAGATAATCCCTTTATTACCCATTCACCAGTTTTGCACACCTAACACTGTTATATTAATACACTTTTTACCTCTGTGATTACATTGTATCTAAGCCTCTGCAGACTGCCCCTTAACTAAGTTCTTTTGAAAGACTTGCATTTTAGCCAGTTAGTGCTGACTCATAAATAACTCTACAGGAGTGAGCATGATGTTATCTGTATTACACACATAAACTAGCACTGTCTATCTTTGAAGAACTGTCAAAATGCACCTTCAAGGGCTTTGAAATTAGCATATGAACCTACCTATGTTAAGTTTAAAAAATGACAAAAATTAATTGGAAAGTTGTTTATAATTGCATGCTCTATCTGAATCATGAAAGTTTATTTTTGACTAGACTATCCTTTAAAGGGATAGTAAACACCAAAAATGTTATTGTTTAAAAAGATAGATAATCCCTTAATTTACCATTCCCCAGTTATGGCATAACCAACACTGTTATAGAAATATACATTTACATCTGTAATTACCTTGTATCTAAGCTTCTGGAAACTGCATCCTTATTTTAGATCTTTTGACAGACTTGCATTTCAGGCAGTTAGTGCTGTCTCTTAAAAAACCTCAATGTTTGTGAGCACAATCACCAAGATTACAAATTGTGCGCTAAACCCAGTGCGTAAATAACGCAAAAAGTCAGCGATATCGCACTCTCCATAGTGCTGCCATTACAAGTTACAGAAAAACCTTCTTGTATTGTGCATTATGGTGCGATAATCTCCATACCACACAAAAGCCAAGGCCTGACTTGACGTTCTTGTGCACGTTTTCCCCCATGGACATCAATGGAGATAAAGTGTTAGAAAAAAACTAAAACCTGCGACTGCGGAATGGCGATCGCTATAATGCAATCCCCATTGATGTCTATGGGGACAAGAAGGTTACGTAAAAACCTAACACCCTAACAAACCCCTAGTCTAAATATCCCTAATCCGCCGCCCCCAACATCGCCGACACTAAATAAAGTTATTAACCCCTAAACCACTGCCCCCAACATCGCCGACACTAAATAAACCTATTAACCCCTAAACCGTCGCCCCCCCACATCGCAACACACTATTAACCCCTAAACCTAACACCCCCATAACTTTAAATTAAAGTTACAATATTCTAATTGCCTTTAAAAAATTACCTGTGAAATAAAAAAAAACTAAGCTTAAACTATAAATTAACCTAACATTATTATTTTAAAAAAAACTAAAATAAACGAAGAATAAAAAACTAAGTTACAAAATTAAAAATCCTAACACAACAAAAAATTAAAAAATCTAACATTACAAAAAACAAACACTAAAATTACAAAAAATAAAAAAATCTAATATTACAAAAAACAAACACTAAAATTACAAAAAATAAAAAAAATCCTATAATAACAAAAAATAAAAAAATGTATACAAAATAATAAAAATTAAACATATTTAATACCACTATAAAAACAATACCACTATATTTAATACCTCTTTTACATTAAAAAATTACAAAGTACCCCCTAACATTCAGTGTGCAAAGGCCAATTTTTCAATGGTATAGGCGTACCGCAAAACTTGTAATTTGCCCAATGTTATTTATATGAAACACATGAACTAACGCCCTCTAGCTGTGAAAAACTGTCAAATGCATTTTATAAGAGGTGGCCTTCAAGGGCTTAGAAATTAGCAACTAATAATACCAATAGAACAATGCAAATTTGATGATAAAAGTAAATTAGAAAGTTGTTTAAAATGACATGACCTATCTGAATCATGCAAGTTTAATTTGGACTTTACTATCCCTTTAACTGATACATCTGCATTGAGTTTTATACTGGTGTAGTTACGTAAACCAGGCATAAGAAGTCATCATGAAAGAAGGCCTTGCACATATATTATGAACAGCCAGGCATAGGATGCCAGTTCTATAAAAGTTTCCTTTGAGAAGCTGTCTCAGCATAACTGCCAGTAAATACATTATGGACATTAATTGATCTTTCACAAGCTACAATTAATAGCAGCAGGGTTGTCTAACTTGCTGCTGTTAATTTATTAATTAAAGATAGGATATCTTCATGCATTTGGTAATAAATATATATTATATATATATATATATATATATATATATATATATATATATATACTTAAAGGGACAGTCTACACCAGAATTTGTATTGTTTAAAAAGATAGATAATTCCTTTATTACCCATTTGCCAGTTTTGCATAACCGACACTGTTATATTAATACACTTTTTGTGATTACCCTATTACCTTGTATCTAAGCCTCTGCAGACTGCCCCCTTATTTCAGTTCTTTTGACAGACTTGCATTTTAGCCAATCAGTGCTGACTCCTATGTAACTCCACGGGTGTGAGCACAATGTTATCTATATGGCACGCATGAACTAAAGCCCTCTAGTTGTAAAAAATGCATTCAGATAAGAGGCGGCCTTTAAGGGCTAGGAAATTAGCATATATAACCTACCTAGGTTTAGCTTTCAACTAAGAATACCAAAAGAACGAGGGGCGGAGCTGATTACCAAGAGAGCAGGACATGTTTTGATGCAGCTCCTGCTCTTATTTTTATTATAACACCTATTACCCTTGCAAATCATCATCAAGCATATAATGGCTATGTAATTGAAAGGACTAAGAGTAACTTGTGAACTAAAGAAAGTTTTGGGGACTGAAAATCTAAAAGAAGATCGTGTTTTCACCAAGAGACAACAACGCAGCATTTTCCCTCATGGGATGGTGTCTTAGTAACGGCGCTCATATGGGGCCATAGATCTTTCAGTGAGCTTCTATACTGCAAATCACAGTAACGTCGCAAAACATCATCACACATAAGGTTAATCCCTTCGGAAGGCTACTAATCCTGATTAGAATTATCTCCCATCTAAAATGGCGACGGTAATACTTTTGCTAAGACAGCTAGAGAGAAAAATGGACGCCTACTTCCTACAGCTTCATACTGATCTTGCTGCTGAGCGGATTTCTACTAGTGAGGACTATGATTCCGGCACAAAACTGCCCCAACAGGCGAACACACCCGCAGCTACCCTCTCCTCCACTTCATTGCAAGAATTTGGATCTGAAGCTTGCCAACCTTCCCTCTTGGAAGGTAATCTTTGGGCTCCACAGCGTATACTCGCCCCTAAAGGGGCATCGGATTCCTGTTGTGGTGTCAGCGTGAGCCTTGCAGAACATGAGAGCACAGCTGCAGGCGTCGTTTGCAATGATCGCGGAGATATCACCGCCTTTACCCAAGCTGCTGGAGGTGGATCTCTAGAGTCCAAGCGGAGCCTACCTGTGACCAACACCTCTGGAGAAGAAGTCTACATGCAGACTGCGAACATGGATAGAGGTGGACACTCTAGATCTATGGAGGCTTGCCTTTACGATGGAGCTATGTGGGCCTATCTTCCCGCACTAGGTTCTATCCAGCAAGAGATCCAGCACGTAAGAGCTACATGGCAAAACAAAACAAAAGTAGCCATTAGTTGCAGTTCCAGGCCTGAAATGACGGTTCCTGAAGTGGTGTTCCCGGTATACTTTTGTACTGCTGAGACCCCCCAACCTAAAACTGAGACTGCTGCAGAGCATAAGAGCAGGAACGCTCCAGATTCATTAATTTTAGTGGGTGTGGGTGAGATTTTTGCCTGTTCGCTCATGGCGAGTTGTGTAGAACTCTCAACTCAACATCGCTCTTACAGTTCTTTTGTTTGTAACCACTTATTTGTAGGAGATAGCTTACTTCCTTTTCTCCCAACAGTATTATATGTTACCTACCTGTTTAATTATACTATAGGTTATATCTTATAATGTTGTAAGGTTCTTACTTAGTTCATTATGTATACTGGGATTTCAGATATGCTGCCTCATTCTACTTAAAATACTGAGTCCTGCCCTTAGCATAATTCATTCTATGCCTACTGGTATGTGTATATATGGGGGTATGTATGTATGTTTATATATATATATATTTATGTCCACAAGAAAGACCCCTCCTGACTATAGACACTTGGTATTTAGGTACTTCATATAAGTTTTGATCAAATAGATTGGATAATACCTTATCTCATACATTATCCATTGGCGTTCTTGCTATGCTAGTTGGGTGATATATATTTTATCATACTATTCTAATGGCACACTATTCTGAGTGTATATGAAAGCCCATATTGAAGCTATGCCTTCTGTATTAATGTTGCACAATACCCTCATCAGTTTATACTTTCAAATATAAGGCTCTATTTTCCTCACATGGAAGAACATACTAGCTATAGATATGTTACATACACGCACTTTCTTCCTACTAACCCACATAGCAGCATGGTTTCTATATACTATAGTATACACACTTATATATGCCCTTCATGTGATAGCACAGAATACCTAATTTTCATTTAAGCTTTATATAGTGTTACGACTTATTATGCTTGATGGCAGCTTAAGGAAAATATAATAAGTTATTAATTTGGTCATAGGCATTTCGGACTAATCAAAAAGTACTCATCCCCCACAAAACTACACATCTTAAGATTTAGTTTAAAGAAACCATTACGCACTGTTTTTACATACAAACTAGGGTCAACACATATTGGTGTTATAGTCATTTTATTACCCACTATACTTCTTAATGCTTATGATATAAAACATATGTATGCTACTTAGATATAAGATTTATTTAGCAGTTATATCTCTTTGCAGAAATTTTTATGTGCTACTATAATGACCCAAATACTCCTCATGCTACTAATTTTAAGTGAGGTAATCCTGTGATATGCTCAAAATATACAGTAGCAATATTTGCATATAGGTCAGGCTGAGCACTACATGTCTCTGTTGTTATTTCTGTTATAATATTACTTATATAACCCTTAAACTAGGATTTCCCTGTATGCTTGATTGTATATACACTCAAAAACATCTATATATGACTAGAAAGCATACAGATAGCAAACATAACTCATGTTTACGCCTATAATATATATGCTTGTCTTCTGTAGTGATATGCTAGTAGGCCATCAATTGAGTCCTTAGAGTATAAGCTTTTAATTAATGTGGCAATATACTAAATAGCGGTAACTGAGGAATAATTTGGCTGCTATATTTCACATGGAGCATTAAACACAACGCTTATTTAGACCCTAAGACACAGATATATTCTTTGGGAATATTATGCGCTATAGATGTATCCTATTATGTTCAACATTGTACCCTGAATGCCCTATGTCCCTACCTACTTACTGTATATACAACAGGTGGTCCCTCTGAAGCCCGCCCCTTTGTTTGTTTGTTTATAGTATATGACTCTTGCTTACCTCTCCCACTTCACTAGCCTAGTACGTTATAAGACTCCGCCCCCCATCTCCCCCCCCACTCCACTTCGAGCGGCTCTTGCCCGCTGAACTCCCTTCTCCCTCACCGCTAACTTGGACCAAAAGTGGCCAAGCAAGATCTAACCCCCAATTGCTTTAAATATTGTCTCCTCCTTAGATTAAATAACTGTATGAACAGCAATTGGGGGACCATTTCTAGCTTTACTATATATAAAAATGAGGTTCCATTACCATAGATCCCTACACAGGTTACACATATCTCTTAACAATACTCTTGTTTGTTGGTTTTTAGTTGTAAATCTCAGTACTCATAATATGTGTAAAGTGGATACCTGACACTGCTTTATATTATATAGCTTTGGTTCTGATATTTTTCCAGGGACGTTCAAATCTTATGCCCAGAATGATTTTGTCCATATTTCCTTGCTATGTTTTTAGGTATATAGCGTATGTTTTATTGATATATTTTCATTGTCACTGGATGAATATGTTCTGTATTATTCTTCATAACCTCAATAAAAAAATATTTAAAAAAAAAAATAAAAAAAATAAAAAAAAAATGAATACCAAAAGAACAAACCAAATTTGATGATAAAAGTAAATGGGAAAGTTGTTTAAAATGACATGCCTTATCTGAAACATGAAAGTTTAATTTTGACTAGACTATCCCTTTAAATACACAGAGCTAGATTACAAGTGAGGCACAAACTGTTTGCGCAAGCGATATCATATTTTAGCAAGCCTTTTTAATTGCGCTATTACAATCGAGCAAAATCGCGATTACACTAGCACAATCGTCATTTATGCTTCAGTCCTTACCGCGATCTCAGTGCTGTGGTTAACTGTTTTCCGAATCCAAAATGTTGCACAAAACACATCAAAAATACAAAAGTACAGTTACACTCATATTAACAGTGTCTAAATAAAAAATAAAATTGAAAAATATTGCACAAAATTGTTATAAGGGTTCAAAGATATGAGATTTTGGGTGTTAGAAAAAAAGACAGGAAAGGACTTTAACATATAGATCCATACAGATACATTGCTAAAGATGTATTTGTATGTATATAGATATGTCTATATATGTGTACATATATATTAATGTATTTATATGTGTATATATGTAATGACAAACATATATACACATATAAATATATATAAATATATATATATATATATATATATATATATATGTACACACTTATAGACATATCTATAAGTGCATTAGAACCTTTTGACATTAAGTAAATGAAAACATGATAAAACATATATGTGCAATATTCATATTTAATAAAGATTTTAACTGTATTTACTGTAAATATTTCACATTTGCAAATGCGAATATGCTATGTTGTTTGCGCGATGGGTGTTTTTTTATTAACATTTTTTTTTCTTTATTGACTTCTATGGGGAATGTGAAAATGCAATCATGTTTGCACAATTTTGGGTGTTGGGTTTTTTTTCTGCTTTTTTTTCTCTATTGATTTCTATGGGGGAACACATGCACACACACGCAAAAAGTTGTTAGGATTTTTGCGCTACTCGGGTTACCGCTTGCACAAAATAAGATTTTTGGTAATATGAATGCAATCTAACTAGCGTAAAAAGCAGGAGTTTTTACGACCCCCCCCAAAAAAAAAAAAATACAGCACCACTTGTAAAAAAGCCCACAAGCTTTTATGTTATATTTAAAAGAGACATTATTATATTGTTACAAAATATAGTGGATGTTATTGCCTTTAAAAAGTTAAAAAAGCACAGTTTAAATATCTGTCAAAATGATTATTTTGTTTTAACAGAACTTTAAAAGGTGACTTTGAACAGAAATAAACTTTGCGTTGCTAGAACACATCCTTCTGTTTACCTACTGAGCCAAGTAGGGTGTGGAAATATTTAGGAAGTATTATTGATTTTAAGCGTCATTTGATCCACAGAATGGATTTAACATGACCTTCCACGGTGATAATAATGTGTAATCTGAGAAAGGCTAGCAAGTGCTAGGTAAGGATGAAGCTTCAAAAAAGAAAAATATCTTTTAAGTAGGTCAACTGGCAAATTGTAGTTCAGATCAGTTGATGGTCAATAACCCAGCAAGATCTGTATTAAACAGAAGCTGTTAAACCCCTTCTTTTATGTGTGGTGGTGCTGAAAATGTTTAATTATTTATTTTTCTCCGCAAATACTTAATACTTATTGAAAATAGTGTGTGTGTATAGATAGATATTTTAGATATATATAAAAGCAACATATATATATATATATATACACATAAAAAAATAATAAATATATATATATATATATATATATATATATATATATATATATATATATATATATATTTATTTATATATAAAACAATATTGTCAAACAAACTGCAATTTCATAAAGATTGTTGCAGTCATTTTAATTTTTATGTCTACTATAAAAATTCTTAGACTTGCCGTCCAGGAAACATCATTTTCAACAGCTTAAAGGGACATTAAACTCAATTTTTTTCTTTCATGATTCAGATAGAGAATACCATTTTAAACAACTTTCTAATTTACTTCAATTATCTAATTTGCTTCATTCTCTTGATATTCTTTCGTAAAAAGCATAAGCTAAGAAGCAGAGCATTTTTTAGCTCTGCTTCTTAGCAAAGGGATCAAACTAAAAAAGGATCAAATACATAAGGATATTTGAGTTATTTCAGAAAGGTATATAACATTTCTCTTTTAAATTGTTGTTACTTGAATAGTTTGTACTTTCAGATAATATATTTTGTACTTCTATTAACTTTATATTTTGTTTTTTTATAGGTGGTAGACCTTAACTGTGAATTAGTTTCACTACAGAAATTGAATAGTTAAAGGTTTGAGTTAATTTACATTCTTTTGTATTCTGGTTTTTAGTATTGCAATTAGATAACAATTAGATTGTTTGCATAGGTGAGCAATTAGGAGGGACCCCACCCTATCTTTCTGAGGGAATTTAAAGAGATCTGTTTAGCTCTGCTAAACATTTAGCTCTGCTTCTTAGCAAAGGGATCAAACTAAAAAAGGATCAAATACATAAGGATATTTGAGTTATTTCAGAAAGGTATATAACATTTCTCTTTTAAATTGTTGTTACTTGAATAGTTTGTACTTTCAGATAATATATTTTGTATTTCTATTAACTTTATATTTTGTTTTTTTATAGGTGGTAGACCTGAACTGTGAATTAGTTTCACTACAGAAATTGAATAGTTAAAGGTTTAAGTTAATTTACATTCTTTTGTATTCTGGTTTCTAGTATTGCAATTAGATAACAATTAGATTGTTTGCATAGGTGAGCAATTAGGAGGGACCCCACCCTATCTTTATGAGGGTATTTAAAGAGATCTGTTTAGCTCTGCTTCTTAGCAAAGGGATCAAACTAAAAAAGGATCAAATACATAAGGATATTTGAGTTATTTCAGAAAGGTATATAACATTTCTCTTTTAAATTGTTGTTACTTGAATAGTTTGTACTTTAAGATAATATATTTTGTATTTCTATTAACTTTATATTTTGTTTTTTTATAGGTGGTAGACCTGAACTGTGAATTAGTTTCACTACAGAAATTGAATAGTTAAAGGTTTAAGTTAATTTACATTCTTTTGTATTCTGGTTTTTAGTATTGCAATTAGATAACAATTAGATTGTTTGCATAGGTGAGCAATTAGGAGGGACCCCACCCTATCTTTCTGAGGGTATTTAAATAGATCTGTTTAGCTCTGCTTCTTAGCAAAGGGATCAAACTAAAAAAGGATCAAATACATAAGGATATTTGAGTTATTTCAGGAGTTATTCAGGGTTATTCAGGCTTATTCAGTAGTAAATAATACTTATATTTTTCTAATTGTTAAAGTGTTGCATAGTTTAAAATGTCTCAGATACAGTGCAATGGGTGTTTTGCACTTTTTAATCGTTCTACTTTTTGGAGATTTAGGGGCTGTCCTGTTTGTAAGCAGTTTTCCCTGTTAAGGGAGGAAATAGCTAAACTTCAATCTAAGGTAAGTAACATACCTGTTACCTCTACAAAGCTGCCTCAGAAAGAAGCCCCTCTTCCCCAGAGATCAGCAAGGAGAGGCAGATGGATCACTGTAGGCTCTGGAAGAATTAGAACAGTAGACCAGAAGCATTGCCCACAACCTCTGCCATTGCAAAACTCCTATTCTGCTCTTGCCGAATACAATTGTGATGAGGAGATTGCTGTTTCTGAGCCCTCTGAAGCTGTAACAGGTAATTTAAATCTATTGGCACCTGATTCTCCAGGTAACATAACACAGGAAAGAACTGCAGCTGTGTTTTTTAGAAAAAGACTGTTAGTGGGTGACTCTATTTTGAGGAATGTGTATTTAGGTGAAAGTAAAGGAGAAACAAGGGAGGTTAGATGTCTTCCAGGAGCTACTGCTCACAGGGATAAGAATCGTATTTTGAGAATTGTTAAGGCAGCAGAAAAGGAAAGTGAGTTAGATGTGATTGTTCATTTAGGAACAAATGATCTGGCTAGTAATCATGTTGCTGCTGTTCAGAAAGAGTTTTGTGACCTAGGTAATCATTTAGAGACTGTGGCATCAAGTCTATCATTTTTTGCTCTTTTACCTGTGTATGACCAGGAAGCAGGAAAGATGGAGCGGATAACAACATTTAATTCTTGGTTAGATAAGTGGTGCAGGGAACGAGGATTTGGTTTTATTGGCCATTATAGCTCTGTTTGGAAAGATACTAGGTTATTTAGGAGAGATGGCTTGCATTTGGATGCTAAAGGAACAGAGTATCTGGGAGAGGAGTTCAAATACTTTATTAGAAATCATTTAAACTAATAAAGGGGGGTAGCATTAATATATCCACCTGCCCCCCACAGCATGCCAAAACTGTTAGTCCAAGTAACAATTCTAGAAATTCTAGTAGAAAAATTCTTCGTGCCATGAGCACAAATGCTTGCAGCTTAGGAAATAAATTACCTGAACTCATTTCAATAATGACTAGGGACAACTTGGATTTAGTAGCTATAACAGAAACATGGTACAATGATTTGCATGACTGGGACATAGTCATACCTGGATACAGGTTATTTAAAAAGAACAGAGTAGGAAAGAAAGGTGGAGGAGTTGCTTTGTATGTAAATGAAAATATAAAGGTTACTGAAATTGTAGGAACAAATGATGAGGTGGAAAGTATTTGGGTGACTTTGGAAATTGGAGATAAAAATGTTTTTAGAACAGGGGTTGTATATAGGCCTCCATTGCAGGATGAAAAACTGGACAATCTGTTATTAGATGAAATAACCAAAATGACCATGAAGGGTAAGGTTATAGTACTGGGGGACTTTAATTTGCCAGATATAGACTGGAAGATTCCTTCTGCTAGATCGGCTAGAAGCAGGTATATTCTTGAATCTCTGCTAGGGGAATCACTTGAACAATTAGTCAAGGAACCAACTCGTAAGGAAGCTATATTAGATCTAATACTTACAAACAGTGATACAGTTTCAGATGTGTCTGTAGGTGAGAACTTAGGATCCAGTGATCATCAATCTGTTTGGTTTAGTATTCATGTTCAGGAACTGTCCACCCAGACTAAAACAAAAGTTTTAGACTTTAGGACGGCAGATTTTTCATTAATGGGAGAATACCTAAAAAACTATTTAAAGGGGAAAACTCTTATTACAGGGGTTCAAGAACAGTGGGAATTTGTGAAAGGTGCCATTTTAGATGCAACCGCACACTGTATTAGACATGTCTGTAAAAGTAAAAGAAAGCGGAAACCAATTTGGTTTTCCAAAGAAGTAGCACATGCTGTAAAACAAAAAAGATAGCTTATAAAAATTACAGACACACACAAGCAGATGATGATATGAAAATATGGAGACTCCAACAAAAAAAGACTAAGCAGTTAATTAGGAAGGTTAAAGCTCATGCAGAAGAGAAGATAGCACAGTCAGTAAAACATGGGGACAAAACATTCTTTAGATATATCAGTGAAAGAAGAAAAAATAAGGTAGGAATAGTAAAATTGAAATCAGTTGATGGTAGAATAATAGAAGGAGATAAGCAGATTGCAGACTGTCTCAATGATTACTTCTGTTCTGTTTTCACTAAAGATTGTGAAGATACAATGTCTACATTAAGGAATGCTACGCAAAATAGAAACAAGCTTAAAAGTAATCTTTTTACAGAGGATGAGGTTTTGTTAGCATTATCAAAAATAAATGTTGCAAAGGCAGTGGGTCCTGATAATATTCATCCAAGGGTTTTAAAAGAACTTCGATCAGTGCTAACTGTCCCATTAACTGATCTGTTTAATCAGTCACTATTAACAGGAGCTGTCCCAGATGATTGGAGAATAGCAAATGTAATACCTCTTCATAAAAAGGGCAGTAGAGAAGAATCTGGCAACTACAGGCCAGTTAGTTTAACTTCAGTAGTAGGGAAATTAATGGAAAGCCTCTTAAAAGAAAGAATTATGACTTACATAAAGACAAACAATTTAGAGGACCAAAATCAGCATGGTTTTACTTCAGGGAGATCATGTCAGACTAATCTAATTGACTTCTTTGATTATGTAACAAAAGTATTAGACAAGGGAGGGGCAGTTGATGTAGCATATCTAAATTTCAGCAAAGCATTTGACACCGTCCCACACAATAAACTTATTAACAAACTATATCTCCTTGGTCTAGATTCAAAAATTGTGAACTGGGTGGAATGCTGGCTTAAGGACAGAAAACAAAGTGTCTTAGTAAA
This sequence comes from Bombina bombina, assembly GCF_027579735.1. NCBI lineage: Eukaryota > Metazoa > Chordata > Amphibia > Anura > Bombinatoridae > Bombina > Bombina bombina. The sequence continues at coordinate 577,643,638 of NC_069502.1, forward strand.
TGGAGTTCATTCAGCAGAGGGGGCTGTTACTAGTGGTGTTCCTCAGGGGTCAGTTCTGGGGCCTGTTTTGTTTAACATATTTATCTGCGATATCAGCAAAGGGCTACAGGGGAAAGTATGTCTCTTTGCAGATGATACAAAAATTTGCAACAGAGTGGATGTTCCAGGGGGGGTAGACAAAATGAGAAGTGATATACAACAATTGGAGGATTGGACAAACGACTGGGATCTAAAGTTTAACACAGCAAAGTGTAAAACAATGCATTTAGGGAAGAAAAATCCAAATGTTAATTACAGACTCAATGACACTTTACTGACTGTTACAGACGAGGAACAGGACTTGGGAATTATTATTTCAGATGATTTAAAACTTAGTAAACAATGTAGTAATGCAGCGAGTAAGGCTAGCAGAATGCTTGGATGTATTGGTAGAGGTATTTGCAGCAGAAATAGTAAGGTTCTTATGCCACTTTATAGATCATTAGTTAGGCCTCATCTTGAGTATTGTGTGCCGTTCTGGAGGCCATATCTTCAGAAGGATATTAACAAACTTGAATCTGTGCAAAGGAGGGCTACCAAAATGGTACATGGTCTTAAAAATAAAACTTACCAGGATAGGCTCAATGACCTAAATATGTATAGCTTAGAGGAGAGAAGGGAAAGAGGTGATATGATAGCAACTTTCAAGTACATTAAAGGGTTTAGTAAAACTGAGGCTGTGGGTATTTTACATAAAATGGAAAATTCAAGAACAAGGGGTCATGAGCTCAAGCTAAAGGGTAGTAGATTCAGGAGTAATTTGAGGAAGCACTTCTTTACAGAAAGAGTGATTGATTTATGGAATAAACTTCCTCAAGAGGTAGTAGCAACAAACACTGTGGGGGACTTTAAAAATGCATGGGACAAGCATAGGGCTATCCTACGAACTAGATAAGTTTATACTGTTAGGTAAGGTCGGGCAGACTTGCTGGGCCTATGGCTCTTATCTGCCGTCAATATCTATGTTTCTATGTTTCTATATCTAGATAGGCTCAGTAGCTTCTGATTGGTGGCTGCACATAGATGCCTCATGTGATTGGCTCACCAATGTGCATTGCTATTTCTTTAACAAAGGATGTCTAAATTTTGCAGCAAATTAGATAATGGAAATGAATTGGAATGTTGTTTAAAATTGTATTCTCTATCTGAATCATGAAAGAAAAATTTGGGGTTTAGTGGCCCTTTAATAACTCAAAAATTTACTTTTCTGGGTTTCTTATGAAAAAAAAGAATATGAAAAACACTGGATTTATCATAGAATGTTCAAGAGAAGTTAAAAATATGAAAAAAGTCTGTCAATAACAGTTATTTAAACACTGATAATCCCAAGCACGTATATCTGATTTTCTCTAAATCTGATTCATAGAAAAAGATTTTGATAGCAAATAAGAACCATAGGCCCAACAAGTCTGCCCAACATGTATTGTACGTGTAACCTTATGTAGTTTGTAAGTTAGTCTTATGCTTTTTCCAGGCATTCTTGAAGTTCCCAACATTGTTTGTCGTTAGCATCTCTGATGGAAGTTTATTCCATGAATATCACCCTTTTTGTGAAAAAGTGCATTCAACTTAAGATCATGACCATTTGTACTGGAATTGCTCTTTCCATTAAAAAAAAAAACAAAAAAAAACTGTCACCATTTTATTTAGCACCGTAATATACTTGAAAGCTACTATCATATCACTTATTTCCTTTCTCTCCTCTAAGATATACATATTAAGCCATTTAGCCTTTCATAGTAAGTATTATTTTTTAGACCATGTTCCATTTAAGTAGCCTACTTTTAACAGATTTCAATTTATTCATATCCTTCTGAAGATATGGCCACCAGACCTGCAGACAGCTATCAAGATGAGGTCTAACTAGTGACCTGTAAAGTTGCATACAGACCTTACATTTATGCTGCAAAAACATAAATTATGCTTACCTGATAATTTCCTTTTTTTAGATGGAAAGAGTCCACAGCTGCATTCATTACTTCTGGGAAAATAAGAACCTGGCCACCAGGAGGAGGCAAAGATACCCCAGCGAAAGGCTTAAATACTCCTCCCACTCCCCTCATCCCCCAGTCATTCTGTCAAGGAACAAGGAACAGTGGAAGAAACATCAGAGTGAAAAGGTGCCAGAAGAACAAAATCACAGCCGCCTCCAATAAAACACGGGCAGGGAGCTGTGAACTCTTTCCAACTGAAGAAAAGGAAATAATCAGGTAAGCATAATTTATGTTTTTCTTCATAAATGGAAAGAGTCCACAGCTGCATTCATTACTTTTGGGAAAGCAATACCCAAGCTATAGAGGACACTGAATGCTAAAATGGCAGGGTACAAAAGGCTGCCCATTCTGAAGGCACCAAACCTGAAACCACCACCCCTAGAAATTTTTTAGCTTTGTCCGAAGCCAGAAAACATTTGAAAACATGACCCCAAGGACTCTGACCCACAGATAGTCCACAAGCCGAACTAGAGTCCGCAAACAGACGCAACTGAGCCAACACTCCTCCAGAAGACACCATTGCCCAAAGGACGAACCTCATCCACACACCCCTTCATAGAAAGGGAGACAATGGAAAACTCCCAAAAGGAGAAGATATGGAGGAATAACAAGGATTCCCATAAAAACCTTAATCAGGGCACAATAAAATTCAAATAAAAGTGGAACCCAAAAAGCGAACCACGCTCACAGGGAAACAATTGAAGGCAACGCCCAGACCTAGACAGCACTCAACCACAAGGTTAGATTGGGAAACAGAACAGAGAAGAAAATGTATCTGAAAAAATCAGAGCAATTGCCTTGAACAACGACTGAAACCAAAGTCCCAAGTCGCCAGAAACTCAGAATATCAAAATATTCTCACCAACATGTGCGATAACCCCAGAGAAGCAGCCTCTGGGCACCAAATGCAACAGTCATACCAAGATGACTGAAAAAAAGAAACATGTCCAGGCAAGTAAAAGGTAGCCAAAAATAGAGTAACATCAACCAGCTAGAGAACACTCAGGATATCCAAGGCTGCAAGGCCAACACACATAGCCGGGCAGCAAGGAGACCAGAACCTCAAACAAAGGCCATCCCGACCTTCACAAACTGATGAGACACTGCTCATCTCAGATCCTAGTCCACACCAGACCAGCCCAAGAAACAGGACTAAAATACAAGGGAAGGGAAATGCCCCAACCACCAGCCCCCATAGAAAGAAAGGGCGGAAAGGAAGCCCCCCGACACCCCAACAGAGCTCAGAAGCCTTCCAAAAGCACCTACAAACAAATACTTCAAAGGAAGATCCCCATAGAGATAGGTAGAAAAGACAGAAGTCTTATAAATCTAGCCTGACACTCTATGGCAGACTCCACATAGCACCCACAACGGGCACTCCAAAGGAGAACTTATAAAGATATGCGGAACTATGCAGTCCAGAATGAAAACTGCGAAATCACAGACAGAAAAGAACAATCCCAGAAAGAATCACCCTCTTAACAGGACAACCTGTTCCCTCTCCTACACACAGGACAGGCAACATCTTCCAGAGAGAGGAGCCTCACCTCTAAGGAAAGCAAGACAACCCACCTCAAAGGAAGGGCACAAACAAGGACAGCGCACATGCTCACAAGGCCAAACTGGAAGTAGAGTTGAACGAAAATCATAGAGGTGCCCCTGATGAACATGACAAAGGAACTCTCCAAAAGGAAAGCACATACCCTCAAGAACAAGACAGGCTGCAAGGAGTTTAAGCACACAGAGCTCCTAGCCCAGCTGCTAGCAGCACAACTATTAAGACCATAAGAAATAGTCCATGTTCCCTGGAGAAAAAGGGCTTCCGGACCAGACATAGAAAATAAAATTGTCCTAAAAGAAACCCGAGCCTCAGATTGTGCAGACAAGCAATACCCCAGGGAACACCATACCCCATCTGAAGAAAAAATAGACTACACCAGGAAGTAAGACCAACCCATAGAACAGGTTGAAAACTCACACAAAATATCCCAACCCAAGGGGAAGAGAATACCCCGTACAGAAGACCAACTCAAAAGAGCAAAAGGGCACGCCAGAACCAAGAAGATTCTAAGCCTAACAGGCTATAATACGCATACTTCCATAACCAAGGGGCAAACATCAGGGACAAAATTACCCGAAGAGCGAGTCAATAAGGCTAGGCATCATAATCTCCTCAGAGTACAAACCCAGAGGACAACTTCCAGGGAATATGAATGCATAGCATCCCAACCCCAGAAACAACCCCTAGACATAGCTAGGATAAGAAAAATAGCCAATTATCCCAATAAAGATGGCAAACCCCCAGAAAAAAGGAGTCTGCAAGGCCCTCCAATATGGTGGTCTCAACCGCTAAGGAGAAAATATACCCAGACCAGAGATCTTGACCCTAAAGAAGAGTCCCCAAAAAAAGGAACAAGTCCAATAGCCCTGGGAAGGCAAGACTGCCCAAAAACAGCGGCAAAACCTCCAATCCGCAACCCACACGGGGAAGGAAAAACACTTAATCCTGAAAAGTCGGAACCTATGGAGTGTGACGGACTGAAACTCCACCGAGTCCCAAACGACCAGCTCGGAGCCGATGAGAACTGAACCAGTCCCCCATGCCCCACAAACCTGCAGGTCCTCTCAGAATGCTTAGTTGAAACTTGTAAAAACAAGATAATAAACAAACACAAACAGTAATGCAAGCACTCAGCGCCAAAACCAGACCAGCCAGGCATACAGGCGCCACGTGCCGAATTTAGGCCTCAAGCCATAAGGAGCTGAACCTCAGTCCTTACTTGCAAGGCTGAGATACACCCCTAGGAAGGGAAAAAACAACAGAGGACTACGCGTCCCCAGAACAACTTTCGTAGAACTAGTGTGATCATGAAATCGCTAGTATTGATTCCAAAAGAGAAAATTCCTGAAGGAATATAAAACAAAACATGAGCTTGTAAAATCAAATAAAAGAAATCCTAACTGGATTAAAAAGGAAAGAAAGGCAACCCTTAGGTTAATGCCCAATGACAACAAGCACACCCACAGGACCAGACCAATGGAACCCTGCCCGTCCAAGCTCAAATAGGAACATATACTCAAATCATATTATAAAAAGATTACTTCATCCCCTTATAATTAATTCTGAGAACTATTCGGAGAGGAAGAGAAATAACCCCTATACTCATTAAGGATGGTATCCTCCAACAACGCCAGAATGTGACGTAGCAGAACACGAAGGCACGCCAGTCTGTACAGAAAAGCACAGCACACCTCCACTGGAGCCTCAGGACGAGTCGCTCCATCATATAACTGAATGGGCCATCCCATGCCTAGGGAAACCAGGTTGACGGAACACGAACACAATCTTAAGCAGACATCTGGAGCTGTAGATGTGCCAACGCCATAAGAATTTGTATACGGAAATGTGCCGCAACCTCCTGAGGCAAAAAACCACCCTCCAGGGAAGGATAAGCATAATCTGGGTCACCCGCATGTGTAGCAACAGAAAGTGGTAGGGATCTCACCGCTCGAGGGACAGAACCCCCAGAGGTGGATGGCTCAACGACCCCTTGATTCCCTGGTTCTGAGGAAATGGGCCCACTAGAACGGCCTACGGAACATAACTGACTGACATGCGTCATCTGGACCGGCTCGTATTCGTCACAAAAAGGAGAATCTGAATCAGAGACCGCTTGAATCTCAACATCAGAGTCTTCCATAACTGGGAATGAATACAAAAAGTTTAGGACTAAATTAGACAAATAAATCTAAATTTCACCTTACACCCCCAATGGCTGGGGCACTCACCACCTCCTAGCACCAGACACCAGCGGGCCAGAATCTTTCCGTCGCCACACAGTCAGGAATGCAGAAATGGAGAGGCAAATATGTGACCACGCCTGGTCACAAGGTAGGCCGTACAGTCCAAAAAATGTGCGCCCGACCGTAAAGACCATGTCACTACCAAGGCCATAATGTTCCACAAGGCCTCAAGCCAAAGTAACACTACACATAAGCAGGTAGAATCACATAACAAACATGATTAAACCCCCCTGTTCAATAACCCCCCTTAGGAGATATTAACATTTGATTCCAAGATACAAAAGGAGCCTCACTGAGACCCTGATTTTTTACTTAGTCCCGCAAGGTGGTAGCCTCTCGGGAAAAAATATGAAATTACATTCATGAGAAAGTAAAATGAAACAATCTTACTGGAATCTATGCCATGGAACAGGAACAGGGCCATTCAAGTGTGACAGATAGCGTCGCCTCTGCCATGGACTTGAGAGAAGAAAGCAGGCAGTGAAACTCGTCAATGCTGATTGCTTGTGGAGCTGTTAATATGAGTTGGGATGGTTTCACAGAAAGACTCTCCCTGCATCTCCGGACTCTAACTTTCATCCATGCTCTCACTGAGAGGCTGATAGGACTATTTAAAACTCCAGTCCCATGCCGAAGAGTACTACCCTCCATAAGAGACTATCGAAAACTTCTGACACTTCTCTGCAAACCTCCTAGGATGAAAGGCAAAGAAATACTGGGGAATGAGGGGAGTGGGAGGAGTATTTAAGCCTTTGGCTGAGGTGTATTTGCCTCCTACTGGTGGCCAGGTTCTTATTTTTCACAAAAGTAATGAATGCTGCTGTAGACTCTTTCCATTTATGAAGAAAATACATTTACCAAAACACCTAAGGCCGAAATGTATAAAGCTGTGAGATGCAGCTTAATGTAACTTCGGTGCAGGTTCGCATAAGGGAGCTTGCAGCCGATAGTTAAGAAGCAGCAGTCTGAGGACCACTGCTTCTTAACCTGCATACCAGCTCTTAGCTGGGGACTAAAATCACCCGCACAAGTCTGACCGGGGTGATTGACAGCCTCTGCTGTGGCGCGATTGGTGCTAGCAAGGGGAAGCATTGCACTAGCAGCTGCTTGTGCAACGATAAATGTGGACAGTGTATTGCTGCCTGCTGGCTGTGATTCCGGTCAGACAGGTTTGCTGAAGCAAGCATTGTCAATGCAAGGCTTCTTAAATGTCAGCCTAAGCATTCTACTGCCGTTTCTAGTTGCAATACTACATTTTTCACCAAATCTTAAATGATCTGAAATATAATTCACAAGTCTTGTTTCTCTTTTGTAATAGTCATAAAATATGTAGTGTCATTAAATATGTAAAAACCTTTGGACTTTTCTTTCCTAAATGCATAATTGTGTACTTTGTGATGTTAAATTTTAGATACCAGTAAATTTTTTTCAAATTCTTCAATTTTTTTAATAACATCAACACTATTACAAATTTTTGTATCCTCTGCAAACAAACATACTGTTCACTGATATAGCTGATAAATATGTTTAAACCCATCTTGGTGATCAACAGTGCCTTGTGCAGATGATGCCCCTGCCTGTCAATTACCTCAAACTAGTAAATTGCTTTCTAACTTGGGCTCAGCGGGCTTGCAGGGGCTCCAAACCCACTGCTTAGTACATGAAGCCCTATAAATTGTTGTAAAAAGCACTTGAAGAAAACATTTCTATATATTACATTAAAGGTGACAGTAATACATGGAACTGCTAAAGGTGTTGTAAAATTACTGTAGCTTCATTATGTTATAGTTTCTATAAGGTTGGGTAGGGTAATATATGGAGAGTTAAGCAATGAGGGAAATTATAATAAGTATATCAAAGAGTCCCTTATACCTAGTATCTAATAATTTGATATCCAATATAATATAGTGTGCAAGCACACAGATATATTACAGTAAATGTAAAAACCATTGAAATCAAAAGGGGGTGCTGACTGTCAGGAATAAATATGAAAAAAGCAAGCAGTAAAAAAGGTGACAGCAAATCAGCCCTCTAAAGAAGCACTTATAATAATGTGAATGATATGTGTAGACAAGGGGGATCACCTGAAATCAGGGATCTAATTAAAACTTAATTTTTACTATGGATAGATTAAAACATGATATGAGACAAACAGTGTGTGTGTTAAAACTTAGATTAAACATATATACAAGGGTGATAGTCTCCACCAATTGTATATTATACACCAAAAGATCAATTGATTCATATAGAGCACACAGCCCAGTGCAAACCAATATCGCAGGCTCACGGATTGCAAATGTATTTAACTAGAAAAAGAGGATTGACCTCACAACAAATTACACTAATAAATGCAATACTGGAGCCAAGGTAAGCACTGTTCTGTGGAACTTAAAATAAACTAAGAGGACATTGCCTCCATCGAAATCGGTAATTTGCGCTAATATAAAGTAACTATAGTGGTGGAAAATATCTCCCAATACGCCTGATGCGCATTTCGCCATTAGCATGGCTTTCTCAAAGGCTCCTTAGTTAATTTTAAACAATTTTCCAATTTACTTTTATCACCAATTTTGCTTTGTTCTCTTGGTATTCTTAGTTGAAAGCTTAACCTGGGAGGTTCATATGCTAATTTCTTAGACCCAGAATGCATTTTAACAGTTTTTCACCACTAGAGGGTGTTAGTTCATGTTTTTCATATAGATAACACTGTGCTCGTGCACGTGAAGTTATCTGGGAGCAGGCACTGATTGGTTAAACTGTAAGTCTGTCAAAAGAACTGAAATAAAGGGGCAGTTTGCAGAGGCTTAGATACAAGATAATCACAGAGGTTAAAAGTATATTAATATAATTGTGTTGGTTATGCAAAACTGAGGAATGGGTAATAAAGGGATTATCTATCTTTTAAAACAATAAAAATTCTGGTGTAGACTGTCCCTTTAAACACAGTCCTGATTCTGACCAGGACCTGGAAAAAGGATGGTACATCCGGCATATCTGCCAAAAGCTTGAGCAGCAGAATGGAAAGAGCCGAAATCTGACCCCTGCAGGTACTAACAGATACCCCCTTCTCAAGGACTACCTGGAGCAAAGATAAATCTTTGAGATCCAGCCATATCCTATAGTAAATCTTCCTAGCGATAGGATTACGAGCCTGAATCGTGGTCTCAAGAACCGATTCTAAAGCCTACGCTTAGCTAAAAACAAACGTTCAATCTCCAAGCAGACAGCTTTAGAGAAAACGATATTTGAAAGTTGGAAACAGAGGATCCTTCCTCAGTGGAAGTTTTCAGAGAGGTACTATTAGATCTGCCTACCAAATCCTGCGAGGCCACGCAGGAGTCAGGAGAAAACCAATGCTCTCTCCCACTAGATCCAAACAATGACTCGCAGAAGGAGAACAAACAGAAAAGGAGGATATGAACCTGAAGATCCAAGTAACTGCCAGAGCATCTACCAGAAAGGCTTGAGGATCTCTCAACCTCGAACTGAACTTGGGAACTTGGAGTTCAGACGACCCCATCAGAACCAAATCTGGGAACCCCCATTTGGTAGATAACCTGGAGAACACGTTTGTTTCCCAATTTTCCATTCCAGAAATGTGGATGGCAAATGGACAATAACTGAGAGCACCCACCCACAGACAAAAACAGAATTTATGCTTACCTGATAAATTACTTTCTCCAACGGTGTGTCCGGTCCACGGCGTCATCCATTACTTGTGGGATATTCTCCTCCCCTACTGGGAAAGGCAAGGAGAGCACACAGCAAGAGCTGTCCATATAGCTCCCCCTCTGGCTCTGCCCCCCAGTCATTCGACCGATGGTTAGGAGAAAAAGGAGAAACTATAGGGTGCCGTGGTGACTGTAGTGTATAAAGAAAAATTTTTCAACCTGATTAGAAAACCAGGGCGGGCCGTGGACCGGACACACGTTGGAGAAAGTAATTTATCAGGTAAGCATAAATTCTGTTTTCTCCAACATTGGTGTGTCTGGTCCACGGCGTCATCCATTACTTGTGGGAACCAATACCAAAGCTTTAGGACACGGATGAAGGGAGGGAGCAAATCAGGTTACCTAAATGGAAGGCACCACGGCTTGCAAAACCTTTCTCCCAAAAATAGCCTCCGAAGAAGCATAAGTATCAAATTTGTAGAATTTGGCAAAAGTGTGCAGAGAAGACCAAATCGCTGCCTTACATATCTAATCAACAGAAGCCTCGTTCTTGTAGGCCCATGTGGAAGCCACAGCCCTAGTAGAATGAGCTGTGATTCGGTCAGGAGGCTGCTGTCCGGCAGTCTTATAAGCCAATCGGATAATGCTTTTCAGCCAGAAAGAGAGAGAGGTAGCAGTAGCTTTTTGACCTCTCCTCTTACCAGAGTAAACGACAAACAAAGATGAGGTTTGTCTAAAATCTTTTGTTGCTTTCAAATAGAACTTTAAAGCACGAACAACATCTAAATTGTGTAATAAACGTTCCTTCTTTGAAACTGGATTCGGACACAGAGAAGGAACAACTATCTCCTGGTTAATATTCTTGTTGGAAACAACTTTTGGAAGAAAACCAGGCTTAGTACGCAAAACAACCTTATCTGAATGGAAAACCAGATAGGATGGATTACACTGCAAAGCAGATAATTCAGAAACTCTTCTAGCAGAAGAAATAGCAACCAAAAAACAGAACTTTCCAAGAAAGTAACTTAATATCTATGGAATGTAAAGGTTCAAATGGAACCCCTTGAAGAACTGAAAGAACTAAATTTAGACTCCAAGGAGGAGTCATGGGTCTGTAAACAGGCTTGATTCTAACCAAAGCCTGAACAAAAACTTGTACATCTGGCACAGCTGCCAGTCGTTTGTGTAACAAGACAGATAAAGCAGAGATCTGTCCTTTTAGAGAACTAGCTGACAACCCTTTATCCAAACCTTCTTGGAGAAAGGAGAGAATCTTTGGAATGTTAATCTTACTCCAGGAGAATCCCTTGTATTCACACCAACAGATATATTTTTTCCATATTTTATGGTAAATCTTTCTAGTCACAGGTTTTCTGGCTTGGACCAGAGTATCTATCACAGAATTTGAAAACCCACGCTTGGATAAAATCAAGCGTTCAATTTCCAAGCAGTCAGCTGCAGAGAAACTAGATTTGGATGTTCGAATGGACCTTGTACTAGAAGATCCTGTCTCAAAGGTAGCTTCCATGGTGGAGCCGATGACATATTCACCAGGTCTGCATACCAAGTCCTGCGTGGCCACGCAGGAGCTATCAGAATCACAGAGGCCTTCTCCTGTTTGATCCTTGCTATGAGCCTGGGAAGGAGAGGAAACGGTGGAAACACATACGCTAGGTTGAACGACCAAGGCGCCACTAATGCATCCACTAGAGTCACCTTGGGATCCCTGGATCTGGACCCGTAGCAAGGAATCTTGAAGTTCTGATGGGACGCCATTAGATCCATGTCTGGAATGCCCCATAATTGGGTTAACTGAGTAAAGACCTCCGGGTGGAGTTCCCACTCCCCCGGATGGAAAGTCTGACGACTCAAATAGTCCGCATCCCAGTTGTCTACTCCTGAAATGTGAATAGCAGATAGATGGCAGGAGTGATTCTCTGCCCATTGGATGATCTTGGTTACTTCCTTCATCGCTAGGGAACTCTTTGTTCCCCCCTGATGATTGATGTACGCAACAGTCATTATGTTGTCCGACTGAAATCTTATAAACCTGGCTTCCGCTAGCTGAGGCCAAGCCAGGAGCGCATTGAATATTGCTCTTAGTTCCAAAATGTTTATCGGGAGAAGCGACTCTTCCCGAGACCATAGGCCCTGAGCTTTCAGGGAGTCCCAGACCGCACCCCACCCCAAGAGGCTGGCGTCGGTCGTAACGATGACCCACTCCGGTCTGCGGAAACTCATTCCCTGAGACAGGTGATCCTGGGTCAACTACCAGAGAAGTGAGTCCCTGGTTACCTGGTCCACTTGAATTTGGGGGGACAAGTCTGTATAGTCCCCATTCCACTGATTGAGCATGCACAGCTGTAATGGTCTTAGATGAATTTGAGCAAAAGGAACCACGTCCATTGCTGCGACCATTAGCCTATTACTTCCATGCACTGAGCTATGGAGGGTTGAGGAATAGAATGAAGAACTCGACAAGAATTTAGAAGCTTTAGCTTTCTGACTTCTGTCAGAAAGATCTTCATTTCCACAGAATCTATTATTGTTCCCAGAAAAGGAACCCTTGTGGACGGTGACAGTGAACTCTTTTCTATGTTCACCTTCCACCCGTGAGATCTGAGAAAAGCCAACACAATGTCTGTGTGGGCCCATGCTTTGGAAAGAGACGACGCTTGGATTAGGATGTCGTCTAGATAAGGTGCTACAGCGATGCCCCTCGGCCTTAGGACCGCTAGAAGGGACCCTAGCACCTTTGTGAAAATTCTGGGAGCAGTGGCTAAACCGAATGGAAGAGCCACAAACTGAAAATGTTTGTCCAGAAAGGCGAACCTCAGGAACTGATGAAGAGTTTTGTGGATTGGGATATGCAGATATGCATCCTTTAGATCCACTGTAGTCAAATATTGACCCTGCTAGATTGTCGGCAAGATTGTCCGAATGGTTTCCATCTTGAAGGATGGAACTCTGAGGAACTTGTTTAAAATCTTTAAATCCAGAATTGGCCTGAAAGTTCCCTCTTTTTTGGGAACCACAAACAGGTTTAAGTAAAAACCTAGACCCTGTTCCCTGGAGGGGACTGGCTTTATCACTCCCATCTTTGATAGGTCTCTTATACAATGTAAGAATGCCTGTTTCTTTATCTGGTCTGAAGATAAGCGAGACAGGTGGAACCTTCCCTTTGGAGGAAGTCCCTTGAACTCTAGCAGGTATCCCTTGGAGACTATCTCTAGTGCCCAGGGATCCTGAACATCTCTTGCCCAAGTCTGAGCGAAGAGAGATAGTCTGCCCCCTACCAGATCCGGTCCCGGATCGGAGGTTACCTCTTCATGCTGTCTTGGTAGCAGCAGCAGGTTTCTTGGTCTGTTTACCCTTGTTCCAGCCTTGCATGGGCTTCCAAGCAGGTTTGGGCTGGGCCGCGTTACCTTCTTGTCTAGCGACAGTGGAGTTATTAGCCGGTCCGTTCCTGAAATTGCGAAAGGAGCGAAAATTAGACTTGTTCTTAGCCTTAAAAGGCCTAACCTGTTGGAGGGCATGGCCCTTACCCCCAGTGATGTCTGAAATAATTTCCTTCAATTCCGGCCCAAAAAGGGTCTTATCCTTGAAAGGAATATTAAGTAACTTAGTCTTGGACGACACATCTGCCGACCAGGATTTTAGCCAAAGCGCCCTCCGCGCTACTATAGCAAAACCTGAGTTTTTCGCCGCCAATTTGAAAAGCGGCATCCAATATAAAGGAATTAGCTAACTTTAATGCGTGAATTCTGTCCATGACTTCTTCATAGGAAGTCTCTTTCTGGAGCGACCTTTCTAGTTCCTCGAACCAAAAGGATGCCGCTGAAGTGACAGTAATAACACATGTAGCTGGTTGAAGGATGAACCCTTGCTGAACAAAAATCTTTTTAAGCAATCCTTCCAATTTTTTATCCATATTATCTTTGAAAGCGCAGATGTCCTCTATAGGAATAGTTGTGCGCTTCGCTAGTGTTGAAACAGCTCCCTCAACCTTCGGGACCGTCTGCCATGCATCCCTTCTAGGGTCTACTATGGGAAACATTTTCTTAAATATAGGAGGTGGGGCAAAGGGTACACCTGGCTTCTCCCACTCCTTATCCACTATGTTCGCTACCCTCCTGGGTATTGGAAAAGCGTCATTGTGCACTGGGACCTCTAAAAATTTGTCCAATTTGCACAACTTCTCTGGTATTACCATAGAATCACAGTCATCCAGAGTAGCTAATACCTCCTTAAGCAAAGCGCGGAGATGTTCTAGCTTAAACTTAAATGCTACTATATTAGGTTCTGCCTGTGGAGAAATTTTTCCTGAGTCTGAAATTTCACCCTCAGACAGCCCTTCCCTCACAGCCAATTCCGATTGATGTGAGGGTAAAATAGATAAGGCATCGTCAGCGTCTGATTGTTCATCCTTTTTATCTATATTTAAAACTGAACAATCACGCTTTCTCTGAAATGCTGGCAGGTTGGATAAAAGATTTGCTATAGAATTATCCACTACTGCTGTTAATTGTTGCATAGAAATAAGCACTGGCGCGCTAGGTGTCGCCTGCGCGGGCAAAACTGGTGTAGACACAGAAGGAGAGGACGTAGAACTATCCCCACTACCTTCATTAGATAATCATCTTGGGCAACATTATGAAATGTAACAGAGCTGTCCTTATTTTGTTTGGATGCTATGGCACAATTATCACACACACTCAAAGGGGGAACCACATTTGTCTCTACACACACAGAACATAGGTTATCTGATGGCACAGACATGTTAAACAGATTTAGTCAGGCAAACAATGCAATAAAAACGATTTTAAACAAAAGCGTTACTGTCTCTTTAAAAAATAAATGACACACTTTATTTCTGAATGTTCAAAACACTATGAAGGCAATATCCGATTTTTATGAAATTTGGACCCCAGTGACTTAATGCTTAGAAAGTATTGCACAGCAAATATGGAGACTCTAGCTCTTAAAACAAGCAAACCGGAGCTAATTGTTGGATTTAACTGTTTTTATACACCACAATCCCTGCTACTGCATTGCTGTAGCTTTTTACCTTCCTTAGGGGTCAACCATCCACAGAAAAAAGCCTTCTGGGGTTACTTTCTGAGCCACAGGACCCTCTCACATGAAACTGCATGCACTGCCTTAAAATCAACTGTGCAGCTGAAGCTCCAAAATGAGGCCTCCTCCCTCAGTATACTAGAGTGAAGGGGCCTTCCTGACTAGATTTAGGTGTCTAAAACAAGCCAGATCAATAAAAAATGTCCCCAAGTGTGTATAAGTTTATAAAACATTTCAAATGTCATGGTATTGTAATAAAAACCAATCGATTTGGCCCCTAACAGTGTCTACCAGCATAAAAATCAAAAAGGGGAAGCCTGTTATCTTTTTTTTGCTGAGGTGAAAGAAAAATGGCTTACCGTTTTCCCTGAGGGGAAAAATTACTGTCATCTAGCATTAGCCTGTGTTGTTAGAAGGAGACTAGTCATACCTGAAGCAGATGAGTCTGCAAACTGTTGCCCCCAACTGAAGTTCTCTGGTTTCAACAGTCCTGCGTGGTAACAGTAATGGATTTTAGTTACTTGTGCTAAAATCATAGCCCTCTTAAACAGAAATCTTCATCACTTTTCTGTTGTAGAGTAAATAGTACAAGCCAGCACTATTTTAAAATAACAAACTCTTGATAGAAGAAATAAAACACTACAACTAACACCACAAACTCCTCACCATCCCCGTGGAGATTTTACTTGTTCAGAGCGGCAAGGAGAATGACTGGGGGGCGGAGCCAGAGGGGGAGCTATATGGACAGCTCTTGCTGTGTGCTCTCCTTGCCTTTCCCAGTAGGGGAGGAGAATATCCCACAAGTAATGGATGACGCCGTGGACCGGACACACCAATGTTGGAGAAATCTAAAACTCTTCCGTCGTGACTAAGGAACTAAAGTTCCTTCTAGGACGTTGAAAAAAGCCACAGAGACTATGTTGTCTGAGTAGAACCTGATTAAAAGGGCGACAGACAACTGACGTCAAACCCTCAGAGCACTGTAAATCGTTATCAAAGCAGACTTCTCCCAGGACCAAAGTCCCTGCGTTAGAATGCAGACAGCGATCCCGCTACTTCTTTCCTGATAAACGAGCACTCTACCATTTGAGCTAATTCCCCGGCGGGTCTCAACGAGTCTGTCATATCTCTGTACCTGTAACCATAACTCCACCCACCTCTCTGCATGACACTATTTAGGACAGCTGCAAGCTTAGCTAGTTGCTTGATTATTCTCAAGCTGTATACACACTCCTGTTAAACCTAAGGAATTGTTGGTCTAAAGATTAAGATACTACAGTGAATTTAACTCCTGTTACCTGTTGCACTTAACCTGCTTATCACAGCCTCCTCATCTACACTCTCTTCTGGAATATTCAGCTATCTGGAATAAACTGATGCAGGAATTCTTCCAAATTCTTCCATCTAATAACCGCAAGTATTCTGTGAATATTGAAGTGACTTTTGAACTTTTGTATTACCACTATTTGATATCTAGCTGTGAATCTGCTGCCTACTCTCTGCAATCAGGAATAACCCTTATTTGATTTTATGCAAACAAATTAACTGCCTTGTATTCACTACCAAGATTATTGCTAACACTTGCATACTGTGAACCTGTTTGCCTACATACTGCATAGCTGATTTACCATATTAACTAATTTCTATTCAGTTAATTCACTGCTTGCTGTCTCTGAACACATTTCTCTGACCAGTTTTCAAATTAACACCTCAAGCAAATCAAGTTAACTCTGTGGGGCCCATTTAACAAGCTCCGTAGGGAGCTTATGGGCCCGTGTTTCTGGCGAGTCTTCAGACTCGCCAGAAACACAAGTTATGAAGCAGCAGTCTAAAGACCGCTGCTCCATAACCCTGTCCACCTGCTCTGAGCAGGCGGACAGGAATCAGAGGAAATCAACCCAATCGAATACGATCGGGTTGATTGACACCTCCCTGCTGGCGGCCTATTGGCCACGAGTCAGCAGGGGGCAGCATTGCACCAGCAGCTCTTGTGAGCTGCTGGTGCAATGTTAAATGCGGAGAGCGTATTGCTCTCCGCATTAACGAGGTCTTGCGGACCTGATCCACACTGTCGGATCAGGTCTTCAAGACCTATGATAAATAGGGGCCTATGCCTGCTGTTTCAAAACAGAACTCTTTTGACCTGTTAGTATTCATTACTACCTTGCTAAACTACTCTATCAAATGCTAAGTGAATTGTATTCTGCTTATTTCAGTTAATAATTAGCAGATAATTATACTTAGCTACACATCCACATTTAATAGCTGATAATAGACTATTTCTTGTCATATATTTCATCCAAGCAATACTAACTGCAAGAAATTGTAGTCAGAATATTGCAGAATAATCAAGCCTAACAAACTTATTTACTGAGCAATGGATCCAAATGAAATAAGCAATCACATTGCTACCTTAAATCAAAAAGTTGAGTTTTTGGCAAGAGGCCTAAATGAAGTTCAAGCTGAAAACTTGACATTAAAAAAATTGAATTAAAGATATATTTTCAGCTACAATCCCTGAGACTCCAGAACCACATATTAACCCTCCTACTCCTTTCTCTGGGAAAAGCAGATTTAACCCCTTAATGACCAAGGACGTACGCCACACGTCCTCAAAAAAAAGTCAGTTAATGACCGAGGACGTGTGGCGTACGTCCTTGGTCTGGAAAGCAGCTGGAAGCGATCCTGCACGCTTCCAGCTGCTTTCCGGTTATTGCAGTGATGCCTCGATATCGAGGCATCCTGCAATAACCCCCCTTGGCCATCCGATGCAGAGAGAGCCACTCTGTGGCCCTCTCTGCACCGGACATCGGTGGCCGGTATCGTTGGTGGGTGGAAGCAAGTCTGGGAGGCGGGTGGTCGGCCATCGATGTGCCGAATGGAGTGGAGGGGGGCGGGATCGGGGGCGGGAGGGGCGGGAGCGTGCACGGTAGCGCGCGCGTGCACGGGGGGGCGGCGGGCGGGCGCGTGCACGGGGCGGGAGCGGGAGGGAACCGCTGCACTACAGAAAAATAAACTGGGTAAAGTAATCAAAAAAAGTTATTAAAGCTGTAAATAAACAGCTAAGGGACCTGGAAGGGGTGGGGGGGTTGATCTTGGGGGGGGGGGAAGCTATACTACAGAAAAGATCATTTAAAAAAATAAAAAGGCACATTTTTTTTTACTACACTGGGTACTGGCAGACAGCTGCCAGTACCCAAGATGGCGCCCATTAAGGCAGAGGGGGAGGGTTAGAGAGCTGTTTGGTGGGGGATCAGTGAGGCTGGGAGCTAAGGGGGGATCCTACACAGCAGCATATGTAAATATGCTTAAAAAACACAAAAAAGGCCCAAATATAGCTTTTATTTTAGTACTGGCAGAGTTTCTGCCAGTACTTAAGATGGCGGGGACAATTGTGGGGTGGGGGAGGGAAGAGAGCTGTTTGGGAGGGATCAGGTGGTCTCATGTTTCAGGTGGGAGGCTGAGCTCTACACTAAAGCTAAAATTAACCCTGCAAGCTCCCTACAAGCTACATAATTAACCCCTTCACTGCTAGCCATAATACACGTGTGAAATGCAGCGGCATTTGGCGGCCTTCTAATTACCAAAAAGCAACACCAAAGCCATATATGTCTGCTATTTCTGAACAAAGGGGATCCCAGAGAAGCATTTACAACCATTTGTGCCATAATTGCACAAGCTGTTTGTAAATGATTTCAGTGAGAAACCTAAAATTGTGAAAAATTTAACGGTTTTTTTAATTTGATCGCATTTGGCGGTGAAATGGTGGCATGAAATATACCAAAATTGGCCTAGATCAATACTAGGGGTTGTCTACTACACTACACTAAAGCTAAAATTATCCCTAAAGGCTCCCTACATGCTCCATAATTAACCCCTTCACTGCTGGGCATAATACACGTGTAGTGCGCAGTGGCATTTAGCAGCCTTCTAATTACTAAAAAGCAACGCCAAAGCCATATATGTCTGCTATTTCTGAACAAAGGGGATCCCAGAGAAGAATTTACAACCATTTAAGCCATAATTACACAAGCTGTTTGTAAATAATTTCAGTGAGAAACCAAAAGTTTGTGAAAAAATTAGTAAAAAAGTGAACGATTTTTTGTATTTAATCGCATTTGGCGGTGAAATGGTGGCATGAAATATACCAAAATGGGCCTAGATGAATACTTTGGGATGTCTACTAAAAAAAAATATATACATGTCAATGGATATTCAGAGATTCCTGAAAGATATTAGTGTTCTAATGTAACTAGCGCTAATTTTGAAAAATAATGGTTTGGAAATAGCAAAGTGCTAATTGTATTTATGGCCCTATAACTTACAAAAAAAGCAAAGAACATGTAAACATTGGGTATTTCTAAACTCAGGACAAAATTTAGAAACTATTTAGCATGGGTGTTTTTTGGTAGTTGTAGATGTGTAACAGATTTTGGGGGTCATAGTTAGAAAAAGTGTGTTTTTTTCAATTTTTTCCTCATATTTTATATTTTTTTTTATAGTAAATGATAAGATATGATGAAAATAATGGTATCTTTAGAAAGTCCATTTAATGGCGAGAAAAACGGTATATAATATGTGTGGGTACAGTAAATGAGTAAGAAGAAAATTACAGCTAAACACAAACACCGCAAAAATGTAAAAATAGCCTTGGTCCCAAACGGACAGAAAATGGAAAAGTGCTCTGGTCACTAAGGGGTTAAAAGCAGATTTCAGGGAATTTAAAAACGCCTGTAAACTTTTTTACCCTATGAAACCCAGAACTTATATCACTGAAAGAATAAAAGTTTGCACTACCATTTCATTCTTGTCTGGTGAACCCAGGACGTGGGCTAACCGCTTTTTAGAGACAAATGATCAAATTTTAGACTCCCTTGTTAATTTCTTTGCAGCAATGGCTACCCTTATTGAAGACTCCAATAAACAAATATTTGCAGAAACTCAGTTAAGATCATTAAAGCAAGGGAAACGACCTGTTGAGGACTACGTGACTGAATTCCAGATGTGGTCACTTGATTCTGAATGGAATCAAATTAGTTTGAAAAATCAGTTCAGATTGGGACTCTCAGAATCCCTTAAGGATGAACTATCCCACATAGAATTGCCTGCTTCTCTGGAAGCACTGATAAAAACATCAACCACATTGTACCTGAAGAAAAGTTAATTGGAAATTTAACTTCTTTTGAAACAAATGTGATACGGACTCTACAGAAAGACACAGAAATACCTAAGAGTGACGTTAAACATGATCCCTCTGGACAATATTTCCATGGAAATCAGGTATACATTCCTTCATCACTCCGCAATCATCTACTCAAACATTTCTATGATTCTCCCTTATCTGGACATCCAGGAATGACAAGGACTCAGGAGTTAATCAATTTTTGGTGGCCAAAGATGACGGATAACATACAAGCTTACATCAAATCTTGTGAAGTTTGTGCCAGGAATAAATTAGACCATAAGAAACCTTTTGGATATCTAACTCCACTGCGAATACCAGACATTCCATGGTCAGTTATATCTATGGATTTCATAGTGGATCTACCACCATCCCAACAACATAATACCGTTTTAGTTGTTGTGGATCATCTTACAAGACTGGCTCATTTCATCCCACTTAAACAACTACTCACTGCCATCAAAACAGCTGAAGTCTTCTTCGCACACATTGTCAAATTGCACGGATTGCCTACAACAGTCATTACAGATCGTGGTAGTCAATTCACTTCAAAATTCTGGAAGGCACTTGGCAAAACCCTTAAGATCGATCTCAGACTTACCATAGCATACCATCCTCAAACAAATGGTCTCACAGAACGAATCAATCAAATACTCAAACAGTACCTCCGTTGTTACATTTCCCATCTTCAGGATGATTGGCTTGATTACTTACCCATGGCAGAATTCTCTTATAACAACTCTGTGAACACCTCGTTGAACATCTATCCTTTCTATGCCACATATGGGTTTCACCCAACCACTCTTCCCTTATCCATCCCTACTCAAGATTCCCCAGCTGCTGCTGAATTCTCTGATAATATACGGAAAACCCTTGACCACCTTAAAAACACATCTTTCTGAAGCTAAAGCTAGCCAAAATCATTATTATGATTATGACCCCAATATAAGACAGGTGATTTGGTCTGGCTCTCTACCAAGCATTTGAAATTGCAAGTACCATCGAAGAAACTGGCTAATCAATACATTGGACCTTTTTCTATTAAGAAAATCATTAATTCCAACGCTGTTGTTCTAAACCTAACAGACACCTATCAGATACATCCATCCTCCCATGTATCCTTGCTTAAGCCTCATGTCAAAGATCTCTTTCCAAATCGCACTAGAACTCCAGTACCACCTGTACTCATAGATGACCATGTTGAATATGAGGTCCACAAAATATTAGATTCACGCATCAGGCGTGGAAAATTAGAATACTTGGTGAATTGGCATGGTTATGGACCAGAGGAAAATTTTTGGATCTTTCAAGCTGATATTAACGCTCCCAGATTGATATCAGCCTTCCATAAGAAATATCCCCTAAAACCTGTATTGGAATCCTCGTAGTGGATTCCTTGAAGGGGGGATCTGTCATATCTCTGTACCTTTAAAACCATAACTCCACCCACCTCTCTGCATGACACTATTTAGGACAGCTGCAAGCTTAGCTAGTTGCTTGATTATTCTCAAGCTGTATACACATTCCTGTTAAACCTAAGGAATTGCTGGTCTAAAGATTAAGTTACTACAGTGAATTTAACTCCTGTTACCTGTTGCACTTAACCTGCTTATTCACAGCCTCCTCATCTACACTCTCTTCTGGAAGATTCAGCTATCTGGAATAAACTGCTGCAGGAATTCTCCCTAATTCTTCCATCTAATAACCGCAAGTATTCTGTGAATATTGAAGTGACTTTTGAACTTTTGTATTGCCACTATTTGATATCTAGCTGTGAATCTGCTGCCTACTCTCTGCAATCAGGAATAACCCTTATTTGTTTTTTTGCAAACAAATTAACTGCCTTTTATTCACTACCAAGATTATTGCTAACACTTGCATACTGTGAACCTGTTTGCCTACATACTGCAAAGCTGATTTACCATATTAACTAATTGCTTTTCAGTTAATTCACTGCTTGCTGTCTCTGAACACATTTCTCTGACCAGTTTTCAAATTAGCACCTCAAGCAAATCAAGTTAACTCTGTGCCTACTGTTTCTTAACAGAACTCTTTTGACCTGTTAATATTCATTACTACCTTGATAAACTACTCTATCAAATGCTAAGTGAATTGTATTCTGCTTATTTCAGTTAATAATTAGCAGATAAATATACTTAGCTACACATCCACATTTAATAGCTGATAATAGACTATTTCTTGTCATATATTTCATCCAAGCAATACTAACTGCAAGAAATTGTAGTCAGAATATTGCAGAATCTCAGACACCTCCCCAGCATAGCAGGCTGGTGTCCGCGGTCAAAGACGGCCAGGAAGGCCACCACAGTGTGAATTGTGAGGCCAAGATCCTGCTAAAACCACCACGGAAAAGACTCTGTCGACAGCCCCATTCTAATGACTGAGCATGCAGAGCTGCTAAATACTCAAACAGAATCAGACACTGAGTCACTGAGGTCGAACAGTGGACAGAAACAAGGAGGCAAGAGGAAAGATCTAGGCCTTCCTGACCTCCGACAGAAATACTACATTGAAAGGATCAAAAATAATTCCTAAGCAAAATACCCATGTAGTTAGGACAAGGAAGCTCTTTTCCAGCTCCACTTCCATTCGTGAAATGAAGAAAGACAACAAAAACCTCCAATGAGATCTTGTTTGTAGGAGGATGGTGCCTGGACCCATAGGATGTCCAGGAGGGACGCCACTGCAATCCCGGAACCGAGTCGCAAACAGAAAAATTTGAGAAAACTCTGGAAGCTGATGCAAAGCCATGTCGGCCCACAAACTGAAAAACTTTGCCGGAAAGCAAAACTCAGGAATCTGAGATGATCCCTTTGAATGGGAAACAGAGGGTATGCATCCTTTAGGTCTAAGGTCGTTATAAACTGACTCTCCTGTACTAAGGAAGAATGGAGTGAATAATCTACATCTTGAAGGACGGTACTCAGAGAAACCGATTTAAACCTGTCAAGTCTAAGTTCGGAAGAAAAGTATTTGAAACAGGATGGAAAAGAAGCTTACCCCTGTTCCTAAACTGGAACTGGAACAATCACTCTCAGGGAGGATGATCCTGAACACATTTTAAGCCTGCCTCTCTTCTTATCTGGAAAACAGATAATCTTGGGAGGAGGAACCGGCTCCGATGAGGAAAAGTTGAATACCAACTCTAATATTGGAAAACCGTATCTACAGTCCTTTAGGGGCCAAGGACATCAGCGGTTCTGATTAATTAATTCCCCTTGTTCCAAGACTGACTGGATATCCAAGAGGACTTGACCTGCTCCTGTTTGGAAGACAAAGGGGAAGACTTCACTCCATCCTTAAAAGAGCATCTCTCCATTATATGGATTGAAGCTCTCTTAGCCAAAATAGCAATGGTCCCCCTACTTTAAAAACCATGTGCCATGATATATAAGGAGACAGGAGATGGGGAAAAAGAAATCCTTGACCTCTCCCATACATGAGAAAATTCTCCTAGTACGAACGAGAACAAGATTTTTTTTTACAGATGAATTCTAGTATATATAAAACTTACTAAATTCTTGATAATTGACAAAGACAGGAAAGTTGAAGTCTACCAAGTAGCCAACCCTTCTTAAATAATACCCAAAGGTGTTCAGGCTTTAATCTGAAGAGAACTACTTCAGTACCAGATGGAGTTATACTGTCTGAATCTCAGTTTTAACCCTCAGACGCTACTGACTAGCCTCCTCAATGGAGTATAAGAAGGGCAATATGTGTAGCGGCAAGCGGAGAAGAGACCTTACTATCTGGTTCATTAAATTTCCTCTTGTGATTTCCCTCTAAAACAGGAAAAGCAGATAGAGCCACAGATGCCAGAATATACATGGGCAGATAATCCTGCAAGCAAATAACTCCTCCAGGAGTTTGAGAGGAACCGCAGGGGACTGCATGTGACACCATAACAAGGCTTGGGACATTTGCGGAGAAAGCTGTGGCATAGCCTAAACAGCATCATCCAGGGAGACATGAGGCTAAAATAAAAAAATTTAAATCAAATATTTTAATATATTAAAAATATTAAACATGACACTGTCACTTTAATATTAGAGAGCCTTATTTTTTTTTTAAATAAAGAATAAAAATAAACAAGAAAAGACCACTGTTCCATTCGTTAGCAAGAAGAAATGAATCATTAGATTATAATATTTCCTTAATTGAAGGAAAGTAACATAAACAATGCAAATGTATGTGGAAACTATTTAACATAGCCTTCCAAGTATAAGCAGGACATTGGAACATTTATTAACACAGGTTTAAAACCAAACCTTAGCTACCAAGGAAATAGGAAGACAAAATTATTCCGTCCCTAAATTGCATTTACTGTCTGCTTATGTGCATACACACACCAAACATTGTAACATATTTCAACTTCCGTCCTCTTACACTGTCTTAGATTGACGGATGAAAAACAGAGACAACTTAAGGCATCTTTCTTTATTGTTTATACTGCCTGCTTATGTGCACACACAATCCAGACATCGTAACATATTTCAATTTCATCCTCTTACATATTCTTAAATTGATGGATGAAAACAGTGACTATTTAAGTAATCTCTCTTTATCAGCCCGCTTTACATCGCCGGCTTTCAAACATTATGAAGTGCTTTCAATTATGCAGCTGTTACTGTAAAAAAACACAACCGATATACGAGGCAGGCAGAAAATCAGCTCCATTCTGTTCTCATGCCGGAGAACAGGGCAGAGAAGAACACAAGCACTCAACCACCTCTAAAATGGAGCAGTTCCGGAAAGTAAAGGAGGAGGTGTGACCAACACAGTACGGAAATCCCGGAAAATACACTGCGTCACATCATGATGTATAACACTATGAAGCCCCTAAAAAATGGCGCCAAGTACACACTCTTAAAAGTCCCTGAATCATTCTCCAGGAACCTCCTGATGAACTAGGGAACTGAATAGGGCTACCTACTTAAAGTGAAGGTCCATTTTGAAGAGTTAGTACCCGGTTTTTAATAAACCTATTAAAAACAAGGGAACTTTAATTCATCAAAATTGACAATTCGCTGTTTTCTTCACAAACTTACCTTTTAATCCTGAATGCCGCTCCAGCGATTTCCCCGACCGTTGGAAGCATCTGCAGACGTCAGAAATGAAGAATCAGGCTTCCTCCAATCACAGCGTCCCCCCGGGGGGGAATCTTGGCCTGATGCAACGCTGTGATTGGAGGAAGCTGGATTTGTCATTTTGGACCCTCGAAGACGGCTTGCGATGGGCGGAGGAAGTGCTGGAGCAGCAGCCAGGATTAAAATGTACGTTTTTGAAGAAAACAGTGAAATGTCAATTTTGATGAATTAAAGTGCCCTTGTTTTTAACAAGTTTATTAAAAACCGGGCACTAATTCATCAAAATGGACCTTCACTTTAAAGATAAAATATTCTCTTGACAGCCTCTTACAAATAAAAATTAGTCCCACAGGTAGTTAACTCCTTCCTTGCTGAGAAGGAAGAGAACAGTCTCCATGTCTCATGCATAATGTGCCAGCCACTGCCATAAACATCCATAAGTATTTCTCCCAATTAAGAGCAGAGGGTTTTAACCCCTTCAGTGACAGCCTTCTATCCCCAGAAGAACAAAAGGCACTTACCTGCATTCTAGTCGTCCGGCAGTCAGACGACTCACAAAGTATGATAGGATGCCGCTCCTTACAGAGACCTGTATAAGAAGAAAGACAGAGTAAACTTACACAGGCTTTCTATACCAGGACAGCAACTTTAGGAAAATGCAGCAAAGCACACTTTACAAGTTCCTAACTGCTTTAGAGCTACTACAGCCCTGCTGAAGAGACTAACGTGGAGTACAGCTATACCCAGATTGTGATGGAAGATCAGAGCAATCCGGCCCTGGCTTCAAAATAAAAAAATCTTGATTAAAAAATTTCATCAGGACACCTAACGACTTCATCTCCTCCTGGCACTAGAGACAAAGAGAATGTCTGGGGTGTGTGGGAAGGGAAGTGATACTTAACAGCTCTGCTGTGGTGCTCTTTGCCTCCTCCTGCTGGCCAGGAGTGATATTCCCAACAGTAATTAATGATGATCTGTGGACTCACCGTGTCATTAGAAAGAAATACTCTATCCCAGATCTCATTTTTCAGTGCAGAGGAGTTTGCATTAAATAAGACATGTCAGCAGGTAAAATTAATGATTGAATAATTTGAGTTGGTATACAAATAATTGCATATTAAATTAAAATGGACTGTGTATTGTAAAATTGGCTTCCCTTTAAGGTGTTCAATGACTTTTTATACCAGCTGCAGGGAATGTATGGGAAATTGCTCTTTTGGGTTTAATTTTCTATACCGTATAGTTGTTTCTACTCATTAAAACTAAAATCAATTAAAATGAGCTGAGCATGCAGGGAGAGCAGAACTCCTTATTTTATCATTCTCTCTGTATGCAAATGCTGCCTAATCTTATCACTGTCTGTAAAAAAAAGGACAATACTTAGGGAAAGCAATGGAAATTCAATATTTTAGCACCTATCCTTTCTAACTTTTTCTGGAGTGTGATTTATTCCGCTGCCTCTGGTTTACATATTTTTCTATAGCCAATACCACTGTAATAAAACTTTCAGTACAGGTGGAAGTTTCAACAGGCAAAGGCAGTTATTTCCAATTACAAAATAAAGGTAAAGAAAGCATGCACTGCTTGTATGAGAGTTGGAACATTCTGTTATGAATGTGTTCTACCTCTGCTCTCTTCTTAGTATGGTCATGAAATAATTATTAGCTTGGTGTACATTTTTATTGTTTCAGCGGCTAAGTCTGATAGTAGACAGGTCTTGCAAACTCTTCTTTCTTTCAATGGGGAAGGCATTAGAGCACATTAGTGGCTATCTTGCCCTTGACAAATGCTTGCTTTGTGTGAGTAGACTGCACAGTGAGCAAATAATCAATAAAAAAGGTTTTTAAAATTCAACTTGTAGTTTAAACATTAAGAGTACAGAAATGCTCTATGCACAGCAACAACTAGTATCTGTTTAGCTTATAGATTTGATTTAAAATGACTATATATTCCCATAGGCAAATGTTTTTGTTTAACTACCAAAGCTTATGTTATAACTTAGCTTTTAAAAAAGTCAGGCTGTTCCTAAACCTGACAAATGGGAATTCTCAATGACATTCATATTCAAAGCATGATACTAGAAAATAATACAAACTAGCTGCTCATTACAAATAAAATAATAAAAAAATACCCAATTATAACTAAAATTTGGATCATTATAATCACATTAGAATTTACAACATAATATAACAATACTGACCTTTATCCCTTTTTAATTGAAAATAGAGCTATTAAACCAGTTACACCATGCGTTTGCCATTTCTGCACTACAATAAATACAGATAACGATATTATGGAATAAGGTTTCGCAACCTCAGCTCTCAGAAACCACTAAAAAGTCAGATTGTAAATATATCCCTTTATTTTAAGATCGGGAGTGTTAATTACAATAAAAGAGTAATGGATTATTTTTGTGTGTGCACATGGACACACTGAAATGTGGCTTGTTATTGCGATCTCTGTTTTCAAGATCAAATATTCAAAATAAATTATATTTTATTTTACTGCCTACTTGTTTATAAAATAAGTTCTAAGACTGCAGTTAAACTAAGAGTCAAATAATAATAATAATACAAACTATACATTTGAGATCATACCATCTGTATAACTTTTCGTTCACTAGACGATCATGTGAAAAATTTGACAGATCATAACATTTTCATCATCTCATTTTATTCTCTTTGAAAAAACTTTTCCTAGCTGATTCTCCATTCCCCATTTATGTTTTGACATTGTTATTTTTGATTTTAGTGTGAAGCTTTCAGTGCTCCAAGCTTTCAGTTCAGGGTGAGATCTTAATCAATTCGACATTTACTTTTCATCTGAAAAGCTCCCATATACTGAATTTTCCCAGAGGGTTGATTTTCATCTATGATTCTCTGAGGAACTAATTCTGAACTGTTTCAATGAAGTGTTTGAAAATAAAGACTTTTTCAAAAATAAATACAGTATGTTTCATATTTAGACTAAGATGAACCAGTTCTTATGTTTCAGAAGCAATTTTTTTATTTATTTATTATGAATTACGTGGGCCTTAAACACTACTTGATTAAGCAGTCATAAAAAGAAAAGCAGCTGATTAAAAAGAAAATACAGGCATTCTGTTTTAAACTGTTTGCAAATGCAGTACACGTTTCAAATGTGCGCATTGGCTTTCTGAATAAAATATGAGGATTTGCTGCTTCACGACCATCTCAGTTATAAATAAGAATCAGATGATATTTTTTTTAAATGTGCTACATAATAGCTGTAAAGCAATAAGCATAATACTGGTTTCTGACAGCGCTTGCTTTTCATGTGGTATAGCTGTGTGCAAATATGAGGCATGAGAAATGTCATTTTCTCATTTGCAAATTAAGATGTAACAAAAATATCTGTGACAGTATATGCAACAGTTCATATTTGAAGTTTGGCTCAGTAAACTGACAGCACCGGAGGATCTGCAATAGCCTAATCCTTGCTTTCTTGGCTTCTAGCTACTGGGAATAAGGAGTTGGAATTTAATAAATATATGATAAAGAAAATGCTCTGAAAACTAGCATCTCGGCTCATGTGTAATAACTTATGTTCATATACAATTAACTGGGTTAACAATTACAAAAGGCCATTAACAACAGCATTAGGCATATTTTGTGTCTTTTACTTTTAAGCTACTTATTAGATTTTCATTTCTAAAATGATTCATCATCTGTCTAGCTTACAGGACGATTGTTTATCCCAGTTCACATGGGAATCTAAACCTCTTGTTTTTTTCATAAAGATTTATTTCTGAATCAATTAGAGTTGGTGACAGTCATGTCTATATTTGCTAGAGGGATTTTTTGGGCACTTATTTTGCTGACATTACCTGTGAATGAACATTCAAAACTCTTTAGATACACTTTTTTTTAAGGACTCAGAGGTTATTGAAATTCTAAAAACAACAGATGGCACATAATCAAGTTAGCATTCAATTTGTCACAAAGTAAAATAGTATCTATGTTTTCCTGTGTTTGAAAAAGGCACTAATTAACATTAAACTGGTGACCAAGGTGAATATGCGCAACCCAAACATTAATATAAAACCAGCTATCCAAGGCTTTTCAGGTTTCATTACGTTTTGAGGTTCAAAATAAATAATATTGAGTATTAGAATTATGGATATAGACTGACACATGTATGGGATGTTTGTGAACACACAGGGCCAGATTACAAGTGGAGCTCTATATATTGCTTTAATGGTATTATACGTTTTCAGCAATGCCAATGCGACCTCACGTTCATAATGCTGGGAAGCATTGGGCTCACGAGAGCGTGCTTCCATAGGCTCCTATGGGAGTCTCATTTAGAGACTGCATCATATCATCCCTCAGCTATGGCAGAAAACAAATATACACACTCACCGGCCACTTTATTAGGTACACCTGTTGAATTGCTTGGTAACACCAATTGCTAATCAGCCAATCACATGGCAGCAACTTAATGCATTTAGGCATCTAGATGGGGTGAAGACGATTTGCTGAAGTTCCAACCGAGCATCAGAATGGGGAAGAAATTGAATTAAAGTGAATTTGAACATGGCATGGTTGTTGGTGCCAGACAGGCTGGTCAGAGTATTTAAAAAACTGCTGATCTACTGGGATTTTCACGCACAACCATCTCTAGGGTTTACAGAGAATGGTCCAAAAAAGAGAAAATATCCAGTGAGCGAAAGTTGTGTGGAAGAAAATGCCTTGTTGATGTCAGAGGTCAGAGGAGAATGGGCAGATGATAGAAAGGCAACAGAAACTCAAATAACTACTCGTTAGAAACAAGGTATGCAGAATGCCATCTCTGAATGCCCAACACATCGAACCTTGAAGCAGATGGGCTATAGCAGCAGAAGACCACAATGGATGCCACTCCTGTCAGCTAAGAACAGGAAACTGAGGCTACAATTTGAACAGGCTCACCAAAATTGGACAATAGAAGATTGGAAAAATGTTGTCTGGTCTGATGAGTCTTGATTTCAGCTGCGACATTCAGATGGTAGGGTTAGAATTTGGCGTAAACAACATGAAAGCATGGATGCATCCTGTCTTATATCAACAGTTTAGGCTGGTGGTGGTGGTGTAATGGTGCGGGAGATATTTTTTTGGCACACTTTGGGCCCCTTAGTACCTACTGAGCATTGTTTAAATGCCAAAGCCTACCTGAGCATTGTTGCTGATCATGTCCATCCCTTTATGACTACAGTGCACCTGTCTTCTTATTTCTACTTCCAGCAGGATAATGAACCATGTCACAAAGCTCAAATCATCTCAAACTGGTTCCTTGAACATGACAATGAGTTCACTGTACTCCAATGGCCTCCACAGTCACCAGATCTCAATCCAATAGAGCAACTTTGGGATGTTGTAGAACAGGAGATTCGTATAATGAATGTGCCGCCGACAAATCTGCAGCAACTGCATGATGCTATCATGTCAATATGGATCAAAATCTCTAAGTAATGTTTCCAACACCTTGTTGAATCTATGCCACGTTGAATTAAAGCTGTTCTGAAGGCAAAAGGGGGTCCAACCTGGTACTAGCAAGATGAACCTAATAAAGTTGCTGGTGAGTGTATGTTTATGATCTTTATGGGGCCAATTTATCAATCCCTGAATGGCCCCTAATATGTCTGTTTCCGTGCGAGCCTTCAGGCTCGCCGGAAACAGGAGTTAAGAAGCAGCGGTCATAAGAAGCTGTAGTCTGCAATTTGCCCGATCCTGTATGATCAGGTTGATTGACACCCCCTGCTAGCGGCCAATTGGCTGGGAGCAGCATTGCACAAGCAGTTCACCAGAACTGCATGTGCAATGTTAAATGCTGACAGCGTATGCTGTCTGCATTCAGTGATGTCTGGCAGACATGATCTGCTACAGCGGACCATGTCTGCCAGACATTGATAAATCAGCCCCTATAAGTGCTAATTGCTACTGCAAGCTCATGGTAGCAATAACCAGCCACTTGTAATGTAATAATTTAGCGCTTCAATTGTAATCTAACTCACAAATAGTTCAGTGCATATTCATGATCTACTCAACATAATACAATCTTTAATATATGTTTATCACAATCACTTAAACAAAGACATTGTTTGAATATCTGTCAGATTGTGTTGTGCGCACGTTTTGCCCACTGCCCTGAATCACTGGTAGGATGACTCATGTTTACCAACATGGAGAATCAGTAGCTAAAGATACATCAGAAATTAACCTGCAAATGGTAGTACCAGTTGTCCTCCTCCACCTTAATGAGATGCTGCAAAGGACATAAGTAGTCCTCAGTTTTCTGTGAAGAAGAGGTGTAAATAATTTGGATTATTGAGGCATAAACAAAAAAAAACATAATTTTCTATCTCTGTGTAATACATTTAGCATGTTTTTAATTGGCCCCACTAAGCAAATTAATTTATTAGAAGTAATTTGGAAATGTGTTTAAAGTTGCATGCTCTATCTAAATCATGAAGGAAAAGTTTTGGGGTTTATGTCCCTGTCATGTAAAAGGTGAGATATCATTGGACGCTAGGTGCACACATATATATATTATATATTTTATATATATATATATATATATATATATATATATATATATATATATATATATATATATATAAATATCATATATGAAGCTAATGGTATCAAGTTATTACTGTAAGTTACAATGCACAGACTGCCTGCTGTGACACCCCTCTTATTCTGAAACACAGATGTGTAGAACAAAGAAAGATACACATCACAAGCCAGGATGCCTCCTGGGATGGGGGAGATGCAATTCTGCACTGTTTTCAGATAAGCTAGCAGAATCACAAGATGTTGTAAGTTAACAGATACATGTGATAATTAACACAATGGCTCACTGGACTCCCTTTGAAGACGGAATTCACATTATGATGGCTAGCAGAAACACATGTCTATATTATACCTTTGAAATTCATTTTAAAGTACAAATTATGTCTAATTTTCAGTTAAGCCAATGCTGGTATTATGAGTTTTCTGAATGGCTGCGTTAGCCTCAGAAAAGTGAGCGTTGAGTAAAATTTAGCTCCACATCTCATCTCGATACCAGCGTTGCTTACGGTAGCTGCAAAACGTGCTCGTGCACAATTTCCCCTTAGGAAACAATGGAGCTGAGCTGGGTGGAAAAAAAAAACACCTGCAAAAAAGCAGCTTTCAGCTCCTAACGCAGCCCCATTGTTTCCTATGGGGAAATAAAAGTTATGTCTGTACCTAACACCCTAACATGAACCCTGAGTCTAAACACCCCTAATCTTACACTTATTAACCCCTAATCTGCCACCCCCAACATCGTCGTCACCTGCATTATACTATTAACCCCTAATCTGCCGCTCCGGACTCCGCCGCCACCTACATTATACTAATGAACCCCTTATCTGCTGCCCCAAACATCCCCTAACCCTACATTATATTTATTAACCCTTAATCTGCCCCCCCAATGTCGCCGCAACTATATTACATTTATTAACCCTTAATCTGCCGCCGCCAACGTCGCCCACCACTATAATAAAGTTATTAACCCCTAAACCTAAGTCTAACCCTAGCCCTAACACCCCCCTAACTTAAAAAGAATTTAAATTAAACGAAATTAATTTAACATAATTAAATAAATTAATCCTATTTAAAACTAAATACTTACCGATAAAAAAAAACATAAGCTACCTACAATATAACTAATAGTTACATTGTTGCTATCTTAGGATTTATATTTATTTTACAGGCAACTTTGTATTTATTTTAACTAGGTAGAATAGTTATTAAATAGTTATTAACTATTTAATAACTACCTAGCTAAAATAAGTACAAAATTACCTGTAAAATAAAACCTAACCTAAGTTACAATTACACCTAACACTACACAAGAATTTTAAACTAATTACACCTAATCTAATCCCCCTAATAAAATAAAAAAGCCCCCCAAAATAATAAAATTTCTCTACCCTATATTAAATTACAAATAGCCCTTAAAAGGGCCTTTTGCAGGGCATTGCCCCAAAGTAATCAGCTCTTTTACCTGTAAAATAAAAATACAATACCCCCCCAACATTACAACCCACCACCCACACACCCCTACTCTAAAGCTACCTACAATATAACTAATAGTTACATTGTTGCTAGCTTAGGATTTATATTTATTTTACAGGCAACTTTGTATTTATTTTAACTAGGTAGAATAGTTATTAAATAGTTATTAACTATTTAATAACTACCTAGCTAAAATAAGTACAAAATTACCTGTAAAATAAAACCTAACCTAAGTTACAATTACACCTAACACTACACAAGAATTTTAAACTAATTACACCTAATCTAATCCCCCTAATAAAATAAAAAAGCACCCCAAAATAATAAAATTTCTCTACCCTATATTAAATTACAAATAGCCCTTAAAAGGGCCTTTTGAGGGGCATTGCCCCAAAGTAATCAGCTATTTTACCTGTAAAATAAAAATACAATACCCCCCCAACATTACAACCCACCACCCACACACCCCTACTCTAAAACCCACCCAATCTCCCCTTAAAAAACCTAACACTAACCCCCTGAAGATCACCCTACCTTGAGCCATCTTCACCCAGCCGGGCACAAGTGGTCTTCCAGAGGGTCCAAAGTCTTCATCTGATCGGGGCAGAAGAGGTCCTCCAGATGGCAGAAGGCTTCATCCAGGCTGCATCTTCTATCTTCATCCTTCCGGAGCGGAACGGGTCTATCTTCAATCCAGCCGACGTGGAGCATCCTCTTCAAACGAAGTCCTAACGAAGAATGAAGGTTCCTTTAAATGACATCATCCAAGATGGCATCCCTTGAATTCCGATTGGCTGATAGAATCCTATCAGCCAATCGGAATTAAGGTAGGAAAAATCCTATTGGCTGATGCTATCAGCCAATAGGATTGACCTCGCATTCTATTGGTTGATTGGAACAGCCAATAGGATTTTTGCTACCTTAATTCTGATTGGCTGATAGGATTCTATCAGCCAATCGGAATTCAAGGGATGCCATCTTGGATGATGTCATTTAAAGGAACCTTCATTCTTCGTTAGGACTTCATTTGAAGAAGATGCTCCCCGTCGGCTGGATTGAAGATGGATCCACTCCGCTCCGGAAGGATGAAGATAGAAGATGCAGCCTGGATGAAGCCTGAAGCCTTCTGCCATCTGGAGGACCTCTTCTGCCCCGATCGGATGAAGACTTCGGACCCTCTGGAGGACCACTTTTGCCCGGCTGGGTGAAGATGGCTCAAGGTAGGGTGATCTTCAGGGGGTTAGTGTTAGGTTTTTTTAAGGGGGGATTGGGTTTTAGAGTAGGGGTGTGTGGGTGGTGGGTTTTAATGTTGGGGGGGGGTATTGTATTTTTATTTTACAGGTAAAAGAGCAATGCCCCGCAAAAGGCCCTTTTAAGGGCTATTTGTAATTTAGTATAGGGTAGGGACATTTTATTATTTTGGGGGGCTTTTTTATTTTATTAGGGAGATTAGATTAGGTGTAATTAGTTTAAAATTCTTGTAATTCTTTTTTATTTTCTGTAATTTAGTGTTTGTTTTTCTTCATAATTTAGTTTATTTAATTTAATTGTAATTAATTTTAGATAGTTTAGGTAATTAGTTTAATGATAGTGTAGTGTTAGGTGTAATTGTAACTTAAGTTAGGTTTTATTTTACAGGTAATTTTGTACTTATTTTTGATAGGTAGTTATTAAATAGTTAATAACTATTTAATAACTATTCTACCTAGTTAAAATAAATACAAAGTTGCCTGTAAAATAAATATAAATCCTAAGCTAGCTACAATGTAACTATTAGTTATATTGTAGGTAGCTTATGGTTTATTTTATCAGTAAGTATTTAGTTTTAAATAGGATTAATTTATTTAATTATGTTAAATTAATTTCATTTAATTTAAATTCTGTTTAAGTTAGGGGGGTGTTAGGGCTAGGGTTAGACAGGTTTAGGGGTTAATAACTTTATTATAGTGGCGGCGACGTTGGGGTCGGAAGATTAGGGGTTAATTAATGTAGGTAGGTGTCGGAGACATTGGGGGGGCAGATTAGGGGTTAATAAAATTTAACTAGTGTTTTTCAAGGCGGGAGTGCGGCGTTTTAGGGGTTAATACATTTATTAAAGTGGCGGCGATGTCCGGTCGGCAGATTAGGGGTTAATAATTGTAGGTTGGTGGTGGCGATGTTGGGGTTGGCAGATTAGGGGTTAATAAATATAATGTACATGTTGGCGATGTTAGGGGCAGCAGATTAGGGGTTCATAG
Source organism: Bombina bombina (assembly GCF_027579735.1). NCBI lineage: Eukaryota > Metazoa > Chordata > Amphibia > Anura > Bombinatoridae > Bombina > Bombina bombina. The sequence goes on from NC_069502.1 coordinate 577,678,794, forward strand.
GTATAATGTAGGTGGTGGCGATGTCCGGTCGGCAGATTAGGGGTTAAACAATTTTATTTTAGTGTTTGTGATGTGGGGGGGCCTCGGTTTAGGGGCTAATTGGCAGTTTATGGGTGTTAGTGTACTTTTTAGCACTTTAGTTAAGAGCTTTATGTTCCGGCATTAGCCCATAAAACTCTTAACTACTGACTTTTAAATGCGGTAGGAGTCTGGATAGGAGAGGGTCTACCGCTCACTTCTTCCAAGACTCGTAATACCGGCGTTAGGCAAATCCCATTAAAAAGATAGGATACACAATTGACATAAGGGGATTTGCGGTAGCCTCGAGTCGCGGAAGAAAAGTGAGCGGTACACCTGTACCTGTCAGACTTGTAATACCAGCGGGTGTTAAAAAGCAGTGTTGGGACCTCTCAACGCTGCTTTTTAAGGCTAACACCAAACTCGTGATCTAGGCATATATTTATGGATCTGAGAAGAAATGCCTGACAGCATATTAGATAAGTATTTGCTGAATTTAATAAGTAGCTATGTAGTCAATTAAAAATGTTTAGCCAGTTTATTTCAAGATAAATACATTTTTCTTTGTTTTCCAGAAATCTAATGAACATTACAGGGAAGAATCTGATGTGAAGATGAGGTTTCCAAATAAGATACTATAAGTTAATATATAAATGCATCATAGATTTTGAGCCCATATCTTAAACACTATTAAGACATTTATTAATAAATAACTATAATGCTGATGTATGTCTATGATATAAGATGTGACTATGAAATGAAATATGTACCATATCAAATGAACTGATATACAAAATAAGTCAGATAAACATATATATCTTATTGATTTATACTACTAGTCCTTCATAAAAATGCAACTTTAAAAGGCATCTACTAAAACATTATAAGAAGTATACTATATTTATAATAACTGGGAAAGATAACTTTAAATACATCTCTTAAAATATTATAAGTAGAATTGTATTGAAGTATACATCAGATAGGTATATTGTATAGATTTAAGGTTATGCACAGGCCTGATATCTGAATGTATAGGAAGTCTATACATATTTGTAGAGATATTATAAGTGGAATATACTCATATTTAGTCTTGAAATACTCAGATTAAATGATACCATATGATCCCATATATGTAGAACATATAACTTATTAATGCTGGAAATTATAGGCATGTTTAATGAACATATTGAGATATATCAATTAAACTGTAGCAGTATTTGATAGTAAAACTGTTTTTCTGTGTCTGCTGCCCCCTAGTGGACTGGGACTGCCAAAAAAATTGACTGTTAAAGCCTATACATTTCCCAGTAAGCTATTTGAATGTTCAGATCCGAGGGCCAATGAAGGGACAAGAATCCGGGTGTGCGTATCCAAAACGTTCACCAATGATTACAAAATAGAGGAGGGGTTATCACTTGATAAACTCATGCAAGAGAAAGGAAAGAGGTCTTTTGGTCTTTGCAGCTAAATTTTGATTGATAACCTTGCTGCCTTTTGGAAACACAGTCTCTATAAAGCAAGCCTGGGCCTAACTTTCTCGATTCATAATTGCAATACTTGTCATATAAGGTGAACTGCATATATCTGAAAAAGCTGAAACACTAATATGTTTTATTTAGTGATGTATACGGTTGATCTATATTTTATATTTAATAGATTTTAACAAATGTATTCTAAAGCTATAGTTAGATTGCAGCTGGTAATTTAAAGAGCATATTTGGTGTTTTAGGATTATGTCCATACTCCTGCGTAAATTAGAATCAGTCACATTTAATGCTAAATAATTTTATTTGCTAGAAAATAATTTGTACTTTATATTTGTTAGTTTTACAATTGTGAAATTTCATATAAATTGGTTATTGTAGTTAAATTTCTCCGGTGTATTAAGTTATTTATAGCTATTGTGATATATTTTAAAATTTGCTTTATTGTGGCTAAACAAGAGGTTATTTCAGTTCAGATTAATTGGCATATATATTTTGTTATTTTGTTTAACTAAGCACTGTTAAGTTAGCGGTCCATATTCTGGTATTTTTTTGTGGTATTTTAATGTGATTCTTTGTGAGTCAGGTAAATTTTAAAGATAAATTTTTATGATCTATGTATAGAATTTTGTATTGGAATAAGCATGTATAATTGATTCGTAAGTTTCTACATAAATATAATTCAATGTGTAAATAAAGCTAACTAATCTAAGAATTTAGGAATAAATATTAATTTCAATTGTTTCATATATACATTTTAATTGGAGGTTATTTTAAAGATAATAATAAATAAAATTTTATAACCCTGGTATATACTGACAAATTATCTGGAGGCACTGCAGTAATTATTATTATCTTTAAAATATAAATATAATATTGATATAATATATTTGTAGTAAATAGAGATTATCTAAAAAAAAATAATTAAAAAAATAAATGAATTTTTTTTTTTAAATTTATTTATTAATATTTCAATTTTTTTTTCTTGTTGGTCAAAATTGTATTAGCATTTTAATTTAACCAAATACTAAGCCAAAATAATAATGTCTATTACTAGAAGTGAATAAAATGAATCTGTACTCAGTGTTGAAATATGTTCCCCAAAATTACCACTCTCTTAGGGCGACGTCCTTAAAATGGATGTTATAGTCCACATTCAAAGTAGGTGTAATATTGCGGGTGATTTAAATAATTATATGGATATGCTTGCAATTAAGGCTAAAAATATTGCTATTGATAATGGAAGATGGAATGAAAAAAAGTGAATTGTTCCAATAATTATTAAAAATTAATCAATGCAAAAATTTTAGAAAACGCGATGAACTAATACTAAAATCCTGGCCCCTTGTAATATGCAATATTGATGAAATGTCCACTCACCTTATAGAAAAGGAATTGCAATTACAGGGGCTAGAAGATGATATTCGCTCATTACGCAAATGCAAAGAGAATTTAGAAATAGCCAAAAATTAAATTGTTACATTTAAACGAGACATGGCCGCCTTAGATAAGCATAACCAAAATTTAGTATCTAAAATAAAACATTTAAATAAACAACTTGCACAGAGCCAGAAAGAGTTAAAGGAATTAAAAAAAACAATCTCGCCATAATAAAAACCCCTCTCTTGATAGTGAAAATAATGAAAATAATAATGCAGGTATTTTAAAAACCCTTAAATAATTGATGAGAAATGAACTGCAGAACATTAGGTAAGAATTTAAACAAAGGACCCCGATCGGGTCAGAGGTAAACTTCCCACATAGACAGTCACCTCATGTTTTAAATTCAGGGAACTGCTACACTTTACAGGGGGAGGACAGCTCTAGTAGTGAGTCAGAGGGCAGAGCCAGCTACCCAGATAGCCCATATAATACTAATGCGCATAAGGGGTCTCCCTATAGTAAATATAGGGCAGATAGGGGGTGCTCGAGCCCCAAAACTAACCTAGGAAGGCCCAAGATACATCTAACATGGTACATGATACCCCTAATCTAATTAAATTCTTAAGTGGTGCACTACCTAAGTTTTCAAACAAGGGAACCAATTCTATAATTGACCACTTAGAGGCCTTTTAAAATGCTTTATCCATAATGAATGTTACTAGTGAGCAGTCAAAAATTGAATTTCTGCCCTGGGTATTTATGAATATTCATTCCTTAAGTGAAACAAAGCATCAGTGCAAAATGGAGTTTGGGCAATATCGCACTAAAACCGCTGTGAATATAACTGTGTACAGTTTAAAATGTAGTGCCTTATAGAATTCCTTTCTGTTCTGAAAAATGCGTACTGTATGGCCGAAGACTACCCCAAATTTGAAAGCTCAGAATTTGTGAATTTCTTTTACAAAGCATTGCCCGTACACATCAAACTTAATTTGGCTAGCGATTTTGATAAGAACTGCTCATTGGACTGGCTGATCAAAGAGAGTACAAAGTTATACTCTATTCAGCAGTCCAGTGAACAGGGGGTTAAAAGGGAACCAAGACCCAACCCCAAAATTGTGGCAGAAACTAGGGTGTCACCTAGCCCCCTAAACTTAGAGTCTAAAAAGAAAACTTATATGGAAGTGGTCCTAGAAAACAGGCTTTCCCCACAAAGTTTTAACTCTGCCCCTCCCCTACCAAGGGCTGAGGTGCAGAGAGAATATACTCAAAATGGGGGGCATACCCAGATAAATTATTATCCACAAATATATAAACACCCACAAGGTAATTGGCACCCCCGTAAAAATAAATACCAAAAGTGATGAAAATATCCTCAGGGTAACCAGACACCCCAAGTAAATAGTTCTCCCCAAGATATTAATGCTGAACAAGTTGAACCCCAAAGAAAACCACTTCAAAATAGAAATAATAGCTATGATTCTGAGGGATCCCAAGGATCCAGGAATCAATACCCTGGGATATCAAAAAATCGGTCCATGGGTAAAAAGAGCTTGTATAGTCAAGTGGACCAACTTAGTACAAAGTTAAGTCAATTATGTACACTATTTACTAATATGAGTCAAACTCTGATAGCTCAGAACCTTAATAATCCTTTTTAGGGGTACAGCCAGTGGCCAGCAGTGGGCAACAGGCACAGTAATAAATACTCCGGTATTACCTGAGAGAAAGGGGAGAGATATACCAGACAAAATTATAAATGTCAATAATGGTACTAATCATATTCTCTCCCTGGACGATTTAGCTGTGATGATGAGCAAACTCGGCCTGAAAGCTCTAACAAACCTCTTCCTTTGCAGTTTTCTCCTAACCTTATTCCCACAGATGCAGTACACAGGAACCCTGTCAGCCCTATTATAGAGAAAAAGACCGGTAAGAATGAAAATTCTTCTGCATCAGGTAACGTGGCAGATTCAGGTAACTTGTGGCAAAGCCCACAAATGGTTATTTATGCTAATTTTATATGTGAAATGGTAGAAACTGGAGGAAGATATTATTTATTAGCTGATCTCCAGGATTCAGGATTTCTGGGAGGCCAAAAAGTGAGTGGTACAACTCTATCATGGGATTAATTGATACTGTATCGCAGGCAACTATTTTGTCCCACAGGTACTACACACAGCTAAATGAGCTAACACCCCACAAACCTAAAATAAAAGAATTTGATAGATCACTAATTAGTGTTGAGGGTGGTCCCTTCAGAGTTTGGGGTATGGCATAGTTAAAGTTAAAGCTGGGGAACAGGGTAATAAGACACCCTGTCATTATAGTGGATCTGTTAAAGTATCTTGTTATATTGTTTAAGTTAGCGGTCCATATTCTGGTATTTTATTGTGGAATTTTAATGCGATTCTTTGTGAGTGAGGTTAATTTTAAAGATACATTTTTTTGATCTGCTGTATAGAATATTGTAATGGAATAAATGTGAATAATTGATTCATAATCTAGTTTCTACATAAATATAATTTAATGTGGATATAAAGCTAACTAATCTAAGAATTTAAGAATAAATATTAATTTAAATTGTTTGTAAATGCATTTTAATTGGAGGTTATTTTAAAGATAATAATAAATAAATAATAATTTTATAACCTGGTATATACCGACATATTATCTGGAGGCACTGCTGAGATATTTTACAATTTGCTTTATTGTGGCTAAACAAGAGGTTATTTCAGCTCAGATTAATTGGCATATAAATTGGTTGCTAAAGTTACGTATCTTTTAAAGATACATTTTTATGATCTGCTGTATAAAATATTGTAATGGAATAAGTGTGTATAATTGATTCATAATCTAGTTTCTACGTTGATAGAATTCAATGTGTATATAAAGCTAACTAATCTTAGAATTTAGGAATAAATATTAATTTTAATTGTTTTGTATATACATTTTAATTAGAGGTTATTATAAAAATAATAATAAATAAATAATAATTTTATAACCCTGGTATATACCGACATCCCTTTAATGCTGTTCAGCTACCTAAATATCAAAACAACTACAATATTAAAAGCTTAATTTGCCTATGGATTTGTGGTCAGATTGTCAAACTCTACAAACCCTGAAGAATAATCAGATCAGTCATTTTTTAGTGCAAAACTAGAAGATATATTTTTCTTAAATGTTGCTAGAAAAATAAAAAAATCAAGCTGATTTTGCTAAGTAAAAGTGGTGTTAATAAATAGCTGCACAATTTTGCTGTGTTAAAACTACTATGATTTTACTCTATAATGAAATCCGTAAAGTAAAATGTTAGTAAGATTTTTGATGATTTGTGAATTTTGAAATGTGCATGAGCACAGTCATTTCTCAACCTCAAAGGTTTTAATATAAAGAAAATTAAATTTTGCTGTAGGCATTACAAATCTCTTGTGTTTTGCACTCAAAAAATATTTTGTCAATTTGCTTCTGACTTGCAGAAACTGGAAATATGATCTAGAAGCAAAAAAGAGTGATTGCTACTTTCAAGAGCATTTGAAAAAATAGCTTTTGACCAAAAAATATGGCTGAATTATTTTCATGCTAAATAATATGGAAATGAAAAGAAAGCGTTTTTTTAGGGCCAAAGTTTAAAGGAATGCAGAAGCCAAAGGTAAACTTTCAAGATTCAGATAGAGCATGCAACTTAAAACAAAAAGTTCCAAAGCTCTATTTTATTTCTTTTATAAACTGTAGCTCTTTCTCCTGGTATAATTAGCTTTCCATGACAGCATACCTTGTTAAGCTCAAGAGGCTGCATGTGCACATTTAGATAATGGGACTGAATTGGAAATTTGTTTAAAACTATGTACTATATCTGAATCATAAAACTTTAGTTTTGACTTAAGTGGTCCTTTACCATAACTGTCAACAAACACCCATTTCACAATTTTTTTAACCTTCTTTCTTTAGTGGACATTTTCTAAAATTGTTCAGTAAAACAATGTTAAAGGAGCACAAATCATAGCACAGTGTGGATTGTCCTTAGCATGACTTGCACTAAAAATAGAGCATTATCTGGTATTACACGTTAATGACAACAATTATATTACCAGAGAATCTTAACTTTTTTCAACACACCCTATACTTTGAATTTATATGGCAAAATGTGTCGGATTCATGCAATTTAACACAATGTCACTGAAGTGGGGGCGGCTTTGTGTATCGAGTGCCATGCTACAGTTGAGACTTAAAGCAACACTGTGGGGAAAAAGAACACTTACAGGAATATCCTGTTACTTGATGCACATAGCCATAAGCAGCCCAAGGTGACTTATAGGTGGATTTTAATTTTATTACTATTTTTTTACTTTTTAATATACTTATGTAAATCAAAATACTCTTGATTATACAGTCAAATACTGCTCAAATCAATACAGGGATGCAGCAGCGTATGCACATATATGATGATACTTAATATCATAACGTCTTTGAGATAATTTACAAAAATTAAACATACTACTCCACATACTACACTATATATATATATATATATATATATATATATATATATATATATATATATATATATATATATATATATATATCTTTATTTCTGTTTATAGATCACTATCCATTTTGAAGTGTGGATATTTGCAGGACGTTTCTACCTACCAGTCCTTTACACAGGGAAATTTTGTTTACAAGATATTTATATATTTTCACCAAACAATTGTATTTTCTTTTTCACATCAGGGCTCACACATACTTACTCCTGCTGTCTTAATAAGTAGAATACACATTTTACCTGTTTGTTTTGTCTATAAGAATATACAATAAAAGTGACTTTTTATATAGTTTTGTACACATAATGATACTTTGTTGCTGATGTGCATTATTTTGTGTGTTACTTAATTGGCAAAGGAATTAAAGGAATTAGGCTGATTGGAAAAATGGTAAAAATTCCCATCCTTTAGAAAACAATACAGAAAATTACCATTAAAGTATATGGAGATTTTTTTTTTTTTTTTGCATATACATCATCTGATAACATTTTCTAAACTATTGGATTTCTAAAGGAATTTTATCTGTCTGCATCACTTCCCGATCATATCTCAATCAATAAGTATAGATAAAAAGTTAGGGGTTAATTTTAAGCAAATACCAAATCATGAACAATCACCCTATAAACATGTAACCTAAATTGTAACATGTCAATATTATACCCTTTCCACCAATAATGGGGAAAAAGGGGATTGCTTAGCTGTGCAAAGTCTTGGATTATAAACACTTGCACAGTAAACCTCTGTTTCAGAAGGATGATATTATTATTTATATGACCGGCTCCAAATATGCATTCTCATACTTAATACATATAGAAGATAATGATACAGGTAAGCGAGGATGCAACAGATATTGGGAATAAGAAAGCAACACAAAATAAAATCTATACAATAATCGCGTTTGTAACAAGTCCATCGGTGTCGCCAGCTGCACACACATCCTCAAAGGAATGTTAGCTGCACAAGGCAGCCGAAAGAATGTTTTTTTTTTTTCGATATAATGTTTTTATTGTTATTAAAGGTAAAAAAAAAGAATATACAGAAATAAGAAAGAAAAGGAAAAGACAAAAAATTACATAATCAATGGTACACTTATGTCATTTGGAACCAGAAAACATAGAGCAGACATACAGATAAGATATACATGAAAATAAAATCATAACCTTTTCAGATATTGAATATTTCACTTTTCTTCCTTTATCACAATAGTCATTAACACGGGATTTACCCTAACTTCATTATTATAAGCCTTAAAAAACAAAGAAAAAAAAACAAAAACAAAAAGACAAGTCTTTACAGTAATAAATGATAAATTCGGGTAGTCCAGTGTAAATTTTAAATAATTTCAACCTTTAAATTATTAAGAAAGGTGGAGCCACCTACAAATTAATTATCAAATTCCTGACCGGCTTCAAGGAAAAGTTTTTAGCTTTTAAATTTTTCTAGTTTTTCTAGGGGGGGCAAAGGAGGGGGGAAGAAGAAAAAAAAAAAAAAAAAAAAGGGGGAAAAACAAAAAGGGGGAAAAAAAGGGGAAAAAAGGGGAAAAAAGAGGTTTGCATCTTAACTTATATTCTCTAATGGTGATAGTAACTGGTTCTGTAAATTGATGTTTTTGTAGTGTTTAACAAAATCTAACCACTTTAAATTAAATCTATTATGTTGCTGTTCAGAGTTATTTGCGTTATCAAATTGTTCTATTGTATATTGTCTTTGTAATAAAAATGTTAAATTATTTATAGTCGGTGAATTTTTTTGATGCCAATTTTTAAGAATGAGATATCTTCCACCCAGAATTACCGTATTACAGAAAGCTCTATTTACCAGTCTGTCTGATGTGTCTAGTAGGAAAATTATGTGTTGTAGTTCTAATATGTGATTTGTAGCTGTCACTTTATTTAACCAAAATTGTACCCGTTTCCAAAACTGGTTAGTTTTTGGGCAACTCCAAAACATATGGGTTAAGTCAGCATCTGCTAAAGAGCAACGTGGACATACCCTTAAACCTTGTGTCGACCATTTATTTATTTTAGCAGGTGTAAAGTATATTCTATGTAAAAGTTTTATATGCATTTCTCGCCAACTTGCCGCGAGTGTGGCCTCGTCCAAGAGAATTATACTTTGTTTTACTTGTTCCCTTTTTAGATCTACAATCGTTGTTTGCCATTTTGAACAGATCTGTACAATATTTAGTTCCCCTGTCTTAGTAATGATCATATTATACCAGTATTTAATAGAGCGTTTACCTGCCTTAAATAATGCTAGCCCCATTTTCATTCCTGAATGGGTCCATGGAAGCTTATTATCTTCCATAGCTTTAAAGAACCAGTGTCTCACTTGAAGGTATGCAAAAAAATCCACATTCTGTACATTATAAGACTCTTTAAGAGTCTCAAATGGCATTATACTCTGTAGATTAGGTTCTCTAAGTTGTGTTAAATAAATAAGTCCTACTGTGGCCCATTTCCTAAATACTTGACTGCTAATACCAGGCGGAAAGCGTGGGTCACCTCTAATAGGAAGTAGATCTGAAAAATGAGGGTCACTATCTACTCTGCGTCGTATGTCTTGCCATGCAATTATAATATGATATAATGATTGTTTATTTTTAATACCCTTTGGAATTACTTTTTTAGGGCAGTGCAAAAGCGCATTTAATGAGAGAGGGTATACTAAATTTTGTTCTGCTTCTGTAAATGCAATATAGTTCCCGCCCGTAATCCAGTCCATTGCGATTTTTGCAAGACTTACACTATTGTAAATAGCAAAGTTGGGTAGTGCCAATCCACCATATTGTCTTAGTTGTGACAGTTTATATAATGATATTCGGTTCGCACCCCTCCCCCATATAAATCGTCTCATTAGTTGGTCTAACCTGCTAAGATATTTTTTTGGTATGATTAGAGGGATATTTTGCATTAAGTATAATATTTTAGGTAAGACGATCATCTTAATTACATTGATTCTTGCGGTAATTGAGAGTGGAAGATTATCCCATTTCATCATCTCAAATCTGATTTTCGCAAATAGAGGTGGGTAATTTAAACTAAACCAATCTTCTGGATTGGCACTGATCTGGATTCCTAAATATGTAATGTATTGCGGGGCTACTTTAAAAGGGGGTGTATATTGGTTTTGGTGATGCTTACTCAACCAGAGAAGTTCTGATTTGGATATATTAATTGTGTAACCTGAAAAAGAACCAAAATTTTTTATAATTTCCAAAATTTTGGGAATTTCAGTCTGGGCATCCTTTAAAAGTAAAATCAAGTCATCTGCGTAAAGTAGAAGTTTAACAGGGATTTTGCCTATCTTAATCCCCCCTAAATTATCTCTTAAGGTAACTGCAAGGGGTTCAATTGCTAAATTAAACAAAGGCGGTGAAATTGGACATCCCTGTCGTGTTCCAGATAAAATAGGGAAGGATATAGTGTTTGAGCCATTAACCATCAAAATAGAGGTTGCATTGGAATATAAGGCACGAATACATTCAAGGAACTGATCTTTGAACCCAAAATTCTTCATAGAGCAGAATAAATGGTCCCAGATAATAGAGTCAAATGCTTTGTGGGCGTCAACTGCAAGAATGGCGGAGTTTTGTTCACTTTTATTTTTAACATCTGCTAAGAAGTCTATTAATAGAAAGATTTTGCGTATGTTTGCTGACAAATTTCTCTTAGACATAAAGCCAACCTGATCTTGGTGTATTAATGGACTCATAATTAACTTCAGTCTATCTGCCAAAATTGCAGTGAATAGTTTGTAATCGGAGTTTAGTAATGAGATTGGACGATATGAGTCTATTGATTCAGGATCTTTCCCTTTTTTTAGGAGTAATATTATTTTTGAGACTGCAAAGTTAGGAGATGGAATCTTATAGTTAATTAAATAGTCATTAAATAATTCCGTAAGTACACCTATTACTTCGTTTTTGAGAATTTTATAAAATTCTGCTGGTAGCAGGTCAGGTCCGGCGGCTTTGTCCAACTTCAAATTATTTATTGCGTTTAAGACTTCCAATTCTTTAATTGGTGCATTAAGTTTCTCTAAATCTTCTGCCGAAAGCTTAGGTAATGTAATTTTTTCCCAAAAATCTTGTTTATTTTTTACATTAATATCCGCTACTGAGTATAGGTCCCTAAAGTATTTATAAAATTCTGCTTTGATTGTGTCAAGGTTCAATATTTTTTTGCCGCCAATATTTAGTGACTTAATGTGATGCATCGGTTTCCTATCTTTTACAGATCTCGCTAACAATTTCCCTATGTTATTTCCAAATCTGTAAAATCTACTTTTGTTCTTCAGTTCTTGGATAGCAAATTTTTGTGATAGAAAAACTTCCCATTCTTGCTTAGCCTTCATGTAATTTTGCCAGTTAGTCTGTGTATGGGATGCAATATATGCGTTATATTTGTTTTTTAGATAGTTAGAAATTTCAGTCTCTCTTAAATATAGCTTTTTCTTAAACCTAATAGTAAATTTTTTAATTTCTCCTCTGGCTACTGCCTTAGCAGTTTCCCAGAAGATCTCTTTCTTATGTATATAGTCTTTGTTCTGTTGAACATATTCGTGCCAAATAGCAATAAGTCGGTTTCTAAATTCTAAATTGTTTGCTAAGTAACGTGGGAAGCCGTAACTCTTAACTGGATCATATCTGTCTGTTTCCCACCGTGTCTCTAATGATATCGGGGCATGGTCGAAAGAATGTTGGCTGCACGCAAAGCCAAAAGAATCAACTGCAGGTGGATTCTTTCATCACCCAGCTATTTTCAGAATCCACCTGGATGCAGCGTAGGCAGACCTGAAGCCTTTAAAAAAAAAAACGCAACTGCCCGCATGAAATAACAAAAAAAACGTAACCACCCACAAGAAATGAATAAAAAACACGTAACCGCCCACACGAAGTATTAACAAATGACGAAACCGCCAACCCCCATATCGCAAAATAATAAAGTAATTAAAGCCTTATCTGCAAACAACATAATTAAAATATTAACCCCTAACCGCCAACCCCCACATCGCAAAAAAACAAATTAACCTATTAACCCCTAAATCAACAATCCCCCACATTGCAATAAACCTAATTAACCTACTAACCCCTAAACCACCAACACCCCACATTACAATAAACCTAATTAAGCTATTAACTTCTAATCTGGAACCCCCCACAATGCAAATAACTAATGGCTAGATTACGAGTTTTGCGGTATGAGTGAAAAAGCACCGTTATGGGTTATAACGCTGCTTTTTCACTACCGCTGCTATTACGAGTCTTGTCAAAAAAGCTGTACCGCACACTTTTTTGTCCGTAACGCAAATTAACTTACGCAATTTGCATAAAGTCTTTTTTTTAATGAGACTTCCATAGCGCCAATATTACAAGCTTTTTCTGGGAGGCCAAAAAGTGAGTGGTACATCGTTTCACGCAAGATTCGTAACACAATCTAGTCAGTAGTTATGAGTTTAACGCTACAAAGCTGTAGCATAAAACTCATAACTAAAGTGTAAAAAAGTACACTAACACCCAAAAACTACCTATTAACCCCTAAACCGAGGCCATCCTGCATCTCAAACACTAAAATAAAATTATTAACCCCTAATCTGTTGCTCCTGACATTGTCGCCACTATAATAAACATATTAACCCCTAAACCGCTGTACTCCCTCATCGCAAACACTAGTTAAATATTATTAACCCCTAATCTGCCGCCCCTAACATCGCCGCCACCTACCTACATGTATTAACCCCTAATCTGCTGCCCTCAACGTCGCCGCCACTATAATACATTTATTAACCCCTAAACCTAAGTCTAACCCTAACCCTAACACCCCCTAACTTAAATATAATTAAAATAAATCTAAATTAAACCTACTATTCATAACTAAATAATTCCTATTTAAAACTAAATACATACCTGTAAAATAAAACCTAAGCTAGCTACAATATAACTAATAGTTACATTGTAGCTAGCTTAGGGTTTATTTTTATTTTACCGGCAAGTTTGTATTTTTTTTTTTTTTTTTTTTTTTTTTTTTTTTTTTTTTTAAATGCTTTATTGAAGAATAATTATACAAGTAAGAAAATACCACACAACACATAAAAAATTATACATGGTAGAATCTCAACACAATAGTGGTAAAGTAAGTCATGCACTTCATATTGATATATACTCTCGTCCCCAGGCCCAAGCTGAGAACGGGAGTTTACAAGCTTACACTTTTAACGAGTTTTGAGATATTTTAAAGACAATATAATATTCATACTAGATGAGGGAAAGGGTAAATCGGGAGATAGAGAATTGGGAGAAGAAGAAAAGGAAGGGGAGAAGAAGTAAGAGAGAAAGAGGAGGGAGAAAAAAAAAATGTGGGAGGAGGGGGGGAGGCAATGTGAACACAGAGTGGGTCGCTCGTCCCTTAAGGGATTAAGCTTTATATTGTGCCATGCCAGATTGCCAGCAAAAGTTCATATTTGTCTAGCATATGGTTTTTGAGGTAATGGTACCTCTCCAAAAGCAATATTTCTTCCACTTGAAGGGACCATTCCCCCAAGTTAGGGATGGATCGCGTCTTCCACTTTCTAGGAATCAATTTCTTCGCAGCTGTAAGCATAATTAACAACAAGGCAAGGTGTGTCTGACTATGAGTTTCAGGCAACCTCAGAAAGAGTAGAATCTCCGGAGTGTCCGGGATAGGAGAGTGAAGGATCTCAGACATCTTTTGAGTGACCTCTGTCCAAAAAGGTGTCAATGTAGGGCAGGACCACCATATGTGTCGCAGGGAGCCACGTTCCCCGCAGCCCCTCCAGCACATAGGGCTAACAGTCGGGAAAATTTTGTGTAGTCTTACTGGTGTCAAATACCATCTGCTTATAAGTTTAAAATGTGATTCTTGTATAGTCGATGAAACCGATGATTTTTTAATTAGTTTAAACGCTTTTATCCACTGTTCTAGGCTAATGTCCGACCCCAAGTCTTCCGCCCACCGTATAGTGTATGTCGGGAGTGTATCTGTCCCCTGCAGGACCAATATCTTATATATGAGGGAAATTAAGTGTCTTGGCAAAAGTTCACCAGAACACAAACTCTCAAAAGTGGTAAGAGATCTGCCTAATTCTCGTTTGTGTTTGTGATTAGAGATGAAATGTATCAGTTGATTGTAGTGCAGCCAGGAAGAGAAAATTTTAGGTTGAAAGTCCCTAAGAGACTCTTGTGGTTTAATTTTCCCACCCTCCACCACACCAAGAACTGAGCCATCCTTAATTTTGTAAGGTATGATTCTATGGAATCCTAGTCTATGATAAGGGATCTCAGGGTTTTCAATAATTGGCAATAAGGGGGAGGGACTTGTAGAAATATTAGTAGACGTCGCAACAGTCGAGTCCCAGTTGTTAAACGTTTCCTCAAATAAATGGTATCTATTAATTATTTTTGGGCGTTGTGCGGGGGAAAGCCAAGCCAGGGTACCTATGTTATTAACTTTAAGGATCTGTCTATCCAGTGCTACCCATGCTTTGTGATTAGCGTTATGAGCCCATTCCACAATCCTCTGCAGGCCTATTGCCTTTTTGTACAAAGAGATGTCCGGAAGACCCAGTCCACCTCTGTCCCTTGGCAAGTACATTGTGCGCCTAGGGACCCTGGGTTTGGTGTTAGCCCATATATATTGCTCGATAATTTTCTGCAGCTGGGCGATGTATCCCCTAGGTAGAGTTATGGGAAGCGTCTGAAAAAGGTATAATATTCGGGGCAAGATGTTCATCTTAATAACCCCCATCCTGCCCAGCCACGAGATGTATTTGTTTTTCCAAGAGGAAAGGTCAGCTGCGATCTCGCTTTTAAGAAGGGCGTAGTTATACTTAAAAAGGTCAGCAGGGTCAGGGGTCAGGAATATACCGAGATATTTTAATTTCTTAGAGGCTAGGGGGATCCTGTACTTTTGTTGCATATTCTGCATCAATTTTGGACAAGTATTAATATTCAAAAGTTCTGATTTACTAAGATTGAGGGAGAAATTAGAGACTTTGCCGTAATCATTTAGCACCTCAAGAAGTTCAGGGAGCGACTCTGGGACGTTAGTCAGGGTGTACAAAACATCATCAGCATAGAGCGCTTGCTTATGCTCCATTTCCCCCACTCTGATGCCCTGTATGCGTTGGTTTGTCCTCACCTTATGAGCAAGAACCTCTATAGATAAGGCAAAAAGTAATGGGGACAAGGGGCAACCCTGCCGAGTACCATTTCTTATATCAAATGCTTTCGATAAGGTGCCATTGGTTCTGATCCTAGCGTTAGGACTGGAGTAGAGTGCCATGACAAAATGTACAAAAACCCGGCCAAATCCCATCTTCTCCAATACCCGACGCAGGAAAACCCAGTTTACCCTGTCAAAGGCCTTCTCCGCGTCGGTGGAGAAGAGCACCATAGGGAGGCCTGAAACTCTAGCGTGATTAATTAATTGAGTCACCTTGATAGTATTGTCCCTGGCCTCCCGGCCAGGGATGAATCCCACTTGATCATTACAAACCAGCTGCGGCACATATTTATTAAGTCTGGATGCCAAAATCTTCGCCAGCAACTTCATATCCGAGTTAATCAGGGAAATAGGACGGAAGTGGCCAGGGGAATTCGCGGGCTTGCCAGGTTTAGGGATAACCGTGATATGTGCCTCTAAGAGAACACGTGATAAAGTGGGGTTGTCTTGAAGACTATTGAATAATTTAAGGAGCGGACCGGCCAGAATCTCTTTAAACTTTTTGTAGTAAGTTGATGAAAATCCATCGGGTCCTGGGCTCTTACCCCCTGGGCAATTTTTGATGGCATCATAGAGTTCCTCTACTGTTATAGGGGAATCTAAAAGATCGGACTCTTCCTTCGAGAGAGAGGGGAGATCAATATTATCCAGGTAAGAGTTAACAAGGGTTTCATGTTGCGGGGCATCGGCCGTTTGGCCTGGCTCACCTGTTAGGTCTTGTATATTATACAGAGAGTGGTAATATCTGTAAAACTCATTGGCTATTTGCTCACTACTACGCAACTCCCGACCGTCAGCTGATTTGAGGGAGTGGATGTGAGATCGAAGCTGCCTCTTTTTAAGGGTTCTTGCTAGGATTCTGCCAGGTTTATTACCTCCCTCATAATAATGCTGTCTCAAATGTAATGCAGTCTTTTGATGGGATTGCGCTAAATGTTTTTGAAATTCAGTTCTAGCCTCTTTCAGGTGATTCGTAGTAGTGCTACAAGAAGGGTCAGCCTTATGTCTAACTTCTAGGTTAGCAATCTTGGATTGGATATCATTATATTTGGTTCTATATTGCCTATTGAGAAAGGCCTTGTGATTAATCAAGGCCCCTCTGATCACGCTTTTGTGTGCTTCCCAAATGACTTCCAAAGAAGAGGAAGGATAGGTGTTGATCTCAAAATATTCCTGTAACTTTTTAAGTATGTCGTTGAAGATTATGGGGTTATCTAAGATAGAGTCATCTAACCTCCATATTTTTTGTGTGATGGGAATATCTGGCCATAATATCGAGCAAGAGACAGGGGCGTGGTCAGACCAAGTTATATGGTCGATAAGGCAGTGGTGGGTGATTGAAAGACCACAAGAGTCCGTGTATATGTAGTCAAGCCTGGAGTAACTGTTATGAGGTATGGAGTAAAATGAAAAATCCCTAGCTGTCGGATGCAATGTACGCCAAACGTCGTGTAATTTTAGGTTTGTAAGTGTGTCATTAACCTGGCAAATCGTGGAGGCGGGTGTACAGGATATCCCTCTCGAGGTGTCAACTAGAGGGTCAGCTACTAGGTTAAAGTCACCCGCTAGGTATGTGATTCCTCTGGAGTGTTCGAGTATAAGGTCAGATATCCGCTTTAGAAAAATCTCCTGTCCTTGATTAGGGGAATATATTGAGACCAGGGTAATGTAGTGCCCAAAGAGAGTGCCCACTAAAATCAAATACCGCCCATTAGGGTCCTTTTCGATATGGGTCTTGAGAAATGGGACTGACTTGTGGAAGACTATACCCACCCCCCCTTTTTTATTTTGGCCCGAGGCGAAATACGCTAGAGGAAACAGGGAATTGTGCCATTTAGGCTCTTTACCTTTTTAATAGTGTGTTTCCTGCAGGAGTATTATATGGCTCTGAGATTTATGTAGTTCCTTAAAGGCAATAGAGCGCTTGCCAGGGTTGTTTAGGCCTTTTGCATTAATGGTAGTAAGGTTAATGGAGTGGTCACCAAATTTCTTAGACTTATATTGTTGGGACATATTTGCTCTTTTGCGTCCGAGAAGGAGAGGAAAAGGGAGAAAAAAAAAAAAAAAAAAAAAAAAAAAAAAAAAAGGGGGGTGGAGAAAATAAAGGAAGAGTAGAGTAGAGGGAAGAAGAAAAGAAGAGACAAGAAAGAGGGTAAAAAGCAGGGTAAATGCAACTAGGTAAAGGAGATAGTGCGATGCCTAAGATTTCAAGGAAAACCTAGGAGCTGTCGTGTAATAGAGGGATATATACCTTGTATCTTTACAGAGAATACAGAGACAGGGGAAAAGCCCCTTTACTGACGTGAATTATATACAAAATAGAAAAGAAAAAAAAAAATAAGATCAACGTTATATTTATAGCATATTTTATCAATAGTGCAGACCAACCTTTGAATTAACATACGAAACATAGCATCTTTGGTCATCTATGCCCTGTGAAATCCAAAAACCATCCCCAAGCCCCTTCGCCCCATTTACTTATGGAAACATATAAATCAGAATGAGCGTTATTAATAGGGTGTGACTTGAATTCCCTTGTGGCCCGTCAGTTTACAAGATAAGGGGCCGGGGCAAAGGCTAAAGTGGCTTAAGAAATGGGTCATGAAGAGCTGCGAAAACCTGGTGATCTGTATTCAGGGGCTAATTGGGTTTTTAAAACAAGCCCCATCAGGAAAGAAAGACTATATGTTATGTGCAACACGTATGGGCAAAGCGTCATCAAAGATATAAACAGTAAACATAATAAACCAATAAACATAATAACTGGAACATGCAAATGTGCAAAAATGAGTAGTGCCCTTTATGCCTGAACATTATTACTTTGCAAAACACTTTAATATCATCATGTAGAAATGCAAATAGTCCTTAACTGTGTAGAAGACCTAATTGGGAAACAAAAACACTTCTGAACAGAATGAGGACCAGAGTGCTGGTATCAAACAGTGAGTGGCGTACCAAGCAAATAGACCTCAGTAAAAATAGAAAAACAGGTCTTCTCAAGTACACCGGGTGCCAGTCCAGGACAACCTTTGGAAATACAAGACATTCATAGAGCATTTTTAGACAGTAATAATTAACACATTAGTCCCAAAGGGAACCTCAATTTCTAAACCTGAAGGCAATGAGTACTTTACCCCACAGAGTCCTCTCCAGGGTGATCTCTTTGTGGCCGGGGGGGAGGAAGTGGTCTCCCCTTGTCGGATATGCTTGTAGAGGCGACCGGAATCGCCAGGCTTTCGAAGAAATCCCTGTGATCCATTCCTGGCCTAAAGATAGATGTTTTATTGTTATTAGTAGCGATAATTGAAACCGGAAAGCCCCATCTATAAAGGATTCTGTGATTTCTGAGTACTGATGTAATATGCCCTAGATCCCTCCTTTTTTGCAGAGTCATGGGGGATAGATCAGAGAAAACCTGAATTTCTTCGCCCACATGGGTAATAGGATGTTTCTTTCTGGCGCCCTGGAGGATTTCTTCTTTGTCCTTGTAGCTTAAGAATCTAACAATTATATCCCTCGGAGGTGCTTTATTAGGAGGCTTGGGCCTGAGGGCCCTATGTGCCCTCTCAATGGGGATCTCAGGGGATGACGGGGAATCCTTGATGATTCGGAATAGGGCTTGGAGGTATCCTTCAATGTTCTGAGGAGAGACAGCTTCGGACACACCGCGGAATCGCAGGTTGTTCCTGCGCCCTCTATTATCCATGTCCTCAAGTTTGTCGTTAAGGAACTGCAGGTTATCAGTATGGTTTTGTATGTCCGTTGCATTTTGCCGTACTAAGGATGTGTTGTCATTTGAGGTCTTCTCAATTTTAAGGACCCTAGTTTCAAGTGCAGAAAAGTCCTTTCTTAGATCCCCAAATAAGCTCCTCATCTCACACATAACGCCCTGTATATCCTCTTTAGAGGACAAGTTATTTAAGTCCGCTTTAGTGATACACTGAGAGTGGGTGGCAGAACTATTTGAAGCAGAGGAGCTCAAGGGATCCTGTGATCCTTCCATTTCTCCCCTAATGGGGTCACAAGTTACTTCTAAAGGCTTGAGGTAGAGGCTCATGGGCTTAGAAGCTCCTATCTTATCAGCTTTGCTAGCTCTTTTGTTAGGCATACCCTTTTCAAAATGTCAATAGATGAGGCCAATTAAAGAATTTGCTGGTCTAAATAGGCCCAACAAACAAGCCTTAGGATGTGGCAGTGTGGAAGGCGTGTGAGGTCTTGGCCTAGTAACAGAGTCACCATATATTGAAAGTTGTGCCGGTGCAATCTCTAATCCCCTGTGGGATGATGAATTTCAGTTAGTTTGCCTGCTCGTTGCTATTTGTTATGCCAAAAAAGACTCAGGAGGTAGTAACCCTGTGTTCTGTATATCAGGGGAATATATACCCCAAGGGAGAAATATACACCTCTCTCTTGTATAGCCACTAACAACAGGCTGGGTCGTGTTAAGGGGAAGAAATTGTGTGCTGCAAAGAGGCCCTTATGCTTGAGCCTTTGATATCAGTACCTTTTGAGATCCGTGCATTGCTTCCAGCCCCTTGCTCCCTCAGGCTGTTTGTAATGTGGTCGGGAGAAGTCCCGGTGCGATCCGCTACCCTTCGCCTCCTGTCGGGTGCTGGGGCCACCGCTGCTGTGCTGAAGGGATAGTGCTCAGAGGACTCACTACACCCCCTTCAGTGAGCCGTGTCGGAAGGCCGCAAAGGGAAAGCCTGCCTGTGCCGCTTCTAATCCTCCCCACTCAGGGATCTTGTGAGAGGCCGGGTTTGCGGTCAGCGATCAGGCACCGGGGGTAAGTTGCGCTGCTGTCTCCAAAGGTTGTACCTGTAGTACACAAAACGCCGGGTCGGTTATGTGCAGCTGCAAAAGATAAGTCCTCACCCGGAGCAGATTGCCGGGTCTGTGTTGTGGTTTGTATCCGGGTAAAGCTCCACGTGGGAGAGCGGCTGTGCTTTGCAGTTTTAGATCCCAAGTAGTTATGAGGGAGCAGCTCAGCTCAGGCCCGTGGGTCTTGCTAGGGGCAGTTAAGCTAAGTTAGTTTAGTACCAGCACTAAAATCATAAGGTTGCTAAAGGTGTTTAGTTGCTATAAAAAGCTATAATGTCAGTTTAGGTGGCAGGAGCTCTCCTAGTGTGCGACCATCTTCCTGCGTGGTCGAGCTCCGCCCCCCACGCCTCGTTTGTATTTATTTTAACTAGGCAGACTAGTTAGTAAATAGTTATTAACTATTCACTAACTACCTAGCTAAAATAAATAAAAATGTACCCGTAAAATAAAACTTAACCTGAGTTACACTAACACCTAACCTTACACTACAATTAAATAAATTACCTAAATTAAATACAATTAACTAAATTACAAAAAAAAAACTAAATTACACAAAAAAAAATTGTCAGATATTTAAACTAATTACACCTAATCTAATAGCCCTATCAAAATAAAAAAGCCCCCCAAAATAAAAAAAACCCTAGCCTAAACTAAACTACCAATAGCCCTTAAAAGGGCCTTTTGCCGGGCATTGCCCCAAAGAAATGAGTGCTTTTACCTGTAAAAAACATACAAACACCCCCCAACAGTAAAACCCACCACCCACACAACTAACCCCCCAAATAAAATCCTAATTAAAAAAGCCTAAGCTCCCCATTGCCCTGAAAAGGAAATTTGGATGGGCATTGCCCTTTAAAGGGCATTTATCTCTTTTTCAATTGCCCAAACCCGAATCTAAAAATAAAACCCACCCAATAGAACCTTAAAAAAAGCTAACACTAACCACCTAAGATCCACTTACAGTTTTGAAGACCGGACATCCATCCTCAACGAAGCCGGGAGAAGTCTTCATCCTAGCGGCAAGAAGTCATCAACGAAGCCGGGAGAAGTCTTCATGCAAGCCGACAGAAGTGGTCCTCCAGACAGCATCTTCTATCTTCATCCTTCAGGCGCAGAGCGGGTCCATCTTCAAGACATCCGGCGTGGAGCATCCTCTTCAATCAAAGTCTTCTTACCGAATGAAGGTTCCTTTAAGTGACGCCATCCAATATGGCGTCCCTTGAATTCCGATTGGCTGATAGAATTCTATCAGCCAATCGGAAATTAAAGGTGAAAAAATCCTATTGACTCATGCAATCATCCAATAGGATTGAGCTAAATCCTATTGGCTGATCCAATCAGCCAATAGGATTGAGCTCGCATTCTATTGGCTGTTCCAATCAGCCAATAGAATGTGAGCTCAATCCTATTGGCTGACTGCATCAGCCAATAGGATTTTTTCACCTTTAATTCCGATTGGCTGATAGAATTCTATCAGCCAATCAGAATTCAAGGGACGCCATCTTGGATGACGTCACTTAAAGGAATCTTCATTCTGGAAGAAGACTTCGATTGAAGAGGATGCTCCTCGCCGGATGTCTTGAAGATGGAACCACTCAGTGCCGGATGGATGAAGATAGAAGATGCGATCTGGATGAGGACTTCTGCCCGTCTGGAGAACCACTTCTGCCGGCTTGGATGAAGACTTCTCCTAGCTTCGTTGAGGTCTTCTTGCCACTTGAATGAAGACTTCTCCCGATGTCCGATCTTCAAAACTGTAAGTGGATCTTCGGGGGTTAGTGTTAGGTTTTTTTTAAGGGTTTATTGGGTGGGTTTTATTTTTAGATTAGGGTTTGGGCAATTAAAAAAGAGCTAAATGCCTTTTTAAGGGCAATGCCCATCCAAATGCCCTTTTCAGGGCAATGGGGAGCTTAGATTTTTTTAGTTAGGATTTTATTTGGGGGGTTGATTGTGTGGGTGGTGGGTTTTACTGTTGGGGGGTGTTTGTATTTTTTTTACAGGTAAAAGAGCTGATTTCTTTGGGGCAATGTCCCACAAAAGGCCCTTTTAAGGGCTATTGGTAGTTTAGTTTAGGCTAGGTTTTTTTTAAATTTTGTGGGGGGGCTTTTTTATTTTGATAGGGCTATTAAATTTGGTGTAATTAGTTTAAATATCTTATAATGTCTTTTTTTATTTTGTGTAATTTAGTGTTGTTTTATTGTAATTTAGGTAATTGTATTTAATAAATGTAATTTATTTAATTGTAGTGTAAGGTTAGGTGTTCGTGTAAGACAGTTTAGGTTTTATTTTACAGGTAAATTTGTATTTATTTTAGCTAGGTAGTTATTAAATAGTTAATAACTATTTACTAACTATTCTACCTAGTTGAAATAAATACAAACTTGCCTGTAAAATAAAAATAAACCCTAAGCTAGCTACAATGTAACTATTAGTTATATTGTAGCTAGCTTAGGGTTTATTTTACAGGTAAGTATTTAGTTTTAAATCAGAATTATTTAGGTAATGATAGGAGTTTTGATTTAGATTTATTTTAATTATATTTAAGTTAAGGGGTGTTAGGGTTAGGGTTAGACTTAGGTTTAGGGGTTAATAAATTTAGTATAGTGGCGGCGACATTGGGGGCGGCAGTATAGGAGTTAATAAATGTAGGTAGGTGGCAGTGATGTTAGGGGCATCAGATTAGGGGTTAAAAATATTTAACTAGTGTTTGCGAGGCGGGAGTGCGGCCGTTTAGGGGTTAATATGTTTATTATAGTGGCAGCGATGTCCAGAGAGGCAGATTAGGGGTTAATAAGTATAATGTAGGTGTCAGCAATGCTGGGGGTGGCAGATTAAGTTTTAATAAGTGTAAGATTAGGGGTGTTTAGACCCGGGGTCATGTTAGGGTTTTAGGTGTAAACATAACTTTTGATTCCCCATAGTAATCAATGGGGCTGCATTACGGAGCTTTACGCTGCTTTTTTGCAGGTGTTAGGCTTTTTTTCAGCCAGCTCTCCCCATTGATGTCTATGGGGAAATTGTGCACAAGCACGTAAAACCAGCTCACTGCAGCTTTCAGCAGCGCTGGTATTGGAGTGCGGTATGGAGCTCAATGTTGCTCTACGCTCACTTCTTGCCTGATAACGGAGTGTTTTTATAAATCTGTAATACCAGCACTGTAGGGAAGTGAGCTGTGACAATAACGTGCAAGTTAGCACCGCACCCCTCATAACGCAAAACTTGTAATCTAGCCGTAATTTAATTACTAAGCCCCCTAACCTAACACCCCCTAAATTAACCCCAAAACTAAGTTACACTTAAATAAAACCTAACATTAAATTACAAAAAAAATATCTAAAATTACAAAAATAAAAAACTCTAAAACTACAAAAAAAAAAACAAAATTATCAAAAATAAAAAATTAAACCTAATCTCTATGAAAATAAAAAAGCCCCCCAAAATAAAAACACCCCCTAAACTAAACTAGAAATACCCCCCAAAATAAAAAAAAAACACTAAGAAACCTAAACTACCCATTGCCTCTAAAGGGGCATTTGTATGGGCATTAAACTTAAAAGGGCATTCAGCTTCTCTTTTCCAGTCCATTATATCCCTAATCTTAAAAAAAAAAAATCCTAACACTAAGCCCCAAATAGGTACTCACCATTCCTGAAGTACGGTGGAGAAGGTCTTCTTCCAGGCGGCTCCATCATCTTCTTTCTTCATCCGAAGTGAAGGCGGTGCAGAGCGGAGGTGCAGAGTAGGCTTCCCCAATGCGTGGATCCTCAGAGGTGGTCCTCCGTGGCGTGGAGGCTCCTCTTCATGCGATCGTCCATCGCACACTGAAAATTGAATGCAAGGTACCCCATATTTATTGGGGTACCTTGCATTCCTATTGTCTAAAATTTTGAAATCAGCCAATAGGATGAGAGCTAATGAAATCTTATTGGCTGATTTGAACAGCCAAAAGGATTTCAGTAGCTCTAATACTATTGGATGATTTCAACATTTCAGCCAATAGGAATGCAAGGTACCCCATATTGATTGCGGTACGTTGCATTTCAATCTTCGGTGTACAATGGACATTGGATGAAGAGGAGCCTCCATGCTGCCTCACCTCCGCTCCACGCTGTCTTTTTTCCTGATGAAGATAAAAGATAATGGTGCCGTCTGGAAAAAGACCTTCTCCCCCGGACTTCAGGAATGGTTAGTACCTATTTGGGGAGGCTTTTTTTTTAGATTAAGGTTTTTTTGGGCTGGAAAAGAGCTGAATGCCCTTTCAAAGGCAATTCCCATACAAATGCTCCTTTAGGGGCAATGGGTAGTTTAGGTTTTTTTAGTGTTAGGTTTTTTTTATTTTGGGGGGTTTGTGGGTGGGGAGTTTTACTGTTAGGGGGTAATTGGTAATTTGTTTAGGTAAAAGAGCTGTTTACCTTAACAATGCCCTACAAAAGCCTTTTAAAGGGCAATTGGTAGTTTAGTATTAGATTAGTAGGTGTTTTTATTTTTGGGGGGAATTTTTATAGGGGTATTAGTTTAGGTTTACATTTTTTTATTTTGGATAGCTTTGTTTATTTTTTTCTGTAATTTTACATTTTTATTTTGTGCGTTTTTTGGTTTGGGGCTTGTAGTTTTTATTTTTAAATAGACTCTTATTGCATAGTTAATATATAAATTAAAATGTTTACTTTTTATTAATCTTGTTGTGTCATGTCATTTAAAAATTAATAAATAATGATACTTTACTTCAGGTTTATACAATAAAATCAATTTCAGGGTTTTTATAAACTATGAGATAAAAATAGCATCATTTTATTTTTGTTGGATTTTAAATGTATTCCAAGATCATTTTTATATCAAAAACATCACAATTTGTACAAATGCTGTAAATATCATCATAGTAATATATAAGCTCACCAAAAGAAGTTTCATACACATTAAACATGGTTTTGATTGCTGATACTACATAATGTTGCCATTTTTTTTTGAGGGTGTCAAATAAAACAAGGGTAGAAAGTAATTCAATAGCCCTTATTGCTTCTTTTTCTGGGCAGAAGAAATACTGATGCTCTGACAGTAAAAAAAACAATATTTATTAGGTGCAATCAGACTTAGGGCCGGGTCAGTTAAAATTTGTCAGCAATGAAAGAAATATTTACTTTGCAATCATTTTTTTAGTTTCACAAACATTTTCTTAGCCTTCACTTATATAAGTGCAATATATATTTTAAAACAAATTCTCCAGCCTACATTCCGATGGATACAATTGGAAAACCCACAGGTGTAATGTGCTGTAATCACTCCAGTACAATTGTGAAGATACTTCATACAGGCTCAAAAAATGCCCGGTTCAGCCCCTTTGCCAAGATGGCGTCCCTTGAATTCCGATTGGCTGATAGAATTCTATCAGCCAATCGGAATTGAAGGGATGCCATCTTGAATGACGTCATTTAAAGGAACCTTCATTCGTTGTTAGTCGTCGGAAGAAGAGGATGCTCCATGCCGGATGTCTTAAAGATGGAGCCGCTCCGTGCCAGATGGATGAAGATAGAAGATGCCGTCTGGATGAAGATTTTGCCCGTCTGGAGGACCACTTCTGCCGGCTTGGATGAAGACTTCTCCCGGCTTCATTGAGGACTTCTTGCCGCTTGGATGAAGACTTCTTCTGGCTTCGTTGAGGATGGATGTCCGGTCTTCAAAATTGTAAGTGGATCTTTGGGGTTTAGTGTTATTTTTTTAAGGGTTTTTTGGGTGGGTTTTATTTTTAGATTAGGGCTTTTGGGCTGAAAAAGAGCTAAATGCCCTTTTAATGGCAATGCCCATACAAATGCCCTTTTCAGGGCAATGGGGGAGCTTAGTTTTTTTATAGTTAGGATTTTATTTGGGGGGTTAGTTGTGTGGGTGGTGGATTTTACTGTTCGGGGGTTGTTTGTATTTTTTTTTTACAGGTAAAAGAGCTGATTTCTTTGGGGCAATGTCCCGTAAAAGGACCTTTTAAGGGCTATTGGTAGTTTAGGCTATGGGTTTTTTTATTTTGGTGGGAGGCTTTTTTATTTTGATAGGGCTATTAAATCAGATGTAATTAGTTTAAATATTTGATAATTTATTTTTTATTTTGTGTAATTTAGTGGGGGGTTTTTGTAATTTAGGTAATTGTATTTAATTAATTTAATGTATTTAATTGTAGTGTAATGTTAGGTGTTAGTGTAAGACAGGTTAGGTTTTATTTTACAGGTAAATTTGTATTTATTTTAACTAGGTAGTTAGTAAATAGTTAATAACTATTTACTAACTATTCTACCTAGCTAAAATAAATACAAATTTGCCTGTAAAATAAAAATAAACCCTAAGCTAGCTACAATGTAACTATTAGTTATATTGTAGCTAGCTTAGGGTTTATTTTACAGGTAAGTATTTAGTTTTAAAAAGGTATTATTTAGGTAATGATAGGAATTTTTATTTAAATTTATTTTAATTATATTAAAGTTAGGGAGTGTTAGGGTTAGGGTTAGACTTAGGTTTAGGGGTTAATAAATGTAGTATAGTGGTGGCGACGTTGGTGGCGGCAGATTAGGGGTTAATAAATGTAGGTAGGTGGTGGCGATGTTAGGGGCGGCAGATTAGCATTTAATAATATTTAACTAGTGTTTGCAAGGCGGGAGTGCAGCGGTTTAGGGGTTAATATGTTTATTATAATCTGTCAAGCAGATAGAAGCAGTTTCATCTCTTCTTCCCGGGAAGGCACTTTACTAGGCCATTTGTTGTTTTGGCATGTTTTTCACCGCCACATTGTACATAGCTCCATTTCAACTCAGCCACATATTAATCCTCCTCATCGACCTTAAGAAATGGAAAGGCACATCACCAAAGAACCAGGAATCGACAACTATATTCTTGCTAAACTAAGGGCCATATTCTTGCCTAAGTTGAACCCACTCCTATCATCCTGCACTGAGTTATATGAAATAGCGAAGATAAAGGAACAGTCTCCCCGACTAAAGGAACCCGTTTCCAGCAGACATGCCCCTGCCTTACAAAATATGGCTAACAATTCCATACTCTACTCACGAACAGTCGGCAGCCTTAAAACCCCAGCTCCCCCACAGAGCAGACCAGCGGCAGTGAAATCGGAGACCAGATCAACTTTCTCCTGCCTGGACTAGTCAGAATCTGCCCCAGACTTACTTCCGTATCGAAAGCAGGATTTACGGAGACCTCCAATGTTCATGCAAGCAACTATCTTAGCTGTGGACACGGATCTAAGTCCAAGTTTAGTAGAGAAGACTGCCTACGACACCTCTTTTCCCACAATGGAGGCAGAGGAATTCCACAGCTCCCAACTTATCCACATTATTGCATATGGAGATCGACAGGATCATTATGCACGCAGTGTTGATGACACGTCTGTGGGACTAGTCATTAACCCTGGAACGGTCATGATTGCCACAGTGGAAATGGATCACGGTAAAAAGATACAACGAGATCCAGGCATGCAGAAATCATTCGGCTGCTGTCCCTACCAGACAAGTTTTCCTGAGCTCCACTTATTCCTATATCGTGTAGGGGTTGGCTAAGCTGTGTGTATGCACGCATAGCACCCTGTAGAAGCTGCAGATTTAACTCTTTAATGATGTTAGAATGAACTGCATGTTTGTGCTGGTTTCCACTGTTTTATACGTGCTGGTAAATCTGCCCACTGTATATATGTACATACTGGAAAACTGTGTATAGCACTAACTGGACAAATTATGCTACCACATGTTGTTTTTATTAACAAGCCTCTGTTCAATATTAAGTTACATCTTAGTTTTACTGTTGACTCTGTTGGGGTGCAAGTACATTACATAGGGACAACAACCCTATAGTTTGATCCAATATTTAAAAACTCATATCATATGCTATAGGAAACTTTTAATGTACACTGGGATTCAGCGCAATGATTATTTTCTGCTCTTTAACACAGCATGCTTACACCTCTAAAAAATTGACCTAATTGTTATGCTCTTCTTATTAGGCTCAAAGAATCTTTGCCTATGTACCATTAGCTTGACCTTTGGTCCTGGATATAAATAAGATATAACATGAAACATGTAATAGCTGGTTCTTATAAGAGCCTTCTATTATACGGATATGTATACCCACGCACACAAGGTACCACAAAGTTCTCCCAGTGTACAATTCCCTATTTTATATCTCTGAAGCTGTTCAAGATTCAATGTTATTTTGCCTAATAATTGGACTGCTGCTGACTTAAAACACAGAACAGTTTGGTTTTCTATGCCCCTTACCTATTAGCACTAGGACCACATCAATTTCTAATACCTATGTATATTTTCACGCTAACAGACATAGGCATTCCCCTTTTGCCCACTTAAATTCTTGTTGGAATTTCAAAAATCTCCATAATTGGGTCCCCTTTTTGTCAGAAGCCAATATCATCATCTCCTTAGGAGACATAGTTTACCCCCACTCCTGTATGCCTGGACCTATGTAGTTTCACCACTCGAAATATAGAGCAAATCATATATTCTATAGGGTTCGCTACATTTCCCCGACTTATATAACTCTGGGCTTACGAAAGCACTGCAATAAACATCCTGGTACTACGCATTTATCCCCATTTAATTTAATTTGGTTTGTTTATGTATTTTGTTTAGTTATAATTATAATAATAAAACACCAATAATGAGTGCACATGTAATACACAGTCATTTCTATTTGCATCTGTAAATGTTCTGAGCAGAAAGCATTAGATCATCAGGTCCATAGTGATTTGAGCAATAGTGGGACTGGAATGCGTACAAGCCTAAAATAAAGTTGTTTTTAACAAGTTCAAAAACAATTATGAATTAGTAATATCAGTAATACTGGAATCAAAATCTTAGTAGTAGTGGTTACCTATCAGCAAAAGCTTACAATCCAACACACAAAACAATTGTGCCATTTGGTCAGAGGATTCAAACCAAGCTTTATTTTATATATCTAAAGATGACATCTGAAAATGTGAAACAGATTATGAGCACTAGTTTAGATGATTATGTGCTTGTCCCAGGTCAGCACATTAATGATTACTCAGAGTTAAAGGGGCAGTCTAGTCAAAATTAAACTTGCATGATTCAGATAGGGCATGCAATTTTAAACAACTTTCCAAATTACTTTTATCATCAAATTTGCTTTGTTCCCTTGGTGGTATTTTTGAAAAGCTAAACCTAGGTAGGCTCAAACTGGGGCCCCATTACATATACGGTGTCGCCCACAAAAGCCGGCAACGCTGGGTTTTGCACGGGTTTGGTATTCTATATTCAGTGCCACATATATAAAAGCAGCACGTATATTTCACCCGTCGCCAGCAATTTTTACTCCCATAGGCTAACATGGGAAAGCGTTGCAAATCGGTATCCAATATTCAGCGCAAGGACTTACGTGGCTACTGAAATACTATTGGCTATTCAAATCAGCCAATATAATTTCAGTAGCTCTCATCCTATTGGCTGATTTGAACAGCCAATAGGATTTGAGTAGTTTTCATCCTATTGGCTGATTTGAATTTGAAGGATCAAATCAGCCAATAGGAGTTCAAGGGATGCCATTTTTAATTGCGTCCCTTGAATTCTCTATCCAGTGTGTGGCGAAGATCGTACGAAGAGGAGCCTCCACGCTCCATGGCTCCGCGCTCGCCGGTATTCAGTTCCAGGGTCGCCGGTCTTCAGCTCCGCGGTCTTCAGTTTGCAGCTCCGCTCCGCGAAGGATGGTACAGGAAGAAGAAAGAAGAAGTTGTTGCTTGGAAGAAGACTTCACCGCCTGGAACAGGACCTTCTCCGCCAGACTTCAGGAACGGTGAGTAGCAACCTGGAGCTTAGACTTAGAGTTTTTTTAAGGGTTTTTTGGGGGGTTAAATTTTATTTAGATAGGGTGGGCAGTAAAAGAGCTAAATGCCCTTTTAAGGGCAATGGGTAGTTTAGGGCTTTTAGTGTTAGGTTATTTTATTTGGGGGGTTTGGTGGGTGGGGGTTGTTTTACTGTATGGGGGGGCTTTGTGTATTTTGTAGTAAAAGAGCTGATTATCTTGGGGCAATGCCCTGCAAAAAGCCCTTTTAAGGGCTACTGGTAGTTTATTAGAGTAGGGTTTTTTTTATTTTGGGGGGGCTTTTTTATTTTCATAGGGATTAGGTATAATTTTAAAAAAAATGGTAATTTTCTTTTTTATTTTCTGTAATCTTAGATTTTGTTATTTTCTATAATTGTAGCTTAAAGGGACAGTCTACTCCAGAATTTTTATTATACTGTCCCTTTAATTTATACTTAGTTTATTTTTATTTTTAAAGTAGTGTTAGTTTTTTTTTAATTTAATAGTAACTTTAGTATTTTGTAAATTAGGTAATTTGGGTTCATTTAGGGGGTGTTAGGTTAGGGGGTGTTAGGTTAGGGGTTAGGTTTATTGCTTTGTGGGCTTTGGTGGTTTAGGGGTTAATACTTGAATAGGTTTATTGCGTTGTGGGTTAAAGGCGGATTAGGGGTTAATAGTTTTAATAGGTAGTTTGTGTTGTGGGTTAATGGTAGATTAGGGGTTAATAGTTTTAATAGGTAGTTTGCGATGTTGGGGTTGGCGGATTTAGGGGTTAATAATTTAGGTATTAATTGCGGTGTGGGTTTGATGGCGGATATAAGGGTTAATAGTTTAATTAGGCTTATTGTGTTGTGGGGGGTTGTCGGTTTAGGGGTTAATACATTTATTATTAGTAGGGAGAGGGGGGATTGCGGATATAGGGGTTTTTACGTGTCTGGCTTATTTTTGGGAGGCGTGTTAGCTTTTTACGGGAGATTTTATATTTTCATTACTTTTCTTAGGTGCCGGCAGTTTCTAAAGTGCCATAAGTCATTTCTGGACATCACTAGTTTATCAGACTTACGGCACTTTATGAACTGTCGGCAGGGTTTATGTAATACCCTGATGTGCAAGGTGAAATTCCAGGCGGCGCGGGTTGCAGCGCTTGTGCTGAAGCCTGCGCCGTATATGTAATCTTGCCCCTGATTTCTAAACCTTTGAAAACCGCCTCTTAGCTCAAAGCAAGTTTTTTACAGTTAGATAGTACTAGTTCATGTGTGTCATATAGATAACATTGTGCTCACTCCCGTGGAGTTAAATAGGAGTCTGCACTGATTGGCTAAACTGAATGTCTGTCAAAAGCACTGAGAGTCTGCAGAGGCTTAGATACAAGGTAATCACAGAGTTAATACGTGTATTCATATAACTGTGTTGGTTATGCAAAACTGGGGAATGGGTAATAAAAGAATTATCTGTTTTTTTAAGCAATAAAAATTCTGGAGTAGACTGTCCCTTTAAATCAGAATTGTGAAATAGTATAGCTGTATGTATTACATAGAAATGTATTTGCTGCATGGGCCATAGACCTTGAGTTTTCTACTTATATAATAATATTTAAGAATTAATAACTTGCTGAATTTTTAATAAAACAATATAACAAAGGATTTCTAAATCAATCCATTGATATCCTGTAGAATTAAGCCTAAATATTTGTTTTAATTATGAAAAAGTGATCAGTTCTATTGACTGTGGAAAATTATATTTGTGAGTTACAAGAAAGAAAGGTCTAAAAGCAATTTTGAGAATAATAATCATAAAAACAGATTAGTAAATTTCCTCAATCAGTAAGGAAATAGGAAAAACTGCAGTAATAGGGTTGGCAGTAAATTTGCCATGTCACTTAAGTGATTTTAATTTAGCTATTTAATTACCAATTGAGTTAAGCCACTCAGTTAAAAGAGTCTCTTAGTGCAATGACTTTTACTGTGATTAAGGGAAGCTGTGGTTCCCTAAAGGAATAAACAATTCTGCAAAATAATGTAGTTTATCAAAAATATGACATTTCTTTTGTGAAAAGTACTAAAACAGATGTGCATTTGCCACAGGTCCTGTGCTGCTCTGGTTGGCCAAGCTGTCTGCCTGTTCTGCTGACCACTTTAACTGCATCATCAGAACAAGTCTCCCATTATACCCTATGGAAATGCACTTTTGTGAGCGCAATACATCCTAGCAATGTGAATGCGAGCTCACGTTGCATTGCGATTTACTTGTAATACCGCTGCACATTCTTAAGTGTTGGTACTACAAAGTGGAGCGCTAATATCACTTGCACGCAAGCAATATTAAGTGCTCCACTTGTAATCTAGCCCATAAAATATACATGTTGATTTTAATCACTTTTTTTATTATTGTGTAAAACATAGTGAATTAAAGACACATACATACTGTATTACATACACATACATACTGCATTACTGACACATACATACTGTATTACAGACACATACATACGGTATTCAAGACACATACATACTGCATTACAGAAACATACATAGTGCATTACAGACACACACATACTGCATTACAGACACATACTGTACATACTGCATTACAAACACATACATACTGCATTACAGACACATACATACTGCATTACAGACACATACATACTGCATTACAGACACATACATACTGCATTACAGGCACATACATACTGTATTACAGACACATACATACTGCATTACAGACACATACATACTGCATTACAGACACATACTGTATTACAGACACATACATATTGTATTACATACACATACATACTGCATTACAGACACACACATACTGCATTACAGACACATACATACTGAATTACAGACACATACATACTGCATTACAGACACAAACATACTGCATTACAGACACACACATACTGCATTACAGACACATACATACTGAATTAGACACACACATACTGCATTACAGACACATATATACTGCATTACAGACACACATATACTGCATTACAGACACATACATACTGCATTACAGACACATACATACTGCATTACAGACACATACATACTGCATTACAGACACATACATACTGCATTAGACACACACATACTGCATTACAGACACATATATACTGCATTACAGACACATACATACTGCATTAGACACACACATACTGCATTACAGACACATACATACTGCATTACAGACACATACATACTGCATTACAGACACATACATACTGCATTACAGGCACATACATACTTCATTACAGACACATACATATTGCATTACAAACATTACGTATTACAGTATATCCACTATGATGTGGGTTACAAGTGTTCTTGCTGCTCCTTCCATCTGTGGAGCAGAATCATCTGGTAATGGTCCCACAATTTCTGGAAAGATAAAAGAGAAATAATAAGTGGGAGGGAGCACAGGAAATACAAATGGACCCAATATTGGGCCAGATTACAAGTGGAGCACTATTTAATGCTCCTGCTTGAGCGTTAACTGCGCTAGAAGCTTTTTGTGCTCATTGGGTTGCGCTCATATTTTTTAACCTTTAAAAAAACCTGTGTATGCCGAAGTTGTCACTCAATTCACCTCTTGAGAAAGCCCGATCAGTGTTGGGGGAAACGCGTTGAGGAACTCATATTCCTGATCTTGTATGCGGTTAAAAGGAACAGCCCACGGTGATCCTGTCAAGATCGTTGACACATAGCAGGAACAACACAGAACCATAGAAGTGGCCTCAAACATCCGCAGGAGCTCAGTGGACTTCAAAACATGACAGGCTTTTTATCATTTTTTTCCAGTAAGTGCATATATATTAGTGCATATTGTGTGTTTAATAAAACTACACTTGAGTCAGAGTTTGAGCTCTTGTTATTTTTTGCACATATTCATTGCTCTTACCTGAAGTGAGGAGACATCGATTAGAGGCAGGGCCGGATTTACATTTCAGGTGCCTGTAGGCACAAAAACCTGAAGCGCCCCAGACCCCCCCTCACAAAAAAGTGAAGAAACTGAGACATTATTATTTATTTATTTTTTATTTATTTTATTATTTTCTGAGCCTGTGTGTTTTAATACATAGAGTTGCCACCTTTTCCTAAAAAAATGAATGTGTAGTACTGGCTGTTTGTCTTGCATAAAACTGTAGTAAAAAAAACAATAACTGTGTAAGCAATGTCACGGCTATTTACAACAAACATGTCAGCCTCCTCTCATTACCCAATGCCAAATGTGTGGGGGCCCTCAGACCAGCCCCCTTATTTACCTCCCCCTATATGCCCTGCACTCTGTTTGGCCCATCCCTTACAGGATGAACATTGCACTCTCTCATACCCTCACACTGGGGTAGGGCCCCCAAAGCTCAGGGTCCATGATGGGTGCCCCTCTCACCCTGTCCAATGTCCAGGCCTGCTTGCCACCCAGGTGGTATTTTACTAACATGGCTGTTATTTTTAAGGTTGAAAATATAGTTTAAATAGAGAAATAAAAGATGCTATCATAGTGAAACTTCGGCTAATTGTTTTAGACAACCTAACTAACTACCAGGAATCAATATGACTGTACATAAACACAATTAGCTAAGATTAACATGGCTTCCTTGCTAATGGTATAACCCACTTGAATTTCAGTGCACTTTTATAAAGTCCAATAAGCATAAAAGTGTGTTAAAGGCAACTGGAAAGCAGACCAATGGGAAACACGTAGGCTAAGACTTACCAGGCAACACCCTGGACATTGGACAAGTGTGAACTTTAAGAACTCTGTATGTATATATATATATATATATATATATATATATATATATATATATATATAGTGATGTCGCGAATAGTTCGCCGGCGAATAGTTCCCGGCGAACATAGCTTGTTTGCGTTCGCAGCGGCAGGCGAACATATGCGATGTTCGATCTGCCCCCTATTCGTCATCATTGAGTAAACTTTGACCCTGTATCTCACAGTCTGCAGACACATTACAGCCAATCAGCAGCAGAAACTCCTTCCCAATTCAGGATTCTGATCCTGAATTGTTAGTGAGAGGAGGGACAGTGTAGCTGCTGATGATTTTTTAGGGAAATTGATAGCTAGGCTAGTGTATTCAGTGTCCACTACAGTCCTGAAGGACTCATCTGATCTCTGCTGTTTGGACAGCACCCCAAAAAGCCCTTTTTAGGGCTAGAACATCAGTCGTTTTTTTTTTTTTGCCTGTGTAATTTTGACTGTGAAACATCAGTCTGCTAGTGTAATCTAATTGCAGTTGCCTGCCTGCAGTGCCACCACTCATATCTGTTGTAACAGTAGTGTACATTTAAAAAAAAAATGTTTTGACTGTGAAACATCAGTCTGCTAGTGTAATCTAATTGCAGTTGCCTGCCTGCCTGCCAGCGTGTGTGCCAGGACCACTTGCCAACTAGTGCCACCACTCATACTTGTTATAACAGTAGTGTAAATATCTAAAAAAAAAACTTTTTTGACTGTGAAACATCAGTCTGCTAGTGTAATCTAATTGCAGTTGCCTGCCTGCCAGCGTGTGTGCCAGGCCCACTTGCCAACTAGTGCCACCACTCATATTTGTTGTAACAGTAGTGTAAATATTTAAAAAAAAAAATTCTGACTGTGAAACATCAGTCTGCTAGTGTAATCTAATTGCAGTTGCCTGCCTGCCAGCGTGTATGCCAGGCCCATTCGCCAACTAGTGCCACCACTCATATTTGTTGTAACAGTAGTGTAAATATTTTAAAAAAAAAACTTTTGTGACTGTGAAACATCAGTCTGCTAGTATAATCTAATTGCAGTTGCCTGCCTGCCAGCGTGTGTGCCAGGCCCACTTGCCAACTAGGGCCACCACTCATATTTGTTGTAACAGTAGTGTAAATATTTTAAAAAAAAACTTTTTTGACTGTGAAACATCAGTCTGCTAGTGTAATCTAATTGCAGTTGCCTGCCTGCCAGCGTGTGTGCCAGGCCCACTTGCCAACTAGTGCCACCATTCATATTTGTTGTAACAGTAGTGTAAATATTTAAAAAAAAACTTTTTTGACTGTGAAACATGAGTCTGCTAGTGTAATCTAATAGCAGTTGCCTGCCTGCCAGCGTGTTTGCCAGGCCCACTTGCCAACTAGTGCCACCACTCATATCTGTTGTAACAGTAGTGTAAATATTTAAAAAAAAAACTTTTTTGACTGTGAAACATCAGTCTGCTAGTGTAATCTAATTGCAGTTGCCTGCCTGCCAGCATGTGTGCCAGGCCCACTTGCCAACTAGTGCCACCACTCATATCTGTAGTAACAGTAGTGTAATTTTTTAAAAAAAAAACTTTTTTGACTGTGAAACATCAGTCTGCTAGTGTAATCTAATTGCAGTTGCCTGCCTGCCAGCGTGTGTGCCAGGCCCACTTGCCAACTAGTGCCACCACTCTTTTTTGTTTTAACAGTAGTGTAAATATTTAAAAAAAACTTTTTTGACTGTGAAACATCAGTCTGCTAGTGTAATCTAATTACAGTTGCCTGCCTGCCAGCATGTGTGCCAGGCCCACTTGCCAACTAGTGCCACCAGTCATATCTGTAGTAACAGTAGTGTAATTTTTTTAAAAAAAAACTTTTTTGACTGTGAAACATCAGTCTGCTAGTGTAATCTAATTGCAGTTGCCTGCCTGCCAGTGTGTGTGCCAGGCCCACTTGCTAAGTGCCACCACTCATATCTGTTGTAACAGTAGTGTAAATTTAAAAAAAAAACTTTTTTGACTGTGAAACATCAGTCTGCTAGTGTAATCTAATAGCAGTTGCCTGTGTGCCAGGCCCACTTGCCAACTAGTGCCACCACTCATATCTGTTGTAACAGTAGTGTAATTTAAAAAAAAAAAACTTTTTTGACTGTGAAACATCAGTCTGCTAGTGTAATCTAATAGCAGTTGCCTGCCTGCCAGCGTGTGTGCCAGGCCCACTTGCCAACTAGTGCCACCACTCATATCTGTTGTAACAGTAGTGTAAATTTAAAAAAAAAAAATGTTTTGACTGTGAAACATCAGTCTGCTAGTGTAATCTAATTGCAGTTGCCTGCCTGCCAGCGTGTGTGCCAGGCCCACTTACCAACTAGTGCCACCACTCATATCTGTTGTAACAGTAGTGTAAATATTTAAAAAATAAACTTTTTTGACTGTGAAACATCAGTCTGCTTTTTTGTGTCAGGCTCACAGCGTATACTGTGCCCACTTGCCCAGTGCCACCACTCATATCTTGTTTAATAGTAGTGTAAGTGTACATTTAAAAAAAAAATAAACTTTTTGGATTGTGAAACATCAGTCTGCTTTTTTGTGTCAGGCTCACAGCGTATACTGTACCCACTTGCCCAGTGGCACCACTCATATTTTGATTAATAGTAGTGTAAGTGTACATTTAAAAAAAAATGACAGGCAGAGGCAGGCCACCCCGCAGGTGCCGTCATGGTCGTGGTGCTGTGATTCCCTTTGACCCTACAATAATGCCCAGTGTTCAGAGGCCACGTACCATGAACACGAAAAGTTCTGAGGAGGACCTAGTTGACTGGCTAACACAGGACGCCCAATCTTCTACAGCTTCCGCTCGGAACCTTGACGCACCATCCACCTCCAGCTTAGCTTTGGGCACCTCTCAAGTGACCACTCGCCTGGCTGCCTCCACCACCAACACTAGCACCACAGCCGCTTCACTTGATCTGTCAGAGGAGTTATTGACACATCAGTTTGAAGAAATGAGTGATGCGCAACCATCATTGACAGAGGATGTAGATAACAGTGATATGTCTCAGTCAGGCAGCATTACAGACATGGACGTACGGTGTGATGATGATGATGTTGTACCCGCTGCTGCTTCCTTTGTTGATTTGTCAGATACAAGTGAAGCAGTTGATGATGATGCGTCCGTGGATGTCACATGGGTGCCCGCTAGAAGGGAAGAAGAAGAGGGGGAAAGTTCAGATGGGGAGAAAGAGAGCAGGAGGAGGAGACGAGTTGGAAGCAGGGGGAGGTCATCGCAAGGAGCTAGTGGCACAGTCAGACAGCAAGCATCGGTACCCGGGGTCAGCCAGAAAGCACGCCAATCAACGCATGCTGTTGCCACCACCAGAATGCCATCATTGCAGAGCTCAGCAGTGTGGCATTTTTTTTTGTGTGTCTGCCTCTGACAACAGCGATGCCATTTGCAACCTGTGCCAAAAGAAACTGAGTTGTGGGAAGTCCAACACCCACCTAGGTACAACTGCTTTGCCAAGGCACATGATCTCATATCACAAACGCTGATGGGATGAACACATGAGTAGAAGCAGCACACAAACTCAAAGCCGCCATCCTCCTCCTGGTCCAGCATCCTCAGCCACATCAACCACTGCTGTCCTCCTTGCCCCCTCTCAACCATCCGCCACTCCGTCTCTCTTCCGTAGCAGTTCCTGCTCATCTGCCCACAGTCAGGTGTCTGTCAAGGACATGTTTGAGCATAAGAAGCCAATGTCCCAAAGTCACCCCCTTGCCCGGCGTCTGACAGCTGGCTTGTCTGAACTCTTAGCCCGCCAGCTTTTACCATACAAGCTTGTGGAGTCTGAGGCGTTCAAACAATTTGTAGCTATTGGGACACCACAGTGGAACCCGGCCGAAATTTCTTTGCACAAAAGGCAATCCCCAACCTGTACTCGATTGTGCGAAAGGAAGTAATGGCATGTCTGGCACACAGTGTTGGGGCAAGGGTCCATCTGACCACTGATAGCTGGTCTGCAAAGCATGGTCAGGGCAGGTATATCACCTACACTGTGCATTGGGTAAACCTGCTGACGGTTGCCAAGCATGGAATGCGTGGTTCTGCAGAGGAGTTGGTGACACCGCTACGACTTGCAGGCAGGCCTGCTGCCACCTCCTCTACTCCTCCTACTCCATCCTCTTCCATAATCTCTTCCTCGGCTGAGTCCTCTTCTGCTGCTGCGTCTTGCTCCACATCAACGGCACTCCCCCAGCTCCGCAGGTACTATTCCACATCCCGGATATGGCAGTGTCACGCCGTCTTGGGATTGACTTGCCTGAAAGCAGAGAGTCACACCGGAACAGCACTCCTGTCCGCCCTGATACGCACAGGTGGATCAGTGGCTGACTCCGCACCAACTGGAGATCGGCAAAGTGGTTTCTGACAACGGAAGTAATTTGTTGGCGGCATTGAAATTGGGCAAGTTGACACATGTGCCGTGCATGGCACATGTGTGTAATCTGATCGTGCAACACTTTGTGCATAAGTACCCAGGCTTACAGGATGTCCTGAAGCAGGCCAGGAAGGTGTGTGGCCATTTCAGTCATTCCTACATGGCCATGGTGAATTTTGCAGATATCCAGCGGCGAAACAACATGCCAGTGAGGCTCTTGATTTACGACAGCCCGACACGTTGGAATTCAACACTCCTATTGTTCGACCGCCTGCTCCAACAAGAAAAAGCTGTTAACTAGTATTTGTATGACCGGGGTGCTAGGACAGCCTCTGCGGAGCTGGGAATTTTTTTGCCATATTACTGGACGCTCATGCGCAATGCTTGTAGGCTCATGAGTCCTTTTGAGGAGGTAACAAACCTAGTCAGTCGCACCCAAGGCACCATCAGCGACATCATACCATTTGTTTTCTTCCTGGAGCGTGCCCTGTGAAGTGTGCTGGATCAGGCCGTAGATGAGCGTGAAGAGGAAGAGTTGTGGTAACCATCACCACCAGAAACAGCCTTATCAGCATCGCTTGCTGGACCAGCAGCAACGCTGGAAGAGGATTGTGAGGAAGAGGAGTCAGAGGAGGAATGTGGCTTTGAGGAGGAGGAAGACCAACCACAACAGGCATCCCAGGGTGCTCGTTGTCACCTATCTGGTACCCGTGGTGTTGTACGTGGCTGGGGGGAAGAAGATACCTTCAGTGAGATCACTGAGGATGAGGAACGGGACATGAGTAGCTCGGCATCCAAACTTGTGTAAATGGGGTCTTTCATGCTGTCGTGCCTGTTGAGTGACCCTCGTATAAAAAAGCTGAAGGAGAAGGACCTGTACTGGGTGTCCACGCTACTAGACCCCCGGTATAAGCATAAAGTGCCTGAAATGTTTCCAAATTCCCGCAAGGATGCAGCAGTTCCAAAATAAATTAAAAAGTATGATTTACACAGCGTATAAGGGTGATGTCACAGCACAACGGGAATCTAACAGGGGAAGAGGTGAAAGTAATCCTCCGACTCCC
The DNA here is from genome assembly GCF_027579735.1 of Bombina bombina. Classification (NCBI taxonomy): domain Eukaryota; kingdom Metazoa; phylum Chordata; class Amphibia; order Anura; family Bombinatoridae; genus Bombina; species Bombina bombina. Next base: position 577,719,343 of record NC_069502.1, read on the forward strand.
ACGACCACGCCGGCAAGGACAGGATGCTTAACAGACGTGTTGTTGATGGAGGACATGCAGAGCTTTTTAACTCCTATGCATCGCCACAGCCCTTCGGGGTCCACCCTCAGAGAACGACTCGACCGACAGGTAGCAGACTATCTCGCCTTAACTGTAGATCTCGACACTCTGAGGAGCGATGAACCCCTTGACTATTGGGTGTGCAGGCTTGACCTGTGGCCTGAGCTATCCCAATTTGCTATAGAACTTCTGGCCTGCCCCGCTTCAAGTGTCCTGTCAGATAGGACCTTCAGTGCTGCAGGAGGTATTGTCACTAGAAGAGAAGTCGCCTAGGTCAAAAAAGTCTAGATTACCTCACCTTTATTAAGATGAATGAGGGATGGATCCTGAATAATGTTCAGACTCTCAGGGTTAATTAACGTGAAGGTAAATTTTGATGAATTAGTGCCCAGTTTTTAATAATCCTATTAAAAATAAGGGCACTTTAATTCATCAAAATTTACATTTCCCTGTTTTCTTCAAAAACTTACCTTTTAATCCTGGCAGCTGCTCCAGCACTTCCTCCGCCCGTCGCAAGCTGTCTTTGCGGGTCCAGAATGACAAATCCAGCTTTCTCCCATCACAGCATTGCATCAGGCCAAGATTCCCCCAGGGGGGAAGATGTGATTGGAGGAAGCTGAATTTGTCATTTCTGACATCTGCAGAGGCTTCTGACAGCCGGGGGAATCGCTGGAGAGGCATTCGGGATTAAAAAGTACGTTTTTGAAGAAAACTGTGAAATGTCAATTTTGATTAATTAAAGTGCCCTTGTTTTTAATAGGTTTATTAAAAACCGGGCACTAATTCATCAAAAGTGACCTTCACTTTAAAGGGACACTGAACCCAAATTTTTTCTTTCGTGATTCAGATAGAGCATGACATTTTAAGCAACTTTCTAATTTACTCCTATTATCAAATTTTCATAATTCTCTTGGTATCTTTATTTGAAATGCAAGAATGTAAGTTTAAATGCCGGTCCATTTTTGGTGAACAACCTGAGTTGTCCTTGCTGATTGGTGGATAAATTCATCCACCAATCAAAAGCTGCTGTCCAGAGTTCTGAACCAAGAAAAAAGCTTAGATGCCTTTTTTTCAAATAAAGATATCAAGAGAATGAAGAAACATTGATAATAGGAGTAAATTAGAAAGTTGCTTAAAATTGCATGCTCTATCTGAATCACAAAAGAAAAAAGTTGGGTTCAGTGTCCCTTTAAATAAAACAGATTTTTCAAGCTGTGCACTTATATTTTGTCAGTGTTCAGTGTGCACCATGTATCAAAAGTACCTAAAAAGGGTAATAAATCTGCCTCATAAAATAACTAAAGAATACAAGATGAAGATATCTTTACTCAGTAGATGCAAGTTAATTTTTTGATATAGCAGTGAATAGAACTACCTTTTATTCCAATGTCCTTACAGCCATCTTCAAGCATGAGCTCCCAGTGAGACACTGGGACAGAGGGGAGGAGGTGGAGCACACTGCTGGGAGATGCAAAAGGTTACAATAGAGAGACACACACACGGCAAGCTAAACTTTTAGGCAAGGCAAGTAACTCTCACTGGTCTGTGATTTATGCACACTGGCACCAGGTGTAACAGACTTGATCTTACAAGCTGTTGGGAGCAAAGGGAGTGCTTGTAGCATTTACACTGAAAGTAGTCTGTATATTTTTGCACTGGGAATAGGAAGTCATGATTTTAGTTAATTGCAGATGATACCCTATAGACAGTGCAGAAATATAACGATTACTTTCAGAATTCAGAGTAAATAATACAAGCACTCCCTTTCCTCCCAAAAACAATCTGTATATATATCTATATGTTTTTCCCTCTCTGTCTAAGGCAAAATAGTCCCAGCTGCAGGCATGCTAGGAGTTTCTCCTTAAAAATGCTCTGATTGATTGAGCAGAGTACATCAGTGCACCGCGTCCCTTAAATTGGGACTCACCGTTCCAGCTGCAGCCATAGCAGTTCGGCTCTGTTCAACTTCTCAACCAGGACTGCTGCACTGTCTGTGCTCTCCTGAGTGCGGGGCCCCACAAAGCGCCTATCCAAAGGGCGGGCCTGCGTAACACTCACTATTGGAACATGTGATCAGCCAAAAAAAAACTCATCAGTAGGAGATAGATTTCTGGTTGCTGTATTGGTAAAGCTATTTTCATGGTTAAACCAAAATTCATTAAAATTATGGGGGAGATAAAAAACTGAAATTAAAATCATCCATGTCTCAAAATTAAATCAATGTAAATATTTGCATAGGAAATGCAAAAAAATGCAGCAACCAGAAATCTATCTCCTACTGATGAGTTCCAAAAGGAACGAAACAGGCTTGTCTAGTGAGTGATTTCTGGTTCCTGTTCAAAGGATCGCTGTGTCAAAACAGTATTTTGAAGCAAAAAAACTGAGAATTTGCATATATAATTTGCATATCTTACCCACAATTCTCTTGTGCATTGGTAACATTGTATATTAAGAATTTCTGGGGAAAAGCAAGCGGGGATACTTGCCTAGATGTGCTAATTTCCTATGCAAATATTTACATTGATTTATATATATATATATATATGTTAGCGCTGCGGAACCTGTTGGCGCTCTACAAATACCTGATAATAATAATAATATATACATATATATATACATATATATTAAATATCTATTTAATGTGCAGGACATTGGAATTTCAAATATTTACAGCAAATACATAGTTAAAACCTTAATTAAAAATGAAATTGGCATAAATATGTTTTTACATGTTTTCATCTACTTAACTGCAAATGGCTCCAATGCATATATATATATATATATATATATATATATATATATATATATATATATATATATATATATATATATATATATATATATGTACTGTATATATTTGTGTGTGTATATATGTATTTATGTGTTTATATGTGTATATATAATCTGTAAATACATATATACACATATAAATACATATGTACACATATATATCTAATCAAACACACGCATATATATATATATATATATATATCTATATCTATATGTATATATATATATATATATATATATATATATGCACATATACATCTTTAGAGATGTATATGTATGTATTTTTATGTTAAAGCTGTTTGCCTTCCCTTTTTTTTCTAACACCTGAGACCTCGGGGACTATTTATCAAGCCCCGTATGTGCCCAATGAATCTGTTTACGAGCGAGCCTTCAGGCTCGCTGGAAACAGGAGTTAAGAAGCAGTAGTCTTAAGACCGCTGCTCCCTAACTCATCCGCCACCGCTGAGGCGACGGACAGCAATCCCCCCGATCGCATACGATCGGGTTAGTTTACACCCACTGCTAGGGGACGACATTGTACAAGCATTTCTAGTGAAATGCTTGTGCAATAATTTATGCTGACAGCGTATGCTGTCGGCATTTATCGATGTGCGGCGGACATGATCCGCTGTGATAATTCGGCCCCCTCATATCTTCCCCTTATAACTTTCGTGTGCAATATTTTTTTTTGATAATTTTTTTTAGATGGTGTTATTATGAGTGTATCTGTACATTGTTATGTATTTTGATGTGTTTTGTGACACTTCTTAGTTTTGCAAAACAATTAACCATGATCTGAGGACATGGTAATCATTCTAGCGTAAATCGCAATTGTGCTCAAGCGATCGCGTTTACTTTCAACTTGTAATACCAGCAGTAAACCTGACGAACACAAACACCCATGATAAACTCCTTATCGCTCATAACTGTGAGGGTTCCACTCATATTCTGGCCCATAATGTAGTATACTAATGAGCTGGGGTACTAAGTAAGTAGATGCAACAATTGGCAACTTATACTTGTTGACCTCAAGCTTGCAAGGAATTCTGATCACTCAGTGGTTAGAATATAGTCCCCTCTGTGTTGTCCTTATAGTTCCTGTTCCTAGATGGAACACTGATGGTTCATCTTTAAGATTGCTGTTATGTTTGTCCCAGATTAATATGAGAGAAAGTATTTAATATCCACAACAGTCACTGAAATTAATTGTGAGAGGAATGCCATTTTAAAAGTTGCTCCAGAGTACCTGCCTCCTACAGTGTATTATGTGTGAGCCTCCAAATTAGTAAAATCCTATTTTTTATAAGACATATAAAATGCCAAATCTTGTAAAAACATAAGAATAAACTGTTTATAAGTGTAAAAAATTAAAAGCCAATACCAGAAAATCAGCAGTGCATTCTCTATGTTTAATGTGGTATAAACATTTTCTTATTGTTTGTATATTTTAAACAGTGTGCTATTCGTGCTTGTATTTCCGTATATACTACAGTGAGGGGTAGATGTTACCATGTTAGTCACTACCTCACTATTACATGCTTCTGTTCTCAAGACAGGAGGCATGTCTGCATGAATATAGTAATACAATCTTTGAAGGGTCAACTGCATATAGGTTATTTTGTTTGCAGTCCTAAAATACAACTCTACTTGCATATCAGATGTTGCAACTTCATACATGCAGTAAAATATGTATAATAAACATTGCATGAAACAACAGCATATGGAATATGGGCTGTTTTTATATACTATGATCCCCATTTATTAAGTTGAGGTCCTAAGACCACAGCTACTTAGCCTCTCCACCACCTAAAGTGTTGAGGACTTAAATCATCCCAATCTGATCAGGATGATTTACAGCCCCGGGTCGGGCATGACTGGCCACACGTTAGCAGGAGCTGCATTACACAAGCAGTGGCTTGTGCAATGGTAAATGAGGGCAGCGGATGCTGATAGCCAACCTTGTCCACCCAGCAAATGGTAAATGGAGGTCTATATTTTGTTAATATCTTTTTATCAAGAAGGGAGTGATACGTTTTATTTAGGATCATTTTTGGACTTGATTTATATGGTATGCTTGGCAGCAGCGTGTACTCTATTGCCTTTGAAGATAGGTACGGGGACCTTTGTGCACCACTAGCTGAGGAGCGCCAAATGAGCCCAGACTTTTCATCTGTTTGGTGTTGTTTCCTTGTAAGTATTTCATTCATTATAGCTGTTATTTTGATATCCAGAGGTATTACAGTATGGAAACAGCCTTTTTTTTCATTTTGTGAATTTCTAATCTTTTCTTTGCTGTGTGAATATGTCCCACCTAGGAGTTTTATCTATTGGCAGTACTTTTGTTCCTGGAGAAATCCATCACTTGAATGTTGTGGACTGAGGACAGTCTTATTCCTTTTGATGAAAGCTATTTGAAAATATTATTTTGTATGTATGTGATTGATGTTTAATATTTGTGATGCCTCTAGCTTTTCTATTTTTTTTTAAACTAATATTATTTCACTTCAACAATACATATACAGTTATTTTATCTAGGAGCTGATTTTTATTATATTATTATATTTTTTTGTGACAATAAAAACAAAGTGATTTGTTTATATATTAATATTATTTATGTAAGTGTTTTTTTATTTTCTCATATCATTTCTTACTGTTCGAAGTTGGTACTATCGCTGCAGGTATTAATAATGGAAAAATGATAATGTTTTAATGTAAGCTATTTCATATTCTAATATTATTTTACATTCCTGTATAACAGAAAGAATTGTAGTAAATATTATTTAAAAAACAAGGGCCAGACTTCTTTTACAAAATGAAGACACTTAAAGGGATAGTCTAGTCAAAATTAAACTTTCATGATTAAGATAAGTCATGCAATTTTAAACAACTTTCCAATTTACTTTTATCATCAAATGTGCATTGTTCTCTTGGTATTCTTTGTTCAAAGCTAAACATCAGTAGGCACATATGCTAATTTCTAAGCCATTGAAGGCTTCTTCAGTGCTAGTTCATGTGGGCCATATAGATACCATTGTGCTCACTCCAGTAGAGTTATTTATGAGTCAGCACTGATTGGCTAAAATGCAAGTCTGTCAAAAGAACTGAAATAAGGGGGAAGTCTGCAGAGGCCTAGGTACAAGGTAATCACAAAGGTAAGAAGCATATTAACCTTTTCACTATTGGGACTTCCAGACAAATACTTGCCCAAAATACCATAGCATTTTTAGCATTTTTGCTATCACTCAATTTAAACAGAAATAAAGCCTTGTTTTTTTGTATTTACCTATCAAATCTATATATATTTTTAAGTAGATAACCCAAGGTATTGATCTAGGCCCATTTTGGTATATTTCATGCCACCATTTCAAAGCCAAATGTCATCAAATAAAAAACATTTGGTACTTTTTTCACAAACTTTGGGTTTCTCACAGAAATTATTTTCATACTGCTTGTGTAATCATGGCACAAATGTTTGTAAAAGTTAATTTGGCATCCCCATTGTTTAGAAATAGTAAACATATATAGATTTGCCATTTCTTTTTGGTAATTGGAAGGCCGCTAATTGCAGCTGCGCACCACACTTCTATTATTCCCGACAGTGAAGGGGTTAATTAGGTGACAATATCACAATAGTGTATTTTTGGCTATTTCCCACACCTGTACTCATATTTTAAGTTCCTTGCTTAGAGCCCTATTGTTACTATGGGTGTGAAAATGTTGGTACTCAAAATCCATTTTAAAAAGACTTTTCAACATCTTTTTGAGACCAGTTTTGACTTTTCAAATTTGACATTTCAAGGTACTTGAAAAAGCCCTGGCATGGCATCTTGTACATGTTTGCAAGTCTTTTGAAACAGTCTATTATCTTGCACATTTGCAAAATACTCCAAAATGACCACAAGCTGCATTTTATAGGTATGTTAGTAAACATAGGCCACTAGTTATGAAGCCGTCTACTTAGCTGCATTCGCCGGCCCAATACGCTCGCCTAAGCTCGCCTACCATCGCCGCCGCGGACCTGAATACATTCGCCAAAGTTATAAAAAAATCGGTCAAGAAGCCGAGCACCAAGTACGGGGCAATGAGCAGCGGACTGTTGTTAACTAACAGTCATCGATCTCGCTGCTCATCGGCTTCTTCGCAGCTTTTTTGATGGCCTGTCACTAAGCACCCACACTAAACTACACTGTTTTACCCCCTAAACTGTTACTCTCGGAGCCTCCTGCACCTAAATAAAGTTATTACCCCCTAAACTGCCACTCCTGGATCCCGCCGCAACTATAATAAATATATTAACCCATAAACCGCCACTCCTAGACCCCGCCGCAACTATAATAAATATATTAACCCCTAAACCACTGCTCCTGGACCCCGCCGCAACTATAATAAATATATTAACCCCTAAACCGCCACTCCTGGACCCCACCACAACTATAATAAATATATTAACCCCTAAACCACTGCTCCTGGACCCCGCCGCAACTATAATAAATATATTAACCCCTAAACCGCCGCTCCCGGACCCCACCGCCACCTACATTATACCTATTAACCCCTATCCTGCCCACCACTACACCGCCGCCACCTATATTCAACTTATTAACCCCTATCCTGCGGATCCCGGACCCCGCCGCAACTAAATAAATTGTTTAATCCCTAAACCGCCACACCCGGAGCCCAACGCCACCTATATTAAACTTATTAACCCCTATCCTGCCCCCCCACTACACCGCCGCAACCTACATTAAACTCATTAACCCCTAAACCGCCACTCCCGGACCCTGCCGCAACTAAATTAAATGTTTAACCCCTAAACCGCTGCTCCCGGACCCCGCCGCCACCTATATTAAACTTATTAACCCCTAAACCTAAGTCTAACACTAACACTAACATCCCCCTAACTTTAATATTATTTTAATAAATCTAAATAAAACTTACTCGTATTAACTAAATTATTCCTATTTAAAACTAAATACTTACCTATAAAATAAACCCTAAGATAGCTACAATATAACTAATAATTACATTGTAGCTATTTTAGGATTTATTTTTATTTTACAGGCAACTTTGTATTTATTTTAACTAGGTAAAATAGCTATTAAATAGTTAATAACTATTTATATTTAAAGATTTTTATTGAGGGAATAACAAAATTACAACAAAATACAGTTTGCTCTATTTAACACAAGAGGCGCATTGAGTAGTAAAACAGATACAATACATAAACAAATACATAGGACCCCCTTAAAGGGCAGATATACATGACTTATGCGACATGCAAAAGAAGATTGAAGAGCAAACCCAATACACCCTCTTTTTTTCTCCTAAATAGCTGAGGTCACTGTAGAACCCCAATGAGAATAAGTTACCAGTTGGAGAATTTTTGTGCAGTATAAGCCTACTTTGGGCTTACACTCATCTTACTCCATCACATATCTTCTAGGGCCATGAGTAGGCCCAGTAAGCTGAGACTAAGGTTGAAGGAGATCATGGAAATAGAATTGAAAAACATGACATTATTAGAGCATATCAGTAATCGCCACAATGCTAAAGAAAAACAAGAATGCAGGGATTACCTTCCAAAAAAAAAAGAAAACTGAGTGCTAATATGCATAGGAACATAGCTGAAAACATTATTGTGATTGCTACAGTAGTAAGGAGTTATTAAATTAATCTTCGAGTATAAATCTTGGTAAGTTGGGTAGAAACTCGCAAGATAAATATATGGACTTCCTTGTGACCCTTGAACCACAACTGCACATTTCAAATGCATACACATATAGTAGATTTATAATGAGCTAACAGTTACATCTTGTCTACAGAAAATAACAAACTGGAAACAGTGGAACACACAAGAACAGTCATGCAAATCCTCTCAGTATTAAGATCCAGAGAGCCTATTTTATAGTCGCCCAGGTACAATCTACAAACAAAGGCTCCCCGAACAGGGCAGAGACTTCATAAACTAATTATCACTAACCACACCAGAGGGAGGGGGGGAAGCGGAGCTAGGGCCAGGAGTTCTTAAAATTTACAGAAAAAAGGCTCCCAGAGTGTTGGGCTCAGTATCTCTCAAATATTATAGCATAGTTCCCTGAATTAACTCATACACTGCTCATATGTGGGTCTTCAGGGTTTGTAAATTGTCAGAGCAAGAAAAGCTAATGAATATTCAGTCAAATCAGCATTACACGTCACAGATCCACACAGCACAAACATGAGAAAAATGACCTATACACCCAAATAGTTCTAAAGAGTGTTGCGCTCCCGCTGTAGGCTGCACTGGGCCTCAGAATATAGCGGTAGGATGTGGTGGAATAGCATACATTATAACTTGCCAGAGAAATGACATGTACAGTCCCATTGCCAGCTCCAAGAAACCCCAAAAATATGTAAAGTAATCTATGAAAGACTCTCATTATTGGTTGAGTAATGAACCAACCCAGACACATAGTGTGAGTGAGGATAGACTAAAACAATATTCTTTCATACGTGAGTTGATGGATAAGAGGTAAAGGGAAATTATGATAGGAGCATCAGAGCCATACACATATGGGGCAGAAAGGATCTAACCCCTAAAATCACAGTATTGTCAGTTTAGAATGTCACCAAAGTTATATGATAGAGGTATCTTTCACACAGTCTTTAGTGCCACACAGGAACTCCCTGATAGAGTCTCCGGCAACAATGCCATCATAAAATAGGAGAGCAGAAGAGTACAAAGTCACTATTTACACCATACAGGGACATAGCAATTTACTAGGGTGTCTGTACCCAGCCTCATGAAGAGCAGAAGGAGTCAGCCTACTCCTGTTTTCTTGTAAGAGTAGTTCTGCTGAGCTAAAGCCCCACCATAGTCCCCAGGGTCCCGAAGAGCCTGCACACACAGTGATATAGAGGCCCCAATGGGCTGCATACCATCAGGACTGTCATCTCCCTTGTAAACCTGAGCCCTGGGCAACGAGTATAAGTTATGGCGCTCCATAATAGCAGGCTCAGCAATAATGACCAACACTGTTGCCGACTGAAAAACGGATTGAGGGTGGTCAGATTTTGCAGTCCCTAAGAGGGTCAAACCTCTACTCACTGCTGGCGTCTGACTGGGGAGACACGGCAAGTCCACAAGTTGTTCAACAGGGCCCTCCTCCTCTGCTGTTGCTGCCCTAGCAGTATGGCCGTGAGTATGGACCGACTGTATTGTCACTAATAGGCGGTCAAATCTAGATAGGATTGCAGCCTCAAACTCCTCATGCAAGGCTTGTACTGCGTGGATTGAAACCTCCATCTTGAAAACTGAAGGGTACTGCCTGGTGCATGGAAGTGCGCAGCGCGGTGCTGCGTGGGTCCTAGCGGCTCTCAAAAAGTCGGTCTGATGTCCGGTCCGGTGTCCAGATCTTAACTGATGACGGTCTCCACGGCACTCGAGGTTCTGGGCTGATACCGCTGACTACTCAGTGGTGGGGGATCCTTTACTGTAAGGAGTAGCATCCTTTTCGGGGATTCTGGCCTGAACTCCCAGACCCCTCGACCTCCACAGATCTCATACTTTGCGGGCTCACCAATGAAGATCTAGCTGATCCCTCGGCTGAGATGGTGATCTGGGGTTATTTTATTTGTAAAAATATTAGTTTTTAATTCTTTAATTTGCACTATCGGCAGGAGCTATGATCAACCACGTCTGCTCTCTAGGCTAGCTGGCTCCGCCCCCCAGTTAATAACTATTTAATAGCTAACTAGTTAAAATAATTACAAAATTACCTGTAAAATAAATCCTAACCTAAGTTACAATTAAACCTAACACTACACTATCATTAAATAAATTAAATCATTTACCTACAATTACCTAAAATTAAATTAAATAAACTAAACTATAGTACAAAAACAAACAAACACTAAATTACAGAAAATAAAAAAGAATTACAAGAAGTTTAAACTAATTACACCTAATCTAAGCCCCCTAATAAAATAATAAAGCCCCCCAAAATAAAAAAATGCCCTATCCTATTCTAAATTACCAATTAACCAGGTCTTTTACCAGCCCTTAAAAGGGCTTTTTGCAGGGCATTGCCCCAAAGTAATCAGCTCTTTTACCTGAAAAATAAAAAAAAACCTCCCCCCCAACATTAAAACCCACCACCCACATACCCCTACTCTAACCCACCCAATCCCCCTTAAAAAAACCTAACACTAACCCCCTGAAGATCTCCCTACCTTGAGCCGTCTTCACCCAGCTGAGCCGAATTCTTTATCCAATCCGGGCGATGTGGTCCTCCATCCGGTAGAAGTCTTCATCCAAGCGGCAAAGAAGAGGTCCTCCATCCTGGCGATGTCTTGCTCCAAGCGGCATCTTCTATCTTTCTTCCGGCTATCTATTCTTTCTTCCGGCTCCATCTTCAGACCGCCAACGCAGAACATCCACCGGAACATCCACCTTCCCCGATGGACTAACGACGAATGACAGTTCCTTTAAGGGACGTCATCCAAGATGGCGTCCCTCGAATTCCAATTGGCTGATAGGATTCTATCAGCCAATCGGAATTAAGGTAGGAAAAATCTGATTGGCTGATTCAATCAGCCAATCAGATTGAAGTTTGCATTCTATTGGCTGATCTATTGAGCCAATGGAATGCGAGTTCAATCCGATTGGCTGATTGGATCAGCCAATCGGATTGAACTTCAATTGGATTGGCTGATTGAATCAGCCAATCAGATTTTTCCTACCTTAATTCCGATTGGCTGATAGAAACCTATCAGCCAATCGGAATTCAAGGGACGCCATCTTGGATGATGTCCCTTAAAGGAACCGTCATTCGTCGTTAGTCCGTCGGGGAAGGTGGATTTTCCGCGTCGGCGGTCTGAAGATGGAGCCAGAAGAAAGAAGATAGAAGATGCCGCTTGGAGGAAGACATCGCCCGGATAGAGGACCTCTTCTTTGCTGCTTGGATGAAGACTTCTACCGGATGGAGGACCACATCGCCCAGATTGGATGAGGAATTCGGCTCGGCTGGGTGAAGACGGCTCAAGGTAGGGAGATCTTCAGGGGGTTAGTGTTAGGTTTTTTTAAGGGGGGATTGGGTGGGTTAGAGTAGGGGTATGTGGGTGGGTTTTAATGTTGGGGGAGGTTGTATTTTATTTTTCAGGTAAAAGAGCTGATTACTTTGGGGAAATGCCCCGCAAAAAGCCCTTTTAAGGGCTGGTAAAAGAGCTGGTTACTTGGTAATTTAGAATAGGGTAGGGCATTTTTTTTATTTTGGGGGGCTTTATTATTTTATTAGGGGGCTTAGATTAGGTGTAATTAGTTTAAACTTCTTGTAATTCTTTTTTATTTTCTGTAATTTAGTGTTTGGTTTTTTTTGTACTATAGTTTATTTTATTTTATTTTATTTTAGGTAATTGTAGGTAAATTATTTAATTTATTTAATGATAGTGTAGTGTTAGGTTTAATTGTAACTTAGGTTAGGATTTATTTTACAGGTAATTTTGTAATTATTTTAGCTAGGTAGTTATTAAATAGTTATTAACTATTTAATAGCTATTGTACCTAGTTAAAATAAATACAAAGTTGCCTGTAAAATGAATATAAACCCTAAAATAGCTACAATGTAATTATTAATTATATTGTAGCTATCTTAGGGTTTATTTTACAGGTAAGTATTTAGTTTTAAATAGGAATAATTTAGTTAATACAAGTAAGTTTTATTTAGATTTATTAAAATAATATTAAAGTTAGGGGGGTGTTAGTGTTAGTGTTAGACTTAGGTTTAGGGGTTAATAAGTTTAATATAGGTGGCGGCGGGGTATGGGAGTGGCGGTTTAGGGGTTAAACATTTAATTTAGTTGCGGCAGGGTCCGGGAGTGGTTTAGGGGTTAGTAAGTTTAATGTAGGTTGCGGCGGTGTAGTGGGGGGCAGGATAGGGGTTTATAACTTTAATATATGTGGTGGAGGACTCTGGGTGCGGTGGTTTAGGGGTTAAAAAATGTATTTAGTTGCCGCGGGGTCCGGGATCCGCAGAATAGGGGTTAATAAGTTTATGTAGGTGGCGGCGGTATAGGGGGAGGCAGATTAGGGGTTAATAAGTATAATGTAGGTGGCGGCGTTTTAGGGGGTAATAAATTTATTTAGTTGCTGCGGTGTAGGGGGTACAGATTAGGGGTTTTTAGACTCGGGGTACATGTTAGGGTGTAAAGTGCAGACGTTTCCCATAGGAATCAATGGGATATCGGGCTGCAGCGAACATGAACTTTCGCTATGGTCAGACTCCCATTGATTCCTATGGGATCCGTTGCCTCCAGGGCGGCGAATTGAAATCCAGGTACGCTGGCCCGAATAGTGGCGAGCGTACCTGGTAGTAGTTTGATAACTACCAAAAGTAGTCAGATTGTGCCGAATTTGCGTTTGGAACATCTGAAGTGACGTAAGAATCGATCTGTGTTGGACTGAGTCCGGCGGATCGAAGCTTACATCAATATATTCTACTTTTGCCAGGCAGTAGGGGTTGATAACTATGGCGAATCAGCCTCGCCACAAATACACTGCCGAATTCCAGCGTATTTGCTTTTGATGGCTTGATAACTAGAGGCCATAGTATTTATTTATTAAAGCTCTATTCATCACTATTATATAGGCCATCTACAGTGGAGAGGGCAGACATTTACATATGTATAGGGTTTGATACATATGTATATGCAATGAGTACGTGATATCCTGTATAGCTAAGGGGATCTGCAGAAAAAGTGAGATCACCAACATCTTTTTGTATTAATGTTTGACTTTAAGGTTAATACATAAAGATAATTATAAATATATATATATATATATATATATATATATATATATATATATATATATATATACTGTTAAGTGAATGGGACCAATGGCACTTCCTCATAGTTAGGAAATTGGCATGTCTATTATATTCTGATATATTAAGATATAATATTGGCCTTGGGGTGCTGTGTATTAAAGGGACATTTTACACTCATTTTTTCTTTGCATAAATGTTTTGTAGATGATCTATTTATATAGCCCATAAAGCTTTGTTTTTAAAATAAATGTATAGTTTTGCTTATTTTTAGATAACATTGCTCTGATTTTCAGACTCCTAACCAAGCCCCAAAGTTTTATGTGAATACTGTCAGCTACCTTCTCCAGCTTGCTCCTGTTTGTGTAAAGGGTCTTTTCATATGCAAAAGAAGGGGGAGGGGGAGAGTGTCTTATTTGCCACTTGCAGTGGGCTTTCCAACTACCTTTTCAACAGAGCCAAACTGACAGCTTCTAAGTATCGCCTAGATTTAGAGTTGGGCGGTAGCCGTGAAAACCAGCATTAGAGGCTCCTAACGCTGGTTTTTACCGCCCGCTGGTATTTGGAGTCAGTCAGGAAAGGGTCTAACGCTCACTTTCCAGCCGCGACTTTTCCATACCGCAGATCCCCCTACGCCATTTGCGTATCCTATCTTTTCAATGGGATCTTTCTAACGCCGGTATTTAGAGTCGTGGCTGAAGTGAGCGTTAGAAATCTAACGACAAGACTCCAGCCGCAGAAAAAACCCAGTAGTTAAGAGCTTTCTGGGCTAACGCCGGTTTATAAAGCTCTTAACTACTGTGCTCTAAAGTACACTAACACCCATAAACTACCTATGTACCCCTAAACCGAGGTCCCCCCACATCGCCGCCACTCTATTAAAAATTTTTAACCCCTAATCTGCCGACCGCACACCGCTGCCACCTACATTATCCCTATGAACCCCTAATCTACTGCCCCTAACACCGCCGACCCCTATATTATATTTATTAACCCCTAATCTGCCGCCCCCGCTATCGCTGACCCCTGCATATTATTATTAACCCCTAATCTGACGCTCCGTACACCGCTGCCACCTACATTATAGCTATATACCCCAAATCTGCTGCGCCTAACACCGCCGACCCCTATATTATATTTATTAACCCCTAATCTGCCCCCCTCAATGTCGCCTCCACCTGCCTACACTTATTAACCCCTAATCTGCCGAGCGGACCGCACCGCTACTATAATAAAGTTATTAACCCCTAATCCGCCTCACTCCCGCCTCAATAACCCTATAATAAATAGTATTAACCCCTAATCTGCCCTCCCTAACATCGCCGACACCTAACTTCAATTATTAACTCCTAATCTGCCGACCAAATCTCGCCGCTACTGTAATAAATGGATTAACCCCTAAAGCTAAGTCTAACCCTAACACTAACATCCCCCTAAATTAAATATAATTTAAATCTAACTAAATAAATTAACTCTTATTAAATAAATTATTCCTATTTAAAGCTAAATACTTACCTGTAAAATAAACCCTAATATAGCTACAATATAAATTATAATTATATTATAGCTATTTTAGGATTAATATTTATTTTACAGGTAACTTTGTATTTATTTTAACCAGGTAAGATAGCTATTAAATAGTTAAGAACTATTTAATAGCTAAAATAGTTAAAATAATTACAAAATTACCTGTAAAATAAATCCTAACCTAAGTTACAATTAAACCTAACACTACACGATCAATAAATTAATTAAATAAAATACCTACAATTATCTACAATTAAACCTAACACTACACTATCAGTAAATTAATTAAATACAATATCTACAAATAAATACAATGAAATAAACTAACTAAAGTACAAAAAATAAAAAAGAACTAAGTTACAAAAAATAAAAAAATATTTACAAACATTAGAAAAATATTACAACAATTTTAAACTAATTACACCTACTCTAAGCTCCCTAATAAAATAATAAAGCCCCCCAAAATAAAAAAATGCCCTACCCTATTCTAAATTAAAAAAGTTCAAAGCTCTTTTACCTTACCAGCCCTGAACAGGGCCCTTTGCGGGGCATGCCCCAAAGAATTCAGCTCTTTTGCCTGTAAAAAAACACATACAATACCCCCCCAACATTACAACCCACCACCCACATACCCCTAATCTAACCCAAACCCCCCTTAAATAAACCTAACACTAAGCCCCTGAAGATCTTCCTACCTTATTTTCACCATGCCAGGTTCACCAATTCCGTCCTCGAAAGTCTTGATCCAAGCCTCGGAAGTGTTGATCCAAGCCCAAGCGGGGGGCTGAAGAGCGACGTCCATCCTCGGGCTGAAGTCTGGATCCAAGCGGCGGCTGAAGAAATCCATCATCGGGCTGAAGTCGGAAGTCCATCATCGGGATGAAGTCTTCTATCAAGCAGCATCTTCAATCTTCTTTCTTCCGGAGCGGAGCGGAGCGGAGCCATCTTCTTCCCAGCCGACGCGGATCCATCCTCTTCTAATGATGCCTACTAGCCGAATGACGGTTCCTTTAAATGACGTCATCCAAGATGGCGTCCGTCGAATTCCCGATTGGCTGATAGGATTCTATCAGTCAATCGGAATTAAGGTAGGAAAATTCTGATTGGCTGATGGAATCAGCCAATCAGATTCAAGTTCAATCCGATTGGCTGATCCGATCAGCCAATCAGATTGAACTCACATTCTATTGGCTGTTCCGATCAGCCAATAGAATGCGAGCTCAATCTGATTGGCTGATTCCATCAGCCAATCAGAATTTTCCTACCTTAATTCCGATCAGCCAACCGGAATTCGACGGACGCCATCTTGGATGACGTCATTTAAAGGAATCGTCATTCGGCTAGTAGGCGTCGTTAAAAGAGGATGGATCCGCATCGGCTGGGAAGAAGATGGCTCCGCTCCGGAAGAAAGAAGATTGAAGATGCTGCTTGATAGAAGACTTAATCCCGATGATGGACTTACGACTTCAGCCCGATGACGGATTTCTTCAGCCGCTGCTTGGATCCAGACTTCAGCCAGAGGATGGACATCACTCTTCAGCCCCCCGCTTGGATCAACACTTCCGAGGCTTGGATCAAGACTTCAGAGGACGGATCGGTGAACCTGGCATGGTGAAGATAAGGTAGGAAGATCTTCAGGGGCTTAGTGTTAGGTTTATTTAAGGGGGGTTTGGGTTAGATTAGGGGTATGTGGGTGTTGGGTTGTAATGTTGGGGGGGGTATTGTATGTGTTTTTTTTACAGGCAAAAGAGCTGAATTCTTTGGGGCATGCCCCGCAAAGGGCCCTGTTCAGGGCTGGTAAGGTAAAAGAGCTTTGAACTTTTTTAATTTAGAATAGGGTAGGGCATTTTTTTATTTTGGGGGGCTTTGTTATTTTATTAGGGGGCTTAGAGTAGGTGTAATTAGTTTAAAATTGTTGTAATATTTTTTCTAATGTTTGTAAATATTTTTTTATTTTTTTGTAACGTAGTTCTTTTTTATTTTTTGTACTTTAGTTAGTTTATTTCATTGTATTTATTTGTAGATATTGTATTTAATTAATTTATTGATAGTGTAGTGTTAGGTTTAATTGTAGATAATTGTAGGTATTTTATGTAATTAATTTATTGATAGTGTAGTGTTAGGTTTAATTGTATCTTAGGTTAGGATTTATTTTACAGGTAATTTTGTAATTATTTTAACTATTTTAGCTATTAAATAGTTCTTAACTATTTCATAGCTATTGTACCTGGTTAAAATAAATACAAAGTTACCTGTAAAATAAATATTAATCCTAAAATAGCTACAATATAATTATAATTTATATTGTAGCTATATTAGGGTTTATTTTACAGGTAAGTATTTAGCTTTAAATAGGAATAATTTTTTTAATAAGAGTTAATTTATTTCGTTAGATTTAAATTATATTTAACTTAGGGAGGTGTTAGTGTTAGGGTTAGACTTAGCTTTAGGGGTTAATCCATTTATTACAGTAGCGGCGAGATTCGGTCAGCAGATTAGGGGTTAGTAATTGAAGTTAGGTGTCGGCGATGTTAGGGAGGGCAGATTAGGGGTTAATACTATTTATTATAGGGTTATTGAGGCGGGAGTGAGGCGGATTAGGGGTTAATAACTTTATTATAGTAGCGGTGCAGTCCGCTCAGCAGATTAGGGGTTAATAAGTGTAGGCAGGTGGAGGCGACGTTGAGGGGGGCAGATTAGGGGTTAATAAATATAATATAGGGGTCGGTGGTGTTAGGCGCAGCAGGTTAGGGGTACATAGCTATAATGTAGGTGGCAGCGGTGTACGGAGCGGCAGATTAGGGGTTAATAATAATATGCAGGGGTCAGCGATAGCGGGGGCGGCAGATTAGGGGTTAATAAGTGTAAGGTTAGGGGTGTTTAGACTCGGGATTTATGTTAGGGTGTTAGGTGCAGACTTAGGAGGTGTTTCCGCATAGCAAACAATGGGGCGGTGTTAGGAGCTGAACACTGCTTTTGTGCAGGTGTTAGGTTTTTTTTTCAGCTCAAACAGCCCCAATGTTTTGTATGGGGGGAATCGTGCACGAGCACGTTTTTGAAGCTGGCCGCGTCCGTAAGCACCGCTGGTATCGAGAGTTGAAGTGGCGGTAAATTATGCTCTACGCTCCTTTTTTGGAGCCTAACGCAGCCATTCTCTGAACTCTAAATACTAGCTATATTTAAAAGGTGCAGCCAGAAAAAAGCATGCGTAGCTAACGCACCCCTTCTAACGCAAAACTCCAAATCAAGGCCTAAGTTTTTAAACAGTTTTATACTGGATTTTTATATCAGTATCTGTACAGCTTCTTCTTTATAGTAGTGTCTATTACATGCAGTTATATGAAAATGAGTGTATACTGTCTCTTTAATATAAAATGATTTGGAAAAAAACAGTCAGATAGAGATATAGCTTGTGGCTTTACCACTATCTATCTATCTATCTATCTATCTATCTATCTATCATCTATCTATCTATCTATCTATCTATTAATCTATTAATATATCTGTGTGTTGTTTTTGTTTTTTATGTATTAATGTCCTCAGCACTCAACATCTGCTCATGAGTAAAAAAAAATTATTGTGACATAGTTTATTATCCGAATTGCCGACAACATGTACAAATGACAATCTCTGTTTTTCTTTGTTTTTAACTTTTCCTTATTCCTAGAATTTAATTAAATCAGGGGTTTGTGACTTGGTAGCATTGTATTCAATGTCTTTTTTTTTTTTGTTTTAGTAATTGTTGTTACAAATAAAGTTTTAGACATTTTTAGTGTCCAAAAAACTCTCTATGTTAATTTGTTTCAACATTTATCAAGCAGCGATAGTTGCTTCGGGGGCCCCATGATAGTTAAGTAGCAGTGGTCTTATGACCGCTGCTGCTTGAACTGTCTACCACCTAAAAGTTGGAAAATCAAAATAATTGTGATCCAACTGGAATGATTGACATCCCCTGCTAGCGGTGATTATCCACCAGTGAGCAGGGGATAGTATTGCACAAGCCATGCGTGTGCAATGTTTAATGGGACAGCATATGCTGTCTGCTCACAGCAAGGCCCTTGATAGCGAAACATGTCCTCCTGACGTATAATGAATGGAGTCCATAGTCTGAGGAACCCTGAAGAATATTATTTATTTCATGATGCAGTCATTTTTCATTGGCTTACATTTCCATTATATTTTGAAAGCAAAATCAACCTTATATAATTATTGTTACATATGTAATTAAAAGGTTGATTAACTGAGTGTTTTTAGATAGCTTCATAATGCTATCCCCTGATTTGTTTATTTTTAATCTACTAAAATTATAGTGGTGGGGAAAAATAAATGTTATATAAACAACAAATTAATTTTAACAAATGGCTGTTCCATCCCCCCCCCCCCCCCCGTTTTACATGTTTTCTATGCAGCTATCAGAAAAGTCAGAAAAAATACTCCAGGCATAAATAAAGAGAGGTAGGAGTGTCAGCTCACATGACAAGACAGGTATAGTGTTATGACATGTGTATCAGAAACACATTGCAGTGGTTTGCAGACTTTCCATACTTTAGCCCAAAATACAATCCTGGCCTTTTAAACAATGGATACTGCAGTAATGTTAAACACTTTCATGGGATTGATTGAAGATAATGTTTTATTGTTTGCAATTTAGTGAGTAATTAAGCCCATGTGGTACATGTTCCTTCTCCAGACAGTAGTTCACATTTGGTTTTGTATATTAATTTTGGTCTAGTAAACTTTTGAACTTTGTGCTTGATTTGACATGTAGCAGCTGCCTGACATATATGGGTTTTATTAGATCATTCAGCTCTTTTTAAATGTTAATAACTTTTAGTCTTAAAAAGTCAAATTAAGTTTGAGATTTGGATAAAATCGTTCTGCTAGAATTTTAATATTATGTTATAAATGCTTGAAAGAAGTCAACATTACGAAATTAGAATGTTATAAAAGCGTGTCACTACAGTTTAGCGCAATCCACTTATCTTAAATTCTGTGCTGTAAGCTACTTACAAACTAATTTTCAGGTTCAATAGTTTAAAAGATCAGTTGTTGTATGGCTGTGTATTAAAAAAATCTGCATTTTTATTAAATGCATGTAAAACAATATATAATTTAATTGTTTGAGATATTATATCTTGCTGTTAAAATATTAATGCATCACAGAGAATGGAAAAGAGGGATAATAATCCCTATTTATATATATATATATATTGGTTCATAATACAATATCTTGTTTGCTGATTCTATCCCAATCCTGTATATGTTTAACAATTTCACAAGATTATCTGTAATTTGTCTTTATATTATTCATGATGCATACAGTTCATCCTGATGATGTTACAAAATAGTATTTACAGCATAAATCTCATTTATGCACTATTCAATAGACTTTAATATTCAAATAAATGTTTCAGTGTAACAATATTAAAGAAATTATGCATTGATGTCTAACTTTCCATTTTGCATGTATAAGGAATGAATAATTAAACCTAGAATCTATCTACAAAAGGAGAGTTCTTTTGTGTTTTTGTATAGCTATCTATTAACAGACCAATACATTTAAACTGCATCTTTCCAAATGAAAGAATATTAGTTATCAGATAGGCTACATCAAAAATATTTAAAAAACATTCCTAATCTAAATTAGTCATACGTTTTAAATAGAAGCCGCTATTTAACAAAGATTTTGTTAAAACTTTGAATAGACATAAAGCACTGAGAATGTAATATACAATGTATATTTTTTTTTTAAAAAAAAAGGGAACTTTCAAATAAAATTGTATTATTTATGTTGCAACTTTTCCCTGTAATTTCTGCACACTGTTAATGTCATAAGCCTAACCCTGCTACATACTCTATATGGCCAAAAATATATGGAGTCCTCCACTAATTATCAAATTCAGGTGTTTGAACCACACCAATTGCTAAAAGGTGCATAAAATCCAGTACATTGCCATGAAATCTCCATAGACAAACACTGGCAGTACAAAAAGAGGAAAATAGTTTCCATATAAAGATACACCGATTAGCATTATATGCCATAGATTCTAAATATTAGAATAGAAAACACAAATAAAACACAAAAGTGATCAAATACAAAAAAGTGAAAAAATTTATAATAAATGTGATACAAATCCAAACAAAATATATAAACGAAAACAAGTCTTTCAATCTTCAATGAAATCCAAGTAGTGTGTCAAATTAATAAAAAAGTCCGGCTTTCGATTCCCTGTGGATTCCCAGTGATTCTTAAAGAGAAATCTGATATAGTGATCTTGCTTCTAAGAACTTGATACCTTGTATGGAATAGTATGTACTGTATATACTTTACCACTGATTGACTGTACACCGGCATATACATTTCTTTGCTAAGATATGGTGAGTCCATGGCTTGAGTAATTACTGTTGGGAATTTTACTCCTGGCCAGCAGGAGGAGGCAAAGAACACCTAGTTAAACTGCTAAGTATCAATCCCTTACCCACAACCCCCAGTCATTCTCTTTGCCTTCGGTGCATGGAGGAGGTGAAGTTTAGGTGTCTAAAGAAAAATTTTGATTTAATCTACAAGCAAGTTTTGGGGTATAGCTGTATTCCACGTCATTCCTTGCAGTCGGGTAGTGATGCTTTAAATTTTTATTAATTTGACAGTTAGGGACTTGTAAAGAGATACTTACTGAAATTTCCTAACAATTGCTGCCCTAGTTTAGAAAGCCAGAGTTGGCTACTCTGTTCTTTCTTTTTCAAAGGTCTCTGTGAGGAACTGTGTCCTCTCATACCTTGTAACTTTTTCTTCCAGTTGGAGAGACCATGCACTTAACAAATTAAAAAAATTGCTTTTTTATTAGGACATAGATAATCCTGTTTTATGGGTTACACTGGGGCATGAAGCATGCACTGTAACATGTGTGAGACTAACATTTAAACTTTTTTAAAAAGAAAGAGTAAAATGTTTTTATTAAGCTTTATTTTCTGACACATATTTACTTGATAAAGCAATAGACGTTTAAACTGAAAATAAGGCTGAATTTTCTATTTCAGCAGCTTATTCATTTCCCCTTTGCTTTAAAATAAAACAATACAACATTTTAAACTGTCAGGTTTGAAAAAAAAACGGTTATTTCTGGTACTCAGTGGTTTTTTTTTTCCTTGGCTTATTTTAATTGAATATTAAAATCTTTGAAACTTATCTGTACAAGTTTATTTACTGTTTCACAACATGCCTGATATGGAGCAAGAGCCTGCTCGCATGAATTCATGCTTATTATGTTTAGATGCACAAATTGCAGCTCCTTTGCAATTTTGTTCTTCATGTGTCAAGAAAACTTTGCAAAAGGTAACATTTTTTAGCCTAATGTCTCTTAGGATGATGGTGTTAAAATAATACCTCAGCTTTCTCCTGCTACATCCCAAGCCTCAATGGTGTCACATGCAGTGCCCTGTGGTTCCTCTATAACTCCTAGTGAAGTTTATTTAAAAGCAGAAATTGCTGCCCAGGTATCTTCAACAGTATCTGTGGCATTAGCTGCCATTCCCAGATTACAGGGAAAACGCAAGAGGAAATCTAGAAATTCAGAAAGTAAGGTGCCCGTCCTCAGTTCTGCTTCCCAAGTTGCCCTTTCTCATAAGTCTGATGAGGAAAATACATCGGGACTTTCTGAGGGTGAAATCTCAGATTCAGACAGCATCATTCCTTCTTCTGAGACTGAGGTTGTATCCTTCAGATTCAAGCTTGAACACCTTTGTGTATTGTTAAAGAAGGATTTAGCTACGTTAGATGACTCCAATACCACTGTCGTTGTCACTCCTAAGAAATCTAGTAAACTTAATAGTTTTTTGATGAACCTTCCACTTCTGAGGTTTTTCCTGTGCCAGACCGTGCTAGGGAGATTATCTCACAGGAATGGGGGAAACCAGGGGTGTATTTTTCCCCATCTACCATTTTTAAGAAAATATTTCCTGCGCAGGACTCCATTAAAGACCCTTGGTATACTGTACCCAAAGTTGAAGGGGCCATTTCCACTCTGGTTAAGAGAACCACTATTCCTATTGAGGATAGCTGCTCTTTTAAAGATCCGATGGACAAGAAGCTGGAGGCTTATTTGAAAAAGATTTATGTTCATCAAGGTCTCCAATGGCAACCTGCCATCTTATTGGTGTGACGTCTTGTCTGATTCTCTTCAAGTAAAGACTTCCTTGGATGAAATTCAAGATAGGATTTAAGCTCTTAAGTTGGCAAATTCCTTTATTGCAGATGCCATTTTACATGCTGTTAGACTAGGAGCTAAAACTTCTAGATTCGCTGTCCTAGCCTGCAGGGCATTATGGTTGAAATCCTGGTCTGTGGACGTTTCCTCGAAAGTCAAGCTTCTGGTGATTCCTTACTTTATTTGGACCTGGTGTGGCAGAAATTATCTTTGATATTACGGGTGGAAAATGTCTTTTCTACCGCAAGATAAGAAGAATAGGCCTAAAGGACATCGGAGTAATTTATGTTCCTTTCATAACTTCAGAGGAAAGCCTACCCCTTCTTCTTCCAAGCAGGAACAATCCAAGTCTTTTTGGAAACCCAATCAGTCTTGGAACAAGGGGAAACAATCAAAGAAACCTGCAGCTGATTCCAAATCAGAATGAAGGGTTTGCCCCGACCCGGGATTGGATCAGGTGGGGGGCAGCCTTTTTCAGTTCTCTTAAGCCTGGATACAAGATGTTCCAGATCCCTGGACTGTGGATATAGTATCCCAGGGTTACAAATTGGAATTCAAGACTTTTCCTCTTAGAGGTAGATTCCATCTCTCAAGATTATCTGCAGACCAGATAAAGAGAGAGGCATTCTTGAAATGTATACAACATTTTCCTCCCTGGGAGTGATAGTTCTAGTTCCAGTGCAGGAACAGGGTCTCGGGTTCTACTCCAACCTATTTGTGGTTCCCAAAAAAGAGGGAGCTTTCTGTCCCATTCAAGACTTGAAGTGTCTAAACAAGTTTCTCAAGATTCCATCCTTCAAGATGGAGACTATATGCTCCATTCTTTCTGTAGTACAAGAGGGTCAGTTCATGACAACCATAGACCTAATGGATGCGTATCTTCATGTTCCTTTTCACAGGACCATCACAGATTCCTGAGATTTGCCTTTCTGGACAAACATTTCCAGTTCCTGGCCCTTCCACGACTCCGAGAATTTTTTTAAAACTTCTGGGTAGGGATGGGCGAATGTGTTTATATTCGAATTTGAATGTTAGAGCGAATAATGTTGTAGAAATTCGATTTACATAATAGAATGTTGATAAGAATGAATATTCTTAAAAATTCTATTATCGAATGTTATTTACAGTTTTTGAATGTCACTTTTCGAATTATTGAAAAATTCAAAAATGAAAATTCGAAAATAGAATGTTAGAATGTTATATAAATATAAAAAATTCGATTTGAATGAACAAATGTATCAAAATTCGTTCTCAATTTCAAATTTTTAGAAACATTCTCCCATCCCTAGTTCTGGGGGCTCTTTTGGCAGTGATCCATTCTTGTAGAATTGCTGTGGCACCCTACCTGGATGACATAGTTCAGTCGCCATATTTTCAACAAGCAAAATATCGCACAGAGATATTGATTGTTATCTTTTGTCGTTCCCACGGATGGAATGTGAATCTGGAAAAAAAATCTCCCTTTCCTCTGCTACAAGAGTAGTGTTCTTAGGGACCATAATAGATTCTCTATTGTTGAAGATTTTTCTGACAGAGGTCAGGAAAAACAAAATAATTTCCTCTTGCATCTCTCTTCAGGCTTATGCTTATCCTTTAGTGGCTCAATGTATGGAGCTAATCGGTCTGATGGTGGCTTCCATGGACATCATTTCTTTTTTTGCTCGATTCCATTTGAGAGCTCTCCAGTTGTGCATGCTCAGACAATGGAATGGCGACCATGCGAATCTATCTCAGAGAATAGAGTTAGATCAGTCGTCAAGGGACTCTCTGCCATGGTGGATTTCTCAAGAACTTCTGTCTCATGGCACATGCTTTCGGAGACCTTCCTGGGTTATCGTGACCACGGACGCCAGCCTGCTGGGCTGGGGAGCAGTCTGGAACTCGTTAAAAGCTCAGGGCCTTTGGACTCGGGAGGAGTCTGCTCTTCCCATGAACATCTTGGAGTTGAGGGTGATTTACAATGCTCTATTGGCTTGGCCTCAGTTGTACCCATCCAAGATTATCAGGTTCCAGTCAGACAACATAACCTCTGTGACTTACATCAATCACCAGGGAGGAATTCGGAGTTCCTTAGCCATGAAGGAGGTTACTCAGATTCTTCAGTGGGCAGAGACCCACAATTGCTGTCTATCTGCCATCTACATTGCAGGAGTAAGCAACTGGGAAGCAGATTTTCTGAGCAAACAGACTTTTCACCTCAGGGAGTGGGAACTCTATCTGGAGGTGTTTTCCAGCATAGTTCTCAAGTGGGGGGTGCCGCAGTTAGATCTGATGGAGTCCTGTCACAACGCCACGCTTACAAGGTACGGTTAGAGGTCAAGAGATCTGCAGGCCATTCTGATAGATGCTCTGGTGGTTCCTTGGGTTTTCAGGTTGGCATACCTGTTTCCTCCATTTGCTCTCCACGAGTCATTGCTTGTATAAAACATGAGAAGGCATTGGCGATTCTAATAGCCCCTGGGTGGCCTTGCAGGATCTAGTTTGCAGACCTAGTGGAGATGTCATCTCTCCCACCTTGGAGATTACCTCTGAGGAAGGGACCTCCTGATTCAGGATCCCTTCCTTCATCCAAATCTTGTTTCTCTGAATCTGACTGCTTGGAGATTAAATGCTTAATTCTGTCTAAGCGTGGTTTTTTTTAGTCGGTCATTGAGACCATGATTCAGGCTTGCAAGCCTGTTACTAGAAAGATTTACCATAAGATATGGCATAAATATCTTTATTGGTGTTAATCCAAGGGCTACTCTTGGAGTAGAAATAGAATTCCTAGAATTTTATCTTTTCTTCAGGAATGCCTGGAGAATGGATTGTCAGTCAGTACCCTGAAGGGTCAGATTTCAACTTTATCAGTTTTACTACATAAACATTTGGAGGATGTGCCAATTGTGCAATCTTTTTGTCAGGCCTTGGTCAAAATCAGGCCTGTCTTTAAGTCTGTTGCTCCACTTTGGAACCTTAACCTTGTTCTTAAAGTTTTACAGTTGGCTCCGTTTGAGCTGTTGCATTCGATAGACATTAAGTTATTATCTTGGAAGGTTTTGTTTCTTGTTGCTATCTCTTCTGCTCAAAGAGTCTCAGAACTCTCAGCTCTGCAGTGTGATTGCCCTTATCTTATTTTTCATGCGGTTCTTCGTATTAAGTTAGGTTTCCTTCAAAAGGTTGATTCTAATAGAAATATCAATCAGGAAATTGTTGTTCTCTCTCTGTGTCCTAATCCTACTTTTTCCAAAGAATGTTTGTTACACATTTTGGATGTTGTACATGCTCTTAAATTCTACTTACAGGCAACTAAGGATTTTCACCAGTCTTCTGCCCTCTTTTTCTGTTTCTCTGGGAAACGTAAAGGTCAGAAAGTTACTGCTACTACTCTTTCCTTTTGGTTAAGAAGTATAATTTGTTTGGCTTATAAAACTGCTGGACAGCGGCCTCCTGAGAGAATTACGGCTCATTCCACAAGAGCTGTTTCCTCTTCTTGTGCTTTCAAAAATGAAGCTTCTGTGGAACAAATTAGCAAGGCTGCAACTTTGGGGCCAATTTATCAAAAGTCTTGCGGATCTGATCCAACAGTGCAGATCAGGTCTGCAAGACCTCACTGAATGCAGAGAGCAATACGCCAGAAGCTCAGCAGGGGGGTGTCAATCAACTCGATTGTATTCGATCGGGTTGAATTCCGGCGATTCCTGTCTGCCTGCTCAGAGCAGGCGGACAGGGTTATGGAGCAGCGGTCTTATATTTTTGCCTCGGCTGAGGCTTCTTTTAGGAGAAAGGTTCTTCAAGCAGTGGTGCCTTCTGTTTAGGACTGCCTGTCTTGTCCCTCCCTATTTATCCATGTATTCTAGCTTGGG
The DNA here is from genome assembly GCF_027579735.1 of Bombina bombina. NCBI lineage: Eukaryota > Metazoa > Chordata > Amphibia > Anura > Bombinatoridae > Bombina > Bombina bombina. The sequence goes on from NC_069502.1 coordinate 577,746,571, forward strand.
TATTGGTTCCCAACAGTAATTACTCAAACCGTGGACTCACTGTATCTTAAAAAAGAAAAACAAAATGCTTACCTGATAAATTTATTTATTTCCGGATATGGTGAGTCCACGGCCCCACCCTTTATTTTAAGACAGTTGTTCTTTTGACTATAACCTCAGGCACCTCTACATCTTGTGTTACTCCTTTTTTTCCATTTCCCTTTGATTGAATGACTGGGGGTTGTGGGTAAGGGAGTGATACTTAGCAGTTTAACTATGGTGATCTTTCCATATCCGGAAATAAATACATTTATCAAGTAGGCATAAATTTAGTTTTTTATAATTTTCATGTTTGATTATATTAAAATTTTCTATTTTACCAAGTGTTCCTGTATCCCTGTATAGCTGACTCGGTGGCTTATACAGAGACTGCTATTAATCCAGAGCTGTGTATCAGCTCCTATAAATGTGAGTATACACCTTTTCATTCTGATCTGTGTGTTTACGGTATCACACTATTGTGTCTTTCTTTTACAAGTACCTATATATAGATAAATATATCAGATCTCCGGCTGAGAAAAAGTCTAACACCTGCCAAAAAGCAGCGTAAAACTCAGTAACGCAGCCCCATTGATTCCTATGGGGAAACACATTTTATGTTTACACCTAACACCCTAACATGAACCCTGAGTCTAAACAGCCCTAATCTTACACTTATTAACCCCTAATCTGCCGCCCTCTACATCGCCAACACCTACATTATACTTATAAACCCCTAATCTGGTGCGCTGGACATTGCCGCCACCTACATTATACTTATTAACCCCTAATCTGCTGCCCCCAACATCGCCAACACCTACATTATATTTATTAACCCCTAATCTCCCCCAATGTCGCCGCAACCTACCTACATTTATTAAACCCTAATCTGCCACCCCCAATGTCGCCGCCACTATTCTAAATTTATTAACCCATAAACCTAAGTCTAACCCTAACCCTAACACCCCATAACTTAAATATAATTTAAATAAATCTAAATAAAATTACTATCATTAACTAAATTATTCCTATTTAAAACTAAATACTTACTGGTAAAATAAACCCTAAGCTAGCTACAATATAACTAATAGTTACATTGTATCTAGCTTAGGGTTTATTTTTATTTTACAGGCAAGTTTGTATTTATTTTAACTAGGTAGAATAGTCACTAAATATTTATTAACTATTTAATAAACTACCTAGCTAAAATAAATACAAATTTACCTGTAAAATAAAACTTAACCTAAGTTACACTAACACCTAACACTGCACTATAATTAAATAAATTCCCTACATTAAATACAATTAAATAAATTAAATTAAAATAAATTAGCTAAATCACAAAAAAACACTAAATTACAGAAAATAAAAAACAAATTACAAGATCTTTAAACTAATTACACCTAATCTAATAGCCCTATTAAAATAAAAAAGCCCCCCAAAATAAATAAAAAAACCTAACCTAAACTAAACTACCAATTGCCCTTAAAAGGGCCTTTTGTGGGGCATTGCCCCAAAGAAATCAGCTCTTTTACCTGTAGAAGAAAATACAAACAACCACCCCAACAGTAAAACCCACCACCCACACAACCAACCCCCCAAATAAAGCCTAACTAAAAAAAACCTAAGGGCATTTGGATGGGCATTGCCCTTAAAAGGGCATTTAGCTCTAATGCTGCCCAAAGCCCTAACCTAAAAATAAAACCTAAGCTCCCCATTGCCCTAAAAAGGGCATTTGGATGGGCATTGCCCTTAAAAGGGCATTTAGCTCTATTGCTGCCTAAAGCCCTAACCTAAAAATAAAACCCACCCAATAGACCCTTAAAAAATCCTAACACTAACCCCCAAAGATTCCCTTACCGGGAGAAGTCTTCATCCAAGCGGCAAGATGTCCTCAATGAATCTGGCAGAAGTGGTCCTCCAGATGGGCAGAAGTGGTCTTCCAGATGGGCAGAAGTCTTCATCCAGACAGCATCTTCTATCTTCATCCTTCCGACGCAGAGCAGCTCATTCTTCAAGACATCCAGCGTGGAGCATCCTTTTTAATCGACGTCTTCTTCGGAATGAATATCTCTTTAAGTGACATCATCCAAGATGACGTCCCTTAGATTCCAATTTTTTGATAGAATTCTATCAGCCAATTGGAATTAAGGTTGAAGAAATCCTATTGGCTGATGCAATCAGCCAATAGGATTGAGCTGGCATTCTATTGGCTGTTCCAATCAGCCAACAGAATGCGAGCTCAATCCTATTGGCTGATTGGAACAGTCAATAGGATTGAAGTTCAATCCTATTGGCTGATTGCATCAGCCAATACGATTTTTTCTACCTTAATTCCGATTGGCTGATAGAATTCTATCAGCCAATCGGAATCTAAGGGATGCCAATTTGGATGACGTCACTTAAAGAGATATGCATTCCGAAGAAGACGTCGATTGAAGAGGATGCTCCGCGCCGGATGTCTTGAAGATGGAGCCGCTCCACGTCGGAAGGCTGAAGATAGAAGCTGCCGTCTGGATGAAGACTTCTGCCCGTCTGGAGGACCACTTCTGCCTGTCTGGAGGACCACTTCTGCAGGCTTCGTTGAGGACATCTTGCCGCTTGGATGAAGACTTCTCCCGGTAAGTGAATCTTCGGGGGTTAGTGTTAGGATTTTTTAAGGGTGTATTGGGTAGGTTTATTTTTTTAGGTAAGGGTTTTCGGCAGCTATAGAGCTAAACGCCCTTTTAAGGGCAATGCCCATCCAAATGTCCTTTTCAGGGCAATGGGGAGCTTAGGTTTTTTTAGTTAGGCTTTTCTTTGGGGGGCTGGTTGTGTGGGTGGTGGTTTTACTATTGGGGTGGTTGTTTGTATTATTTGTTACAGGTAAAAGAGCTGATGTCTTTTTTAGGCAATGCCCCACAAAAGGCCCTTTTGAGGGCTATTGATAGTTTAGTTTAGGCTAGGGGTTTTTTTAATTGGGGGGGACTTTTTTATTTTAATAGAGCTATTAGATTAGGTGTAATTAGTTTAAATAACTTGTAATTTGTTTTTTATTTTCTGTAATTTAGTGTTTTTTGTGATTTAGCTAATTTAATTTAATTTATTTAATTGTATTTAATGTAGGGAATTGATTTAATTGTAGTGTAGTGTTAGGTGTTAGTGTAACTTAGGTTAGATTTTATTTTACAGGTAAATTTGTATTTATTTTAGCTAGGTAGTTATTAAATAGTTAATAACTATTTAATAACTATTCTACCAAGTTAAAATAAATACAAACTTGCATGTAAAATAAACCCTAAGCTAGATACAATGTAACTATTAGTTATATTGTAGCTAGTTTTGGGTTTATTTTATAGGTAAGTATGTAGTTTTAAATAGGAATAATTTAGTTAATCATAGTAATTTTATTTAGATTTATTTAAATTATATATAAGTTAGGGGGTGTTAGGGTTAGGGTTAGACTTAGGTTTAAAGGGTTAATACATTTAGAATAGTGGCAGCGATGTTGGGGACGGCAGATAAGGGGTTAATAAATGTAGGTAGGTGGCTGCGATTTTGGGGGCAGCAGATTAGGGGTTAATAAATATAATGTAGGTTGCGGCGATGTCCGGAGAGGAAGATTAGGGGTCAATAAATATAATGTAGGTGGCGACGATGTTAGGGACGGCAGATTAAGGGTTAATAATATTTAACTAGTGTTTGCGAGGTGAGAGTGCGGCGGTTTAGGGGTTAATATGTTTATTATAGAAGCAGCGATGTCCAGAGCGGCAGATTAGCGGTTAAAAATTGTATTATAGTGTTTGTGATGCGGGAGTGCCTCGGTTTAGGGGTTAATATGTAGTTTAATGGTGTTAGTGTACTTTTTAGCACTTTAGTTATGAGTTTTATGCTACAGCGTTGTAGTGTAAAACTCATAACTACTGACTTTAAAATGCATCAGGAATCTTGTCAGTATAGGCTGTACCGCTCACTTTTTGGCCTCCTAGGACAAACTCGCAATACCAGCGCTATGGAAGTCCCATAGAAAAAGGATTTATGAACTTTACGTAAGTCGGTTTACGGTTAGGCCAAAAAAGTGTGCGGTGCACCTATACCTGCAAGACTCGTAATAGCAGCGGGCGTATAAAAGCAGCGTTGGGACCTTTTAACGCTGCTTTTTCACCTTACCTCAAAACTCGTAATCTTGGCGATTGTTTGGATTTGTATCACATTTATTATTAAATATTAAAATAGCTTTTATTACAAATAATCCATAAAAAAAACATAGGTAAAGTTAAAACCTGGGGTGCCAAATATTAAAAAAGGTGATATATCTCCTTACAAAAAAAGGAATTAATACATTTCTTTGGGTACATTAAAGTTTCTATTTTATGTTTAAATCTTCTTTATAGAGTTATTGGAAGTGGTGCAATGTATCTTACTCACTACAAAAAGGAAAGCGTTTCCAAAAAGATATGCTGATTAGTACTCTTTGGGGTAGATTTATCATACCCGGGCGGACATGATTCACTATAGCGAATCATGTCCACCCTGCATCATTAAATGCCGTCAGCATATGCTGTCGGCATTTAACATTGCACAAGCAGTTCTGGTTAACTGCTTGAGCAATGCTGCCCCCTGCAGATTCGCAGACAATCGGCACTAGCAGGGGTGTCAATCAACCCGATCACATGTGATCGGGGGGATTGCTGTCCTCAGCCTCATAGGTGGCAGATGAGTTATGGAGCAGCGGTCTTAAGACCACTGCTTCTTAACTCCTGTTTCCTGCGAGCCTGAAGGGCGTTAGTAAATCAGCCCCTATGTCACAGACTCTAAATCTAAATAATATAAAAACATGTCTTTTATTAGGAAAAATCCATATAAAACATGGAAAAATTAACATACCTGGGTGTTAAATACTCAATTATGGATGCATCCACACAACAAGGGGTTAATAAATTATACAAGTGTCACTGTCAATTTTTATAAGTCCCAAATGCAATTATAACTCTGCTAAGATTATGGGCTCCTTTCATTATGTGAAAAATGGCAAGCGGGTAACAGCAAATCCAATATAAATTTATTGTGTAAGACAAAAAAGAAGGTAACGTTTCGGGACCTTATCCCTTAATCATACCAAAACGAAACATTACCTTCTTTTTTGTCTTACACAATAAATTTATATTGGATTTGCTGTTACCCGCTTGCCATTTTTCACATATTCACTGAGGACCTGGGCAGTGGTCCTTGGGTAACGTGCAATCCTTAGTCTGAGTGCTGAAATACCTTCTTGCTCTCCTTTCATTATGTGCCAGGAAGACGAGGTTCGCTATCATGAACCTTGTCTGCCTGGCCTCATGGTGAGCGGGCAGCATGCACTGCTTGTGCAATGCTGCCAATCACTGGAACAGGGCCTGTGTTACATACTCAACAATTTCCACACTGAAATAATCCAGTGGTGAATGTTATTTAAGGTTTTTTTGTTTTTTAAATGAGATCTTTTAAATATTAAGACAATTTTTAACATATTTAACTACTGTTCTTAACACTAGATCCATTTGATTTCAACGTTGAATTTTTGAAGTATATGTGAGAACAGTTTTTTAAAAAATCTTTTTTCTTTTTTTGTATAATAACTCTTGTTTGTTCCTCTTAATACATTGTTTTACTACATCCCTATTTCAGTAACCTGCTTTCCAGTTCTTCTCCATGTTTCTGAAACTATTCAATGCTCGGGTAGTTCCTGTGAATTCTTATAAAGATTTTATAAAGATTTCATTGTTCCTGAGGTATTTGCCCTAGTGTTGTGTAGTAGACTGTTAGTGGCTGTTGGTTTTCTTAATAGATCTGTAGAAATAATTTAATCTTCCTCTTTTCTTACTAATACATTTAAAAAAATGCTGGTATCATAAGTTAGTTGATGTCAAAATGGTTGTTATTTAGTTAAATAAAAATAAAAAATTCTCTTAAACTTTCCACTGTTCCTTCCCAAATGAAGAAGTCATTATTATATTTCAGCCACATTGGTATCTTCTGGATTTCTTCCTCATATTTATAAGTGAAGATGTACTCAGCCTCTAACCAACCAAAAAAAAGGTTTGCATACATTGGAACATAAGCCGTCTACGTTGCTGTTCTATGTGTTTGTAAATAAAATTGGTTATTGAAAATTATGAAGTTATAATATGAATTTCAATAGTTTTTAGGATTTCGTGTCCGCGATGTGCGGGAGGTAAGCCAAGGACATCCCCCCCAGTATCGCTTGCTCTAAGTTCGATCGGCAGAAATGATGTGTGCCAACCTGCCAGTCCACCACCAGGCGGATCAGCGCGGCCCAGTTATAAAGTCTAAAGTCTGGGAGGGCTAAACCCCCGTTGAGGAGATTCATGCTTAGCTTATCCCTCGAAATCCGCGGTTTCTTCCCTTGCCAAACGAGACCTTTTGCCGCGGTATTTAAGAGTTTGATATCCGATTTACTCAGAAGTAATGGAAGCATAAGTAGCGGGTACAGTAGCCTCGGAAGAACCACCATCTTAATTAGGCTGATTCTCCCAGACAAAGAAAGCGGCAGAGCTTTCCAACCATTCATTTGGGCCTGTAATTTAGCACAAATAGGGGTTAAGTTATTGGCATATAGCTTGTTGGGGTTAGCCGAAAGTTTGATGCCTAGGTATGTAATATCATGTTTGGCCACCGTAAAGGGGTACTTAACGTCGGTACCTGGTACTTTGTTAAGCCAGAGAATTTCCGACTTTTGTACGTTTATTTTGTAGCCTGAAAAAAGTCCGAAGTCGGCTAGGTCTGTCACAATATTGGGTAAATGTGTCTGGGGATCTTGTACAAAGAGAAGCATGTCATCCGCATAAAGAGCCAGATGTTGTGGGGCTCCTGCTATGTCAATGCCTGGGAAATCTTGCCGTAGCTTGATAGCCAAAGGTTCGAGCGCTATATTAAAGAGCAGTGGTGATAACGGACACCCCTGTCTAGTACCTCTATGTAATTGAAAACTAGATGACAGTACATTGTTCACCAGTACATTTGCAAGAGGGGAGTGATAGAGATTTTGAATAAGGGTAAGAAAGGGGCCAGAAAAGTTGGCCCGTGTCAGGGTGTCAAATAGATGACTCCATTCTACGCGGTCGAAGGCCTTCTCCGCGTCGAGTGACAGCAGGAAGGCCTCCGGCCTATCCACTACCCCGGTATCGCGAGATCCGGCCCAGAAATGTTGGATTACCTGAAGAACCCTCCGCATGTTGACCACCGACGACCTTGCATGCATAAAGCCTGTTTGGTCCTCATGTATGATGCTGGGTAGGATAAATTTTAGTTTCTCTGCAAATAGTTTGGTGAGGATCTTGTAGTCCGAGTTTAGTAAGGAGATTGGCCTATAAGACTCGGGCATCAGGTTATCCTTTCCTGCTTTTGGAATCAGCGTGATAGAGGCTGCTAAGAATTCAGGGGCAGGTATCTTGTTTTCCCTAGAGTAACCCGTGAACAACTCTACAAGAGTCGGGGCTACCTGCGATTTAAGCAGACGGTAGAACTCAATTGGCAGCCCGTCAGGGCCTGGTGCCTTGCCCAGTGACATGTTCATGATGGTTCTCTCAATTTCCTCCCTCTCTATGGGAGCATTTAAGTTGGCCAATTGCTCTTCAGAAATCTTAGGGAAGGAGATAGTCTCCCAGAATCTGTCCCTCGTCTCCGTTCCAGAGGGGAGCTCACTTGAGTATAGGGAGGAATAATACGAGGCGAAGGCTTCCGCTATTGAAGCAGAGTCTCGCAGAACCCTGCCCCCCACTTTCACCGCAGCAATGCTTCTGGAGGATGTGGGCAACCTTACTAACGTTGCTAGAAGTTTCCCAGATTTATCGCCGTAGCGATAATATTTGCCTCGAGTACGTATGAGCGTCTGGGAGGCCCGATGCGCAAGAAGCGCATCATACTCCTCTTTAGCACCAACATATTTACGATATTTCTGAGTGGAAGGGCAGGTGCGGTAGTCACGATATGCATCTGCTAAGACGACTCGCAGCTGCTCTACTCTCTCCACGCACTGCTTTTTCCGACGCGCTAGGTAAGCAATAATGTTACCTGCGAGAACAACTTTTGCCGCCGACCAGAATAACTCCGGTGTACTTAAATGCTGAATGTTGTTAGTTCTGTAGTCATCCCAACAGTGCACTAAGTGATGTTGGAATTCTTGGGAGTTCATTAAGTATTTGGGGAACCGCAGCGTACGCCTGTTGCACATTCGGGGAATTGTGTCCAGAAATAGAGCTATGGGGGCATGGTCCGAGATGACAACATCCCCGATTTTTGTATCAATCACTTGAGTGATTAACGTGTTGGAGATCAAAAAGAGATCAATACGTGACATGGAAGGGGTCGCCCGTGAGACACAGGTGTAGTCTCTTCCGTCCGGATTGAGTTGTCGCCAGATGTCAAGAACATCCAGAGAGTTTCCCAGTCTTGCAAAGACGTCTTTCTCAAACTTATCCAGTACCCTGGGCAGTTTCCTGTCTGTGCATCTAGTGGGGTCCCTCAGCCTGTCACAGTGAGGGTTAGGGGCCAAGTTGAAATCTCCACCTATTATGATGTGTGTGCCTAGATAAGGTGTGAGTGTGGTCACTATGGTGTCCCAAAACTTCCTGTCCTTCTGGTTCGGGGCATAGAGATTACACAACGTGTAAATTTTCCCTAGAACGCGGATCTGAACAACTAAATATCTGCCTTCTGCGTCTTTCAATACATCCAACACGTCATATTCCAATTGTTTACCAAAAAGTATGGCCACCCCCCTACTTGCTGATTTGTATGAAACATATTCCACCCTCCCCACCCAATCTGTCCGCAGTTTATCATGTTCCACATCCGAGAGATGTGTCTCCTGCAGAAATGCAATCTCTGCGCGTTTTTTCCTAAGGTGGGTTAGAATTGACTTCCTCTTAACAGGGGAGTGTATTCCCCCTATATTCCAGGAATATAGGTTAAATCTTGTCTTTTAGGCTAGAACCTATGTAAGCATACATGATTCAAGATGGGGGGGCTGCATAGTATGTGATACATGGTAGAGAGGGGGACAGGAAACGCAGAGGGATGAAAGGGGAGAAAAAAAAAAAAAAAAAAAAACTCTCCTTGACATACCACATTGGCGCTTGTACAGGCTCCCGGTTCAGCCCTATAGTGCGCCATCTCCACGCCAGGCCCCACCAGCCAGGTAGGTTTAACTGCTGTGCTGAGGAAAAACATGAGACATATTTTACAACATGACCGTTAAAAAATAGCACGTTACAACAGACATGTTCTCTTCCATTTTTACAATCGTACATTAGCAGTTTCCAGAACACCAACCAAACTATGAGTTGACACCAACTTATATAAAACTTTATATCTACCTTCAAAAAGGGCTCCATGTCACATGTCATACCTAGCAGAGGGTTGTGTGCAGAACTATGAATCCCCATTGTCAAGTTTGTAGGATGCAGCCATTGTATTCCTTCTGTCATATTATAGGTGGGGGATGTGGCATAGTACCCTGCTAAGTTTTTTTTATTAAACACGTAATGCCCTAACTCAACAAAAACTTTTAACCAAAATAACAGACCTATGCTCAATGCATAGGTGCAAGGAGTATCTCTGCTGGAGCGAGATACTTCCTCAGTACTGGCTATAGAAGCCATCAATAAAGTTAGCTAACAAGGCCTATATTTAGTCTTAGAGTGACGCAAGTACCTAACCTTCTCCCCCTCTAGCACCTCTGGGGCTCCTGGCACCCATCTCTGCATCTATAAAATCTTGTGCTGATTGTGGTGTATCAAAAAATTTAGGGCCTCTGGGGGTGGCTATTTTAAGCTTAGCTGGGTATAGCAAGAAAGCTTGTCTACCTTCCCTATGTAGCCTAGAGCAGAGTGCAGAGAATTCCCTACGTCTTTTCATCAGTTCAACAGAATAGTCTTGGAACAGGAGAATCCTAGAGTTTTCAAAAGATACTTCACCCATTTTTCGATATGCCCTAAGCACCGCCATTTTGGTCTGAAAGTGTAGGAATTTAATCATTACCGGCCGTGCCTGTGCACTGCGGTCCATAGCTGATCTTTCTGGGCCTACTCTGTGTGCTCTTTCTACACTGTTTACAAGGTCCTCAGCGGGAATATTAATCAAGGAGGGGAGGGTTTTCTCAACAAATGTCAAAATCTCTGCTGGCCTTACCGACTCAGGTAACCCGAGTAGACGGACATTATTCCGCCTTGACCTGTTCTCTAGGTCATCTAATTTTTGCTGCAATATTATGGATTGTTTTTCCAAAGCCTCAATTTTACCAGAGTGTGTGTTTTGGGTGTCCTCTAGGTCGGAGACTCTGGTCTCCACCTCAGACACCCGTGTTGAAAATTGTTTCACCTCCTCAGCTAAGGTGTCTACCCCTTTTTGAAGATTTTCGATTTTAGGCAAGAACAAGGTGGAGATTTGTTTGACTATGGGGTGCGGGTCGAGTGAGTGGCCCTCATGCAGGGTGTCAGGGGAGGAAGCCTGGGTACCAATGTCTGATCCAATTTTGGCCCTGCGATCAGCATTTTTGTTACGGCTTGCCATTATAGGGGGCACAAGGAATTTCTCCATGCACCTCTGAAAGTACCTCTTGTGAAATCAAGCATCAAGTGCATATAACATGCGCTCAGTCAGTCAACCCCACCCGTTGATACTGTATCCCAAGGTCAGGACAGGAACAGAAATAAACACAAAGAGATATATAAACACCACCTCCCAAAGATGAGCAATAATGTACAATATACCCCTAACACAGGACTGGTAGAAGACACAATTATATGCAAATATAGATACACAAGCTGTAAAGCCCTACAATTCTGTTCTGAGCGTGTGTTGCTAAACCTGTGAAAAAGAAATGTTAGTTTAAGCTTGCAGTGCACACATTTCTACAAAGAGAGCATATTTCAAAACAAAGAAAGAAAAAAGAAAAAAAAAAGAAGAAAAAAAAAGAAAAGAAATTTCTTCTCTCCTTCTCCCTCCCCTTCCCCCCCAACAGTCTCTGCTCCAGTTATGAACCTGCAAAAGCCAGTATCTGAGCTGGGCGCAGATAAGCAGCAGGTCCACACAGTCCCAATGTGAGTCTTATGATGTTGTTCGTGGAAAGGAAAGCTCTTTGCTGGGGGTAATTTAATGGCCCTGTGGAAGGAGGTGTTAGGTTTAGGCCTTTAGCTCCCACAGATGTTTAGTGAGAGAATAGTGCAGGTAATGGATTGCCTGTGTGTTTGTTAATCACCTAAAGAGAAAGTGCCTTATTAAAGTGCAGACAAGCAATGAATCCACAAAATCCCCAAACCAGCCCCGCAGTATTGCCTGTGGGGAGGCAAGGCCAAGGTCCAGCAGGGAAAGTTATATATGTGGAACCTGCACTACCGTTGGTATTGGCAACTTTATCCCTTCTAGTAGCCGGCCTTTGCCTCAGTCAGTTCCTCTCAGATCCACTGTTAGTACATCAATCCACGGGGCCTTGTACTGTGGACTTATAAGTTCGCGGGCTTTTTTTTAGATTTGTAACAATAACGCCCCCAGGTTGAAACAACCAATCAGTGTGGTCTCAGTGATGACGTAGCTATTAAGCACAGTCTGTTATCTAAAATTGTCTCTATGCTTTATATATGATTCCACACAATAGTAGCCTTCTGTTACATAAATATCAATAACATTTCATTATATATACACTTCAACAAAGTATCTAAATTTAGCATTGGAAACATATGAACAGAGAACATTGCAGAACAAAGTATCTTAAAAGTTACGTTCAGACAATCATATACTAATACATTTTCAAAGATAATACTAAAATGCATATATACACTCAAATACCAAAATACATCGTGAATTCTAAAATTGATAAGAAATTAATTAATTACTAACTGTATAATCTGTCATAATGACTTTAATGGAGACAATGTTAGAAAATTTTGATTACACTTGATACCTAATAATAAATATTCCTATCTTAATCAATTTATTTTAAAACTCCCCTATAGTTAATTAAAATATTTTAAAATTAGATTAAAAATACAAAAGATTCAGTTTAAAACCCTAAAATTTATATTGAATCTATCTGATTGTGTCTCGATCACATAAAAGCCTGGATATCTAGATCTACATTTAACCCTTTAGGTACTGAACTATTTAGTTTATATATCCAGTATGTTTCCTGCTTCCTTAATTTTAGTAGTCTATTATCCACTGAAGGTGGTATCCAATCGATAATCTGAATTTTTAGGGACCTAGGGTCACAATTATGAATTTCTACAAAATGTTTTGATACACTGTGTTTCATTAATTCAATTTTAATGTTGTATAGGTGTTCACTAAAACGTCTTCTTATTTTCCTTTTAGTACGGCCTACATACTTTAGGCCACACCCACAGGTGAGGAGATATACTACATATATATCATCACAATTATTTTTAAATGTAATTTCAAATTCCTGAGAATGGCCTGGATTGCTAAATTTGATAGAGGGATTAATATGAGTACACATACTACATCTGGATTTACCACATCTTTTTGTCCCTTTTTGGTTGGTTAACCAGTTACTATTATTGCTATTAGTGGTAGTAATGCTCTTTAATTTACTGGGTGCTAAAATATTTTTTAAATTCCTGCTTTTTTTGTATATGATTTTTGGATGTTCACTCAATGTGGATCCCAGAATTGGGTCAGCTCTTAAGATTGGCCAGTGTTTATTCAAAATTTTTTGGATTAGGTGTGAACCCTCAGTAAAAGTAGTGATAAATTTGGCATCTTTATTAATGTCACTATTCTCTTTTTGTTCCCCCACGACTTTGTTCTTTATTGTATTATTTTTGTAATGTAGTAGATCTTTTCTATCTTGGTTTAATGCTCGTGATTTTGCAGTTTGTAATACACTGTTTTTGTACCCTTTCTCAATGAACTTGTCATCTAAAATTCTGGCTTCGTTTTCAAAATCCCTCATGTTACTACAATTTCTCCTAACTCTTAGATATTGGCTATAGGGAACATTTTCTATCCAGCTTTTTTTGTGATTACTACTGGCATTTATAAAGCTGTTTTTCTCTGTGGGTTTTCTATAATTCTTGACCGATACCTGATTCTGTTCATCCTTAAAAAGTATTAGATCCAGAAATTCTATTTGATCCTGAGAGTGTTTTCCTGTGAATTTTAGATTATAACTGTTGTTATTCAAATACTTATAGAATTCCAAAATACTCCCTACAGTGCCCTTCCAGATGATTACAATATCATCTATATATCTATTATAATATTGAATATTGGCACTGTAGGGATTATTTGTCCAAATATGTTTTAGTTCAAACCCATTAACGTACAAATTGGCATAGGATGGGGCAAATGTTGTCCCCATCGCTGTGCCTCTCTGTTGTAGATAGCATTTATCTTCAAATTTAAAAGAATTGTGTGTTAAAATGAATTTTATACTATCGATTAGGAATTCTATATGTTCAGTTGGAATCCTCCATCTGTTTAATTCTGATCTGACCTCCTCCTCCATAATTGTGATGCTATATATGTAGTATATCTCCTCACCTGTGGGTGTGGCCTAAAGTATGTAGGCCGTACTAAAAGGAAAATAAGAAGACGTTTTAGTGAACACCTATACAACATTAAAATTGAATTAATGAAACACAGTGTATCAAAACATTTTGTAGAAATTCATAATTGTGACCCTAGGTCCCTAAAAATTCAGATTATCGATTGGATACCACCTTCAGTGGATAATAGACTACTAAAATTAAGGAAGCAGGAAACATACTGGATATATAAACTAAATAGTTCAGTACCTAAAGGGTTAAATGTAGATCTAGATATCCAGGCTTTTATGTGATCGAGACACAATTAGATAGATTCAATATAAATTTTAGGGTTTTAAACTGAATCTTTTGTATTTTTAATCTAATTTTAAAATATTTTAATTAACTATAGGGGAGTTTTTAAATAAATTGATTAAGATAGGAATATTTATTATTAGGTATCAAGTGTAATCAAAATTTTCTAACATTGTCTCCATTAAAGTCATTATGACAGATTATACAGTTAGTAATTAATTAATTTCTTATCAATTTTAGAATTCACGATGTATTTTGGTATTTGAGTGTATATATGCATTTTAGTATTATCTTTGAAAATGTATTAGTATATGATTGTCTTAACGTAACTTTTAAGATACTTTGTTCTGCAATGTTCTCTGTTCATATGTTTCCAATGCTAAATTTAGATACTTTGTTGAAGTGTATATATAATGAAATGTTATTGATATTTATGTAACAGAAGGCTACTATTGTGTGGAATCATATATAAAGCATAGAGACAATTTTAGATAACAGACTGTGCTTAATACCGGAGCTCGGACAGTCTCCGGCTACGTCATCACTGAGACCACACTGATTGGTTGTTTCAACCTGGGGGCGTTATTGTTACAAATCTAAAAAAAAGCCCGCGAGTGCTCAGTCACCAAACAAAACTATCACCTCTTGAGAAAGCCCGACCGGCGTCGGGGGAAACGCGTTGAGGATCAAGGACCAACATTCTCATCAAACTTCGGATAAGGAACTCTGTCTTTACAACCGACCAAACCCGCTGTTACCCGTCACAGACTTGGATGACATTTCAGGGTAAAAAAGAACCGCATACTGAGACAGCAGGAGTGCAGGTGTGAGCGGTGTTTGTGGGAGGAAACTTAAGACAGTCTCTTTCAGCGGCAGCTGGAAAGGTTACTCTACAGGCTCAATTCATTTTTAATCCTGTAAGTGCATATTGTTAGCGCTTATTTTGTTGTCAATAAATTCTATCACTTGAATCGGAGGATACGCTTTTTCTTTTTTTCTTAGATTTCTGCTTTTTTCATCTGAAGCACAAGAGGCAACAGATCAAAGAGCAGCACCCGACACAAGCTTACTTAACATTGGAAACTTTGCCTGCAGTGTGTAACACTTTATTGTGATCTACTAACAAGGAAAAAAGGAACATAAACCTAAGGGAACTGTGACAAAATAAACATCAATATTATATTAGTATTATCTGGACAGACCCATTTCCTTCCTTGGACATCAGGTTGTATATCTCCATAGCATAATTGCAAAATATAATATATGACATGAAAACAGGGTATATATGAGCTCTATCGAATTGTTATATACGAGCTTAGTTTTTAATATAATTAAGCCGGTTGTTTATACATATAGCTCTATATAGATAACTATCACCTTTGTTGTTTTTATTCTTTTACATTATTTTGGGATTCTGTGTGACTTACGTAGAGCGCCTATATATTTCTATTCTGTATAAATCTTTTGTAGCTGAAATTATTGTTGATCCTTAGTTGAAGATCTATTGAAGTATATAAAAATTCCATGTCGATTGTTACCAACCATTTTTTCTGATTTAAAATAATTCAATCTTACCTTTGAGGTTCCTTCATTGTATCCTGGGGGTATTTTAAGCATCCAATACCAGAAACTATTGGTCATCCATAGGAATTGTGTTTATTTGTATGTATTATGGGTATTAATTAAAAAGCCTTGGGATTGGACACCATTAAGAACATTTTTATTTTTCAGTAATACTATTTTTCCTTTAAGCTTCATCATAAAATAATATTATATTTGCATATAATTTTGTATTGGATTATAAAGAAGTTTATTGTAGCATGATGAATTATCTTTATTTAGTTAATTATCAGCTTATTTCAAATACATGTCCAGTGGCCAAACCTTAAAATTTCTGAATTTCTGATCACTACTTCTTTCCATTTCTTAATTTCTTAAGTGGAGAAGGGGATCTAATCAATACAGCAGAGCAGAAACTGACTTACAATTGTATCTCAACAATATTTTTTAGGACCATGGTTTAAACTACAATTACAGTGTTGCAAAAAAAACCAAAAAACAATAAAAAACAATAACTGTAGTGTTACTTTTCAGTACAACATGTATGAACTGCCGCTGTAATTGTAACTAAGCTTAATTTTTATTTACATAATAGTGGCTACACTCTACTGAGAAGATATATTGTTTTACATAAAGCTGGCATCCTTATTACATTTTATTGTTACATGCAATAAGCATTTATTTGGTTACTTAATTAATGTTTGCAAATAATCTCAGATAGAGTTTGTAGCTAATAGTTTTAGTTACATTTATATTGGCCTCATACTTGGTAATATAATTGGCTGTGTGTAATAAAGTTGAGAGTGATGCTTGTATAATTTATTAACCCAATTTTTCTGGGAGCTATATCAATATATTAGTATTTAGCACCCAGGATTTAAATTTTGTACTACTAGATCTGCCACAGTTAACTGTAAGTGCAATTTTTGTGGAAGTATCTAAAACTAACAATACTCTATGGTTCTGAGGTTTGTCACTGTCCAACACCAAAGCAATAAGAGATCTTGGTTTTTAGCCAGTGAGCAATGAGGCATTAAAGTATACACCAAATTTTATATAGCTGCATATAATAGACCCTACTATAAAGAATAATATGCACAGAAACTGATATAAAAAGCCAGTATAAAAGGTTTAAAAACTTACTTAGAAGGTCCCAGTTTAGCTCTGTTAAAAAGGTTAGCAGGAAAAAACCCACTGAAAGTGGGTGTAAAGCAAAAAAAAAAAAAAAACCAGACCCTCCCCCTTACTCTGCATATGAAAAGACTGTTTACACAAACTGGAGTAGGAATATATCAGTATACTTTAAAACTTTGGGAGTTGGTTAGGAGTCTGAAAATCAGCACAATGTTATTTAAAAATACTTTTAAAAAAAAAACACCTGTATAGGCTAAATAAATGGATCATCTACAAAACATTTATGTAAAGAAAAATCTAGTGTATAATGTCCATTTAAGGCCAAATTACACTTCATTTTATCTTAAATAAAAAATAAACTCTCTTTAAAACTATTCTCTTGTTTTAACCCATTACAGAAGCCAGTTGGTAAAGCTCTGTGTCTTTATACTGGGCACCGCCATCTTGTTACGCACATATACCTAGATTACAGAGTTCTGCATTACGATGCGGTACAGCTTTTTTTTTTTTTTTTTTTTTTTTTTAAAGATTTTTATTAAGGTTGTGCTGAAAACAATACAACATATGCAAGGTAATATAATACAGAGCAAACATAGATGGTACATTTCAAATATACTGCTTCCATCTTAATAAATACGTTTTACAACATAGGCAATACTATGGAAGAATTGGAACCTTTTTTTTTTACAATTATATGAACAGCACACAAAACCCAAGATAGAAATTAAAGGGAATCTAGAATAGGTTGACATGTAGTGTGCCATGGGATATGAATACTGTAAGCGCCAGTTAACTGCTGTAATATTATGCTAGAGTATGTAGACATTATGCAATAATTAAATTCAAATGGTATCAAAAATAAAGGCGCCAAGTATAAATTAAAATAACATAGTATGGTAACTAAGTATGGAATACAATCTATGATGCGGTATAGGCAAGATAAACCGCGTAGTTATCCCTCCCAGAGAAGAGGGGGGGGGTACATTCTGGTAGTGGGGGGGGGAGGTGGTAATTTAGATGCTATGGGACTCTCAGTTAACTAGGACGTAGATAGTTCACCAGGGAGAAGTATCTATGAGAAGTTAACCTCCTTTGACCTTCCTGTCATTCTTGATAAGCATGATAACACAGTAGAGCAATAATTGATAGCTATATATATATGCCAAACAGATGACAGACATAAATTAAACCATTTTCCATAGGGTGAACAAAAAATAAGGTACGTAGTGAAACCCTGTAATATCAACTGAGTGGAGGTACCTAAATAGGTTCATACATACATTATAAAGATTAGGCAGGCAATACTTGTGCGCAGTTAACATTTAGTGTGCTGTAGAGAGCGAGTTTTATCTAAGGTTCAAGGGTGTGCCAAGTCTCCAAACTTAGGAGAAAAGAAGTATTAATAGTGAGGCTATCAGCTAGAACTATGGGGTAGGCTGACTATTACAGAGGGTCTACAGTATTAATTTTTGATACTACCTTCATAGACTCAAAGTAGAAATGTGCCTATCGAAACCAGACCACATGCGGGTTGGTAATCTACTCCTATAACCAATTTAAACCGTGTCACCTGGGTACGGGCCCTATACCCAGAGACCAGTATGTAAGCTGTTTTGAGTAATGAGGTAGGTTCCAATGTGAAATCATTCTTTTAACCCTAGTAAACGTGAGCAGACATGTTAGCATTAGTTTAACTAAGTTGGGAGCCTGCTCCCAACACCAGACAGCCACTCTTAATTATATATCTCCAGAAGTTATATGGGACTATACGTATACAGACATATGCATGTTCACAAACGCAGACACACACACATTTACTTGTATTTGGGTGGAGCTACGCTGGGTTATTCCAGAACTTTAGGACAGTAGTAAAATATGGAGTCAAATTAGCCGTGGGAGCACTGTGAGGTGAGTTAACAACAATTAGCATACATAGAGAACAAAGTCTAACCCATTCTGTGAATTAGCTATGGGAAAAATATATTAACTTATACAACAAGTGGAGCCTTATGGGATAAAGCTAAAGTCACCCATATAACCATAAGGGGTGAGTGCCAAACTATTCTAAACAAAACATATGGCGAAATTTGCTGCAAACTCAGATATTACTGCCACAATGTTAACTGTAAAAATATGCATTATCTCCCTATTAGCCTAGTTATAGCAGAATCAAGATGGCCATATAGAGCAGTCATTGCACAGTTATGACTCTAGTTCATGTGTGAGCTTCACAAGAAGTTTGCAGGGTGGCTTAGTTTTTTTATTTTATTTTTGTCCTTTTTTTTTTTTTTTTTTTTCCCCTGTTTTATTTTTTTCCCCTTAAAAAGGAACTATGCATCTATTAGGCTAGAGTGAGCTCTTTAACTACATACAAGATTAGCTGATAGGTATAAGACACTAGTGACACTATGAGATGTCAAGTGCTGGACCCTGCAAGTAGGGTAGGAGAGAACGGTAAAGTAACAAAGGCAGCAGTCCCATTAAAACGTGCACAAAAAGCATAATTAAACCTCTACTCCCCTCCGGTGGCTTAAAGTGGTAATTACACATTCCATCACAAAATATACATTTACATCGAAAATGCAACGGTCAGGAGTGTAAAATAGAGTAGCTGCTAGGTAGCATCAAAAATAATTAAATACATAAAAAACAAAACCAAAAAAAGCATGCATCCTTCTAATAACTCACTCAGCTATAGCCAGCTTTTAAACAGAGTCTGCCCCAAAACTAAACCAAATGTAGCACCTACTTAGTATGAGCTAGTACTAGCTATTCTGTGGACCTCCAGAAGTAGCAATGAGATTATGAGATAGTGCTTGCTGATTAGCGATAGGTATGCTTGGTGTATAGATCTGCAGTATGGCTCAGATTTAGAGGTTATTTGGCATATAAACAGTGTCAACTAACATGACAACTTGCTGTACATGACAATTGTAAAACTATTAGGGTAACTTTCTACATACAACATATGTGGAACTTTTAGGACAATTAAGGTTGGCACAAACAAACATAGTGCAGCTACAGTAATGTATTTTAACCAGAAACATAGTCATTAGCCTGTCTATGCACCGTAAATGAGGCAGATGTTTGGGGCAATAAAATAGAAAAGTGTAAAGAGTAAATAATTGGGGAAGGACTTCAGCTTGCTGTACTGCCATCTTTCAAAGGTTATAACACATAAAGCAGTTCCAAAAGAAGTCAGAGAAGTCAGAGAACTCTGGGATCAAAGCGATGTGCCAAAGCTATGCTGAAGATTTTGCGTGACAAATCTGCTCTGGAGACACCGCTGGCAGTCTGCTCAGCCCACTCCCAATCTCACTCTTAGAGCTGAAGAATCCACCAGTAACCTCATTTCAACAAAGGGATCGTTGAGCAAATTCTCAGTGGGGCAGGTAAGCAGTAAGAGGTTAGAGGTGCGTAGCGGCAATTTTGTGGGTCCCACCTCAACATAATGACCCTGTAGCAGGGCCAGGTCAGAGTGCAGAGTAAAGTGAGCCCCATTCTCTGATTCGTGAGTGCGCCATGTGGCTTCCTTTATGGATAGTGATGGCTGCTTTGGTTCTTCCGATACTGTCTCGTGGTTACACACAGGGCTCAGCCGATCAAACTCAGCAGACATCCCAGTTAGGAGGGAATCTGTGCCCGATGGGTCCCGGACAGGTGAGCAAAGTCCTTCCACTGATTCCCAGAGTCTCGCATGATGTGCAGTTAGTAGGTCCTGCAAGGCTGAAACAAATGCGGACGGCTCCATTTTCCAAAACTTAGTTGTAAAGATGGCCGCTCCTCTAGTGTATCATGTGAGAGCTGCAAGAGTTATGAGATAACTCTGAGTCCCCTCTGCTCTTTTCTTCCTCCTCAAATCTCTCAATATGTGTCCTAAAGAGTTAGGCTATTATTTTACGAAATTTTAGGCGTTTCTGAGCGTTCTAGTATGTAGGCAATTGAGTTATATGAGCAGAGCTCTATTTATGTGCGACCGCTCAGATGCCCAGTTGGCTCCGCCCCCACGGTACAGCTTTTAACGCTGACAAAATGGCCATTACGTTGGAATGGCGAGGAACGCTTATTAGGAGTTGTGTCGGTATAGCTATACCCCAAGCATTTTAGCCTGTAACGCAACGTCCATTCCGCACTCAAAAAAATATTACGTTTGAGTGTGGGTTTTCCATAGTGCCAGTATTACAGGTTGTGCGTTCAGGCTAAAATGCTTGTGTTACAGCCTACACCGACACGAGCCATACCACCATCTGAGACCAGTAGTTATGGATTTTGTCATAACTAAAGTGTTACAAAGTACACTAAAACCCGTAAACTACCTATTAACCCCTAAATCGCCACCCTCTCGCATCACAAACATTATTTTAAAACTTATTAACCCCTAATCTGCCACCCACATCGTGACTATTAAAAAAAAAATAGTAACCCCTAATCTGCCGTCCACCCACATCGCTAACACTATTTAAATATATTAACCCCTAAACCAGCATTTCCCTACATCACCGACACTATAATAAAGTTAATTACCCCTAAACCTCCGGCCTCCCACATCGCCGCCACTAAATAAACCTATTAACCCCCAAACCGCCCGCCTCCCACATCGCAAAACACTAAATTAAACTATTAACTCCTAAACCTAACACCCCCTAAATTAAAATTACAATATAACTATATTTAAATAAATAAAAACTTACCTGGGAAATAAAAATAAACCTAAGTTTAAATGATGTATTAACCCAACATTACTATTCTAATAAAATTTAAAAAAATACCAAATACAAAATCTAAATTAAAAATTTAAGAAAACCTAACACTACGAAAAAAATAAAAAAATCTAAAATTAAAAAAATAATAAACACTAAATTACAAAAAATAATAATTGAAATGATCAAAAATAAAAACAATTACACCTAATCTAATAGCCCTATAAAAATAAAAAGCCCACCCAAAATAAAAACACCCCCTAGCCTACAATAAACTACCAATAGCCTTTAAAAGGGCCTTTTGTAGGGCATTGTCCTAAGTTAAACAGCTTTTTTACCTGTAAAAAAATACAAAGACCCCTCAACAGTAAAACCCACCACCCAACCAACCCCCCAAAATAAAAAACCTAAGTCTAAAAAAACCTAAGCTACCCATTGCCCCTAAAGGGCCTTTAGTATGGGCATTGCCCTTAAAAGGGCATTCAGCTCTTTTTCACTGCCCTTAAAGGGGCATTCAGTTCTTTTACAATTGCCCAAAGCCCTAATAAAAAATAAAAACACCCAAAAAAATGAAATAAAAAAAAAATAACACCAACCCTATTTAATCTACTCACGGTTCCTGAAGTCCAGACATCCATCTTCATCCAGGCGGCGACACCTTCATCCATCTGATTTGAACAGCCAATAGGATTTCAGTAGCTCTCATCCTATTGGCTGTTTTAAACAGCCAATAGGATTTCAAAAGCTCTGATCCTATTGGCTGGTTTGAATTTGAAGAATCAAATCAGTCAATAGGAATGCAAGGTACACCATTTTGAAATGGCTACCTTGAATTCAACTTCAGTGTACGGCGGTGACCGTATAAAGAGGACATTCCGTGCAGGATGGCATAGGCTTCCAGGATAGCTCCGCTCCGCGCCATCAGGATGAAGATAAAAGATATCCCTGAGATTGATGAAGGTGTCGCCGCCTGGATGAAGACTTCTCGCTGCCTGGATGAAGATGGATGTCCGGACTTCAGGGAACCATGAGTAGATTTAATGGGGTTAGTGTTAGGGTTTTTTTTTTTCATTTTTTCTTAAGGGGCAATGGGTACCTTAGGGTTTTTTTAGACTTAGGTTTTTTATTTTGGGGGGTTGGTTCGGTGGTGGGTTTTACTGTTGGGGAAACTTTGTATTTTTTACAGGTAAAAGAGCTGTTTAACTTAGGGCAAAGCCCTACAAAAGGACCTTTTAAGGGCTATTGGTAGTTTATTGTAGGCTAGGGGGTGTTTTTATTTTGGGGGGGCTTTTTTATTTTTATAGGGCTATTAGATTAGGTGTAATTGTAATTTTGTTTATTATTTTTTGTAATCTTAGTGTTTTTTATTTTTCGTAATTTAGTGTTTATTATTTTTTGAATTATTTAAATTATTTCATAGTGTTAATAGGTTTATTTAGGGGCGGCGATGTGGGAGGCTGGAGGTTTAGGGGTTAATAGGTTTATTTTGTGGAGGCAATGTCGGGGAGTGGCGGATTAGGGGTTAATAACTTTATTCAGTGGCGGCGATGTCAGCGGTGGGAGATTAGGGGTGTTTAGACTGGGGGTTTATGTTAGGGTGTTAGGTTTAAATGTGATTTTCTTTTCTCCATAGAAATCAATGGGGTTGCGTTATGGCGATCTCCATTCCCCACTTCAGGTATTAGTTTTTTTTCTAACACTCTCTCTCCATTGATGTCTATGGGGGAAAGCGTGCACAAGCACGTAAACTCAGCCCTTGGCTTTTGTGCGGTATGGAGCTTAATACACCATAACGCACAACACAAGGAGGCTTTTCAGTAAGTTGTAATGGCAGCACTATGGAGAGTGAAATAACGCAACTTTTTTGGCGTTATTTTTGCACCCTGTTTAGCGCAAAACTCGTAATCTAGGCGATATTATTGCATTGGACTTTCACTTATAAGTGACATGGTTGGATTTTTGACAGCTGTTCTTTGCACTTTGGATTAACTTGCACAAAAGAAAGAAGAGTTTAATTTTTGCAGTTTTTTTATACAGTTTCAAAGATACAAAAGGATTATAAAAAAAAAAACTCAGGTATAATGCAAAAATGCATTTGTGTAACCTCTGTAAAAATGTACTGCTCCCACTCTGTATTGTGCATACTAAACTGAAGTGTATGATACAGCTTTTTAAGGAGACAACAGTATCACTGATCTGTTAATATGCACCGGTTTTATCACAGGGTGCAAGAATATTTAATTTCCAAAATGGGTACACCCATAACAAAGATACAGAAAGTCAATAATCAGCCATTTTTAAAGTGTTACACGCTATATGCATTTATTTTGTTACTTTATTAATAATAGCAAATAATCTTAGAGTTTGTAGTTTAGGTTTTTTTTAAGGGATTTTTGGGTGGGTTTTATTTTTAGCTTAGGGTTTGGACACTTCGTAAAAGAGCTGATTGCCCTTTTCAGGGCATGGCAAAAGAGCTAAATACCATTTTAAGGGCAATTCCCATCCAAATGCCCTTTTCAGGGCAATATTTAGCTTAGTTTTATTTAGATAGAATTTTATTTGGGGGATTTGGTTGTGTGGGGGTGGGTTTTACTGTTTGGGGGGATGTTTGTATTTTTAATTGCTATGTAAAAAAGGTGATTTCTTTGGGGCAATGCCCAGCAAAAGGCCCTTTTAAGGGCCATTGGCAGTTTAGTGTAGGCTAGGGGTTTTTGTATTTTGGGGGGGGCTTTTTTATTTTGATAGGGCTACTAGATTGGGAGTAATTTGTTTTTATTTTTTATAATTTCATTTTTTATTTTGTGTAATTTAGTGTTTATTTATTTTTTTGTAATTTAGATCATTGTATTTTATTAATTTAATGTATTTTATAGTAATGTTAGGTTTTAGTGTAAGGCAGGTTAGGTTTTATTTTACAGGTAACTTTGTTTTTATTTTAACTAGGTAGTTAGTAAATAGTTAATAACTATTTAATAACTAGTCTACCTAGTTAAAATAAATACAAACTTACCTGTGAAATAAAAATAAAACCTAAGATAGCTACAATATAACTATTAGTTATATTGTAGCTAGCTTAGGTTTTATTTTATAGGTATTTAGTTTTAAATAGGAATTATTTAGGTAATAATTGTAAGTTTAATTTAGATTTATTTTAATTATATTTAAGTTAGGGGGTGTTAGGGTTAGGGTTAGGGTTAGGCTTAGGGTTACGTTAGGGTTAGGTTTAGCGGTTAATATATTTATGCAGTATAGTGATGTGGGAGGCCAGAGGTTTAGGGGTTAATAACTGTAGGTAGGTGGCGGCGATGTTAAGGGTGGCAGATTAGGGGTTCATAACATTATGTAGGTTGAGTAGATGTCGGTGGTGGTAGATTAGGGGTGTTTAGACATGGTTTTTATGTTAGGGTGTTAGGTTTAAACATAACTTTTTCTTTCCCCATAGACACCAATAGGGTTGCGTTACGGAGCTTTTCTTTCCACAATCGCATTGATGTCTAGGGGGAAATCGAGCACGAGCACGTCAAAACACTGCTTGTATTTAGGTGAGGTATGGAGCTCAACGTCACCATATCGCCCGCGCAAGCTGGGTTTTTTCAAACCTGTAATAGCAGTGCTTTTGTGGCGGTCGTTAATTTCCCTATATTGCTCAAAACTCGTAATCTAGCTGAATGACATTTGTTTTATGGGAGCTATATCAATATTTTAGTATTTAGCACCTAGGTTTTTAAACTTTTTTAAGGATTTATGTAGTTTAAGTGAATGGGACAAAAAGTGAAAAAATGTCTAATACATTATAATTAGCTGATTAATTTACCTTACAAACAATCCACTTAATTAACCTTTTTGTTTACGTTTTTTTCTCTTTATGGGATTTATCTAAGAAATACTTCCATTTTTGATTTTTCTCAATTTAATATAAATTCTACTAAAAAGTATGGGCTAGATTACGAGTGGAGCGCAAACATTTGCACACAGCAAAGAGAGGTGTATTGCAATGGTTTGTGCTCATCGGGTTTACCGCTCGTATTACGAGTTGAAATTAAATGCAATCACATAAGCACAGTCATGACATGCTATATTGAATACCGCAACTTTAAAGCTCTGGTTAACTGTTTCATGAAACATAAAAGTTGCACAAAACACATCAAAAGTACATGACAAAGTAAACTTACACTCATAATAACACAATCTAATAAAAAAAAAATCAATAATAGTATTGCACAAAAAAGTTATAAATGCTCAAAGATAGGAGGTCTCAGGTGTTAGAAGAAAAAGGCAGACAAAGGGCTTTAACATTGAAATGCATACATTTAGGGCTCCATGTACTAAGCCGTCAATTCATCCATCATTATAGACGCGGATAAACTCGCCGTTACTCGCCGCGGGCGAAATGGTGTCCGCTGTTGCTATGTACTAATAATCCCACAATAAATAGACACGTCTAGCCCGCCGCGAGCAGTGGCGGAATATTGATAAATTTGATGCCTCGCTCGCCGCGACTAAGCTG
This sequence comes from Bombina bombina, assembly GCF_027579735.1. Lineage (NCBI taxonomy): Eukaryota > Metazoa > Chordata > Amphibia > Anura > Bombinatoridae > Bombina > Bombina bombina. The sequence continues at coordinate 577,772,331 of NC_069502.1, forward strand.
ATGTACTTAAGTTTCAGTTGAATTGTCTGGCCAACCACTTCAAAATCCAAGAATCCTCACTTTTCTCATCAGCAAAACGTCGTTTTGATTGACATGATTATTGACTCTTATGATTATTTGTTTGGATGTCGTGTCAAACAGACAAATTTTTCTAGGAGGAAGCAGATCTGGCAAAGGATAAGCGATGCCGTTGGTGCCCAGGGTCCAGGAAAAAAGGATGTCGATCAGCTGAAGAAGCGTTACAAAGACATTAAACGTTTCACCAAAGCTAAATTGGCCAGAGAAAAAAATTTGGTACGTGCTACGGGAGGTGGACCAGCATATGTGGCCGACCTCAATGAGGTGGACCAGCATATGTGGCCGATCTCAATGACTATGAGCAGAAGCTTGTTCAGCGTCTGGGACCAGAGATCATCACTGGCATAACGGATGATTGTGACAGTGATTTAAGAGGTAAATATACAACATAATTGACGCAAAAATCTTTGTTAAATTATGATAGCTCATTGTCTCCAATATATATTTCTTAAAAATAACATGATCTGACTTCTTACGCTTCCGTATCTGAATCCATATAGGCCATATAGGCCCCAAATACTCTAATCATTTATGTTGCATATATGTATAAGGGATTGTACAATAATAGGGTTGTTATACTGCCTTTTTTTAAAAGCTATAATGGAAATATACATTTTTTAAGAGTTGATTATAAATATAGTGATCCCTAAAGATAACACCTATGTGTTCATTTACAAACCAGTATTGCATAGAAACTCCTTAAAGAGATAATGACAATAGAAATAATGTAATTTGAAACTATTAAAAAAATATTGATGTTGTGTAACATGGTATGTTCGACATTAATCATGAAATACAATTATTTTAAATTCATATCACTTTAACTTTTATCTCTGCATATTCTGACTGACCCCAGATCACATGCCTTCTTAAATCTCTGATCTATTGACTTCCATGTAGAGGTATTTGAGTATAGAATATTATTTTTAACATCTTTCAAAATTAGAATATATAATTGTTCTCCGCTTTCTAAACATATACTTTTTTCAGACATAGCTATGCACATAGTTGATGCAGTCACGTGACCCATCTATGTGCATCAACCAATGATCATTTACTGTGCCTGTATAGATTTGCTTTTCATCAAAGTATATCAATCCAATGAAGCCAAAAACATAATACAATTAAATATTTTTGAAAAAGCATTTTCTTATGAGATCTCAAAAGGAAAATGTATTTGTTCATGTCCCTTTAATGATTGAGCCTTCATTCACTGCTGTGATTATATTATTATTAACACTTTTAGCTTTCAGTTTAAACTAGAAATAAAAAGAAAACTAAAATAGTATTAATATTTTTTTTTTTTTTTAAAGCAACAGCAACAACACAAGCAGAGCCTGTGAGGAGTACCAACGAAGTGACCACTTGTTCTACTTCATCTTCTGCTGTTTACAGACCACCCAGTGCAGCTGGTTGCAGACCTTTGGACAGTTTTTCACATGGACAATTCATATGCTCCACATCTACTGTTACACACAGTACTTCATCAGCGGACACACTTCCTGATGTAAGGACCAGCACTCCAGAAACTGGTGTTGGCAGAGCTACTGGTAAGTACTTTACAAATTTAATGAATAATTTCAATGTTGTGTGTTTTATCTCTTTTATCTATCAAATATTTATTTATTTTTTTTAAAAAAAATGTCAAATGTCATTATTGACATAATCGAGTTCGAGATCTTTTACAGATGGAATGGAATTTGAAGGACAAATAGCAATGATCTTAGATTTTCATGAAAGGGACACTGTACAATTTTTTTTAAATGATGATTCATGTAGAGCATGCAATTGTAAGCAACTTTCTAATGGGTTTAAATTTTAACATTATTTTCTTTTTGAGAATTGATAATAGTATTAAATTAGAAAGTTGATTGAAATTCCATGCTATATATCTTATTCTCAAAAATATTATTTTTGGTTCAGTGTCCAGTTAATTGCAAAGTACATTTTCATTAATAATTTTAATAATAGAAATTTCACTGAATGTAATAGCGTTTGAATATATGGTTACATTGACTAAAAAAACATTTTTTATTTTTTTTTATAGGTGATTTGGGACGTCTTTTCCAGAGATTGACTGGACATTCATCTCCAATATTTGATGGTATGTATCACATATGTATATATAATATAACTTAAATTTGTGTATGACTGTTGTATCTGCTCTCTCCTTCTATTCTATTTCTGCAAGTGTTTTTAGAAAATTTTATTTTTATTTACTAACAATTTTTTAAGTCTTTATCTAGAAGAAGAAATCTCATCAAGGGAGATCACTATCAATCTCATGACAATAGTGGAAAATCCCATTCAAGATGAACCACCAGGAGGGCATGATGGAAGCGAGACTCCAGATATTTTGAAGAATGTGGAGATGCACAACCGGATGAAATACACACACCAGAAAACCTGGAGGAACCAGTTGAAACACAGGCACCACCAATTACACTGGAAACCGGTGCTCTAAATATTGATAATACACCGGCAGAAGGACTATTGGCCGATGTGGGATTAAGAGAAATGTTGACCCTTGCAAGGCAATATAGAGAGGACCACAGAGATATGCAAAATATTATAAACACTAATATTGAACGCTGGGCAGCTCTGTCAGAAAAAAAAATTGAACTAGAAATGGAAAGGAATGACATTGAAAGGCAGAAATTACAGCTGCAAAGAGAGATGTTCCAGTGGCAGAGGCAGATGGATGAAGAAAAAAACCTGCAAATTAATAGAGCTTTATCCATCACTGAAAGGACATTACAATCTCTGTTGTCTATTGTCAGTGAAAGGGGGGGGTACAACAGACCCAAAAAGGCCACGTCTGCAGTGAACATTTCATTTATTATTTATAACACCTTTGTCCCTAAAGTTGTATTTTATGTTAATTGTTTTCATCGATATATTTTTTTAATTAGTTATTATTTTTGTTTTTTAAGTTAAAAATGTTATTGTTTAATAAAGACAACTTTTTTATGCCCAAAAAATATGTTTTATTTACATAAATTCAAAATCATTATTGATTCTTCACAAAAAAAGTTTTTCTCATTTATTAATTGTCATTCTTCTGACAATCGTCATGGAAAAAAATAAAAATAAAATCAAATAACATATTTACGGTATAAAAAATCTACTTGCTCCATTAACATTCCCAAAGTTGCCCTAATTTTAGAAGTTTTTTGTTTAACATGCTCTTCAAGACAACTCTGAGTACTTTTGTCTTCAGTTTCAGTAGTTGATGTTGAAGATAAATCTGTTGAATAATAAAGGCAAAGAAAATTTTAATTCCATTTACATATACATATGCAATGTATCATATGGTTTATTTCATCACAGATATTACCTCCTGATGTGCTGTTATCTAGGTTATCTACTATATTGGCTTCTACACTTATGTCCACTCCTTTAAAGCTTTCATCTGAGCCAACTCCTAGTAGAAATATACAATATGTATTAGTTAAAATTTAGATTTTCTTAGATTTAAGATTACTGAGTATGAAACATACCTTTATCTACCATCCTTGTTGTTAAAACGTCTATCCTTGGTTGAGTATCATCTGAACTCAAGGCTTCAAATATTGGCACACTATCAGGATTTTGAAAATCTTCCATTTCAATCCTATTTTCCATGTCTTCCATGGTAATATCTATGAACGTAAGTACAAAGATAAAGATAGAAAACTATTTAAGTCAAAACCGAAAATATATTATTTAAGACTTAAATAATAAGTCATTACCTGTCTGTGTGTTTTTATGAAAAACTTGATATGGATTGGGAGATAATTCCATATCCAATAGTGTTATTGGCAAAGGTGGAGAAAGAGCTTCACTTCTGGGTGTTTGCACCAACATTGACCTGAGGTAGCGTGGTGGCTGTTCACACTTCATTTTCCTACTTCTCATATCTATAAACATATATATATATAAAAAAATTGAATTAAATTTTTTTTTTTAATTAATCCAAGTAATTTTTTATTTTCAAAACATAAAAATTATGCTTAAAACTACAATTATAATAATTGGACACTAAACAATTTTTTTTTCTATTGGGATTGTAATAGAACATGCCATTTTAAACAAATGTATAATTCACTTCAATTTTTAAATTTGCTTCATTCTCTTATTTTTTTTTTTTTTTACAAAAAAAGGCATCTAAGCTACGTTTTGGGTTCTATACAATGTAAAACACTTCTTTATTAGTGCATGGATTTACCCACCAATCATCAAGAAGAACACAATAATGTTTTCACACACAATGTGCCTGCATCTAAACTGAAATTATTGCTTTTCAAATAAAGATACAAAGAGAATGAAAATAAATTTGATGATAGGAGTACATTGTAAAGTTGGTTAAAATGGCAATTAGATTTTACTCTACTTATTCAGTTCTGCATACTTACTTTTCTAACATGTTTCAATGGTATATAGTAATATATTTATATTTTATTCTACTAACTCAGTTCTGCATGCTTACTTTTCGAAGATGTTTCAATGGTATATACTAATATAGTTATATTTTACTCTACTAACTCTGTTCTGCATGCTAACTTTTCTAACTTCTTTTAAGTGTATATAGTAATATAGTTAAATTTTAATCTACTAACTCAGTTCTGCATGCTTACTTTTGTAACTTGTTGCAATTGTATATACTAATATAGTTAAAGTAAGACTTAGAAAATAATATTGTCCTTGATTCGTCAATGATGACGCAGTTCAAAAATACCATCATTATTTTCTATTATAAAAAATAATTTAATATATAATTTTGGAACTTACATGTCCTTATCAATCTTCGAATAGATTCATAGTACTTCGGTTCTCTTCTCTTCAAGTCACTATATTTTCTAAGACACTGTCGTCTTGTTCTTTTAATTTTAGAAAAATACGATGCATTCTTCTCAGCATCTCGTATATTATTTTGTCTCTGCATTCCTGTCTCACTGCCCTCACACCACCAATCCATTTAGGGAAATATTTATCCATGGCATAAACTAATATCACCAATTCTCCAGCACCAAAAGGTTCAGGACGCGACATGTTTGACGATGACGTGATTAATCGTTATGTCAATCATTAGCGCATTGATCTAGATATGTATCCCCAAAAAATGTTAAACAATATAATATAATGTATTTTATGAATGTTTGTAAATTGATTCGATGTTTATAGTTATTACAAATGATATTTTGTTTCTAAACATTTTCTTTGTTTCAGATGTGTTGATATGTATTACAATTTACTTTGGTTTACAATTGTTATTAATAATATTTAATATATAATGTTTCAAGATTGACTGTCAGTTTGTAATAAAATAATTTATTTTCCATTATTTTCTATATGCCATTATTCTTTTAACAAATCTTGCATGGAAATAGATATTATTAAAGATAAGAAAATAAGTGTTAAGAGGAAGCCCTTAAGTTATTTTTAATTGGAATATGGGGCAACCTAGGAGCTGTTAAAAATTGAGATTAAAATAAAACAAAGCAAATTAGCAAGTCTTTAAAATAAAAAATCCTATCTGAAAACATAAAATCACACTTTGGAATATACTGTCGCTTGTTACATCTACAATTCAATGACACAATACAATGCATTACCATCAGCTATGGAGGGATTACATTACACTAATCACATTATGTAAAAGAGTGAGAGCAGCTATAGACACTAGTGTGATGTCACAAAGACAATGTCTTACCTATAATATATTGTCTGTAATAACTTTGATCATAAACATTATTTATTTGAAACCTTTGATAATTGAAGAGCAACAACTGTTATGTATTTAACTGTTTATCATGAGTGATTTTTAATAACCTTAATTGTTAAAATAAATAAGTAGACAAGTTAATAAAGAAAGTTTTTTATTGATCAACTGAAACTTTAATCTTAAATCTTTAATCTTAAAAGTAGAAGACAAGTTAATAAAGAAAGTTTTTTTATTGATCAACTGAAACTTTAATCTTCAAAATATTGTTCGGAAACCATGTCCCTTGTTGCCATACCACGCCTATTAGCTTGTTCTACACATATTTCTTCTGTTAAATCATCAGCATCTATGGTATTTTCATCTTCTAATGGACAGCCTCTTTTTATTGCTATATTGTGCAGTATGCAGCAAATCAATATAATTTTTGCAACTTTCTCAGGTGCATACTGCATAGCACCACCAGAACGATCAAGACATCGAAACCGCATTTTAAAAAGACCGAAAGTCCTCTCAATAACCCCCCTGGTAGATCGGTGAGCTTCATTGAAATGTACTTGACTCCTGGTCTGTGGGTTGTTATAGGGAGTCAACAGCCATTCTGTACATGAGTACCCTCCATCTCCTAATAGAAGATATAATAAATATAAATATTAATATAAAAATAATTTTAAAGATCGACAACTATACAATACAAATTTAAAATATACAGATTACTCTTTAATTACAGTCGACAAATTGGGCGCAATTTATGTACATGGAAATGAGAGACAAATTAGACGCCAGTTATGCTTACCTAGAAGCCATCCTTCAGGCATATTTCCGTCCTTGAACTTCCGGTATAAGCCAGTCTGCCTTAAGATGTAAGAATCATGACAGGAGCCAGGAAAGTTAGAACGGACACTGATAATCCTCATGTTGGGGTCACAGACCATCTAGACATTCAAGGAATGGAAATGCTTTCTATTCCTACAAATCTCCTCACGAGCTTGAAGTGGTCTTACAGCAACATGGGTACAGTCTATGGCACCTAGGACATTGGGCATCCCAGCCATCCTATAGAAATTGGACTTTATAGATTGTCATTCTTCAGGGGTAGATGGCAAACAAACATATCAAGGAAAAATAACCATCATAGCCCCAATGACTTTGGATAAGTGGCGTGAAAAAGCTGATTGACTCATTACAATAATGATGCTAGAAACTGCCTGAAAGGAGCCTGTTGCCATAAAATGCAATGCAGCTAATAGTTTCAGAAGTCCCGGAATAGCTTGTGAATGAGCTGTCATCGGCTCTAAATGATCTTCAATCTCTCGATACAGGTGTAATATGGATTCACGATCAAGCCGGAATCTTTGTATGATCTCTCGGTCAGAAAGACCGTGCAAACCAACCCGTGGAAGGAATTCCACGGGGGACACGAACTCTCCTTCTTCTAACCATTCGATTAGCGACATTTCCAGTATTCTATCTTCTAGACCGGATTTGCATCACACGGAGAATAAACAAATACAGAAGTGTCTCCATAGCTGCTGAAATGAACAATGTAAGTACAATGCTGATATTACTGCCTTTTATATATGTCTAGACTGGCGTCTAGAGTGACTTTCCTATTGTTTTGTACCTTGCCCGCCACCTAAACGGTGGCGAGGCAAAAATAACGAGATGGGAGCGGAAATTGTCGCGAGCGGACAAATAGATTTTTTAGTACATTCGTTTTTGGCGAGTTGGTGGTCAAATGTGTGTAATTACAGTGAAAAATTGAGAGGTAGCGAGGTTTGGCGGATAAGTACGCTCGCAATTTTAAAGATGCGAGTTTGAACATAGTTGACGACTTTGTACATATCAGTTTGCGAGTTTTGACGCGAGATTTGTTGCGGGTAGCTCGCTGACTGCTTAGTACATGGAGCCCTTAAAGAAGAGTCCTCCAAGTTCTTCAAAGGTATCACAATCTACTAAAGGAACATTCTCTGTCAGACCAATATGGGAATAACCCGTTTTCTACTAACATACAAAGAGTATTTTTTTATTTTTTTATTTTTAAGTCTTAATTCGTTACCTAAATGTGGTAAACATTTTTTTTTTACATACAAATAATTTGTCAGTAAAATATTAGCAATGTAAGAAACCCTAAATCCCATAGACAAAATGTATTTCTGCAAAACAACAAATACATAAGATTACAAGATGTGTATTGGCAGGAAATGTTGATTCAATCAGACTGCAGTCAAAATATTTGCTAAACATACACTTACATCACTTTGCAACCTAGGAAATCTTTCTGTAATCATGGTAAATTAACTTTGCAAGCAGTGATCATAATTCATGTGTACATGAAGATGTATAAGGCAGGTAAGATAACAAAACTAATTTAACAGAGTTTAACAACATATGATTCAAATATTTGATCAAATTATGTTGTTTTTCATGTTTGTGCCTTAGAAAGGTATTTCATAACAAAGTTAAAATAATTTGTCTTATGCACCAAAAACTTGTTTTTGTTCTTTCGGATTTATTATATATAAAGCCTAAACAAGTAAGAATGTTTTCTTTTTGGTATAGGATAAGTTTAAAAACAACTATATTTATTTATTTCAAAGTGTGAAAAACAGGTAATTAAATAATAAAAATGTAATTAAAAGAAACTTTAATTACCATTGATGGGTACTTTGTACAAGTATTCATTACTTTAGTGCCCTTAAACCTCAAAGATACCACTTACTCTAAATTTGCAAACTGGTGGTAATTGCTTCTGAGAAAGCCATATTAATACTGAAGTACATTGAGCCTTTATCTCTAAAAGAGATGTTATTGGTATCTTGCAATCTATCCAATTTTATCTTGTGGAATAATCATTACGAATATAGACACTTTGGCTCCCAAGATCCAAGCTAAGATTTGGATCACTACTGAAGTCTGAGATGTTCCCCATCTGAGACCTGCACCATCAAGAAAGAAAAAAAAAAAAACATGGTATGTAGCTTTGTGTAAAAATGTTTGCACTCCAATAATTTATGATGTAGCACTACAGCTGATATAAATCTATAACCCCATTTGAAAAGCTCATTAAGGAGGCAGGAATATAGAACTTAGTATTGATTTTCTGAATAAAATATGGAAGAAGACTTTATAAGGCATAAGTATTTGAAACACACTCTTGTGAATGAGTTTGAACTTAGTGTGTATGAAGAAGGTGTAGAAAAAAGAAAAAGCAGGCTATCTCTATACATTGCATAACACATAATAATAAACAGCAGTAGCAGAAAGAGGCTGAAGCGGAATTCAGAATCACAGACCTTCAAGCATGTAATAGGAACATAAAACACAGTCACAAACCGAGTAAAGATCGCAGCTGCTTGGTCCACTACACTCACTGTGTTTCCTTGCATAGATCTGAGGACATCCCCATACCTCAGTGGTTACTCCGGGGACCGCAATATACCGCTGTTCATACAGATCCTCCTACAGGGCAAAGCTTCTTCTACGCTATAGTATGCTTCTACACAGAGGCATCCGTCCGATGACGGTAAAGACTTAGCTAGCTCCCCTCTGGTGCCAATCAGTCTCCAAACCCAGCTGGCTACAGCCTCACTTACATTGCCGAAGTTACAGTATACACCTGGTAGTGAAATCAAGCTCCTCTATGCTTGTAAGGATATGAATAATCCAACACTTTGAGAACAACATTCCCCCAAGACAAATCTTCTGAATGCACGTGATCTGCGATCCCTCAGATGTCACTGTCTAAAAAACTGTCATTAGTTTGTAATGGATATCCTGGCATGGGCTTGGGAATACTTTGGTAAACCTTTGTCAGTCAACACCATTCGCTGCTGCATCCACAGATGCAAGTTAAGGCTTTACTATGCAAAGCAGAAGTCATACATCAACACTGTCCAGAAGCGCTGGCAACTTCTCTGGGCTTGGTTTCATCTGAGATGGACAGTAGTACAGTGGAATCGTGTTTTGTTGTCTGAAGAGTCAAAATTTCAAATAGTTGGTTCAGTAAAGTCCAAATTAAACTTTCATAAATCAGATAGGGCATGTTATTTTAAACAACTTTCCAATTTACTTTTATCATCATATTTGTTTTGTTCTCTTGGTATTCTTAGTTTAATTGCTAAACCTACGTAGGCTCATATGCTAATTTCTAAGCCCTTGAAGGCCACCTCTTATATGAATGCATTTAACCGTTTTTCACAGCTAGAGGGTGTTAGTTCATGTGTTTCACATGAATAACATTATCAGGCCCATTTATCAAGCTCCGTACGGAGCTTGAAGGGCCGTGTTTCTGGCGTGTCTTCAGACTCGCCAGAAACACAACTTATGAAGCAGCGGTCTAAAGACCGCTGCTTCATAACTCTGTCCGCCTGCTCTGAGCAGGCGGACAGGAATCGCCGGAAATCAACCCGATCGAATACGATCGGGTTGATTGACAGCTCCCTGCTGGCGGCCGATTGGCCGCGAGTCAGCAGGGGGCGGCGTTGCACCAGCAGCTCTTGTGAGCTGCTGGTGCAATGTTAAATGCGGAGAGCGTATTGCTCTCCGCATTTAGCGAGGTCTTGTGGACCTGATCCGCAGTGTCGGATCAGGTCCGCAAGCCCTTTGATAAATGGGCCCCTATGTTTATTTGGTGTTCTGGATATTGGTTAAATGGTTAGAAATAGAACATATTTAATAAATTAAAATTATTTCAGAATAAATAAAAATATCACTCTTCAGAATCAGACTATGCTGAAGCTGTGCACAGATGTGCAGTAGAGCAGATGAAGAAGATGGTCCATCAATATTATGTATTGCATGCACATGCACAAAAGTTTCTACGTTCTGGGACAATTTTATGCCTTCACATATAAAACAGATCCAATGTTCTGATCCGGTATAGAAACATTTTAAGATTTTAGATTACAAAATTACTAATGAATTTAAAAGTTAGGATGATATGAAAAATTATATTTGGCTTTAAAGTGCATTTTTTTCTATGCATTTAAGAAAATCTTTCCCAACTCAACTGCTACTAACTGAATCACTTTACCATGTGAGATTAAAGGGACATTATACACTCATTTTTTCTTTGCATAAATGTTTTGTAGATGATCTATTTATATAGCCCATAAAGTTTGTTTTTTAAATAAATGTATAGTTTTGCTTATTTTTAAATAACATTGCTCTGATTTTCAGACTCCTAACCAAGCCCCAAAGTTTTATGTGAATACCGTCAGCTACCTTCTCCAGCTTGCTGCTGTTTGTGTAAAGGGTCTTTTCATATGCAAAAGAAGGGGGAGGGGGGGGAGTGTCTTATTTGCCACTTGCAGTGGGCTTTCCAGCAGTTCTTTTGACAGACATTTTAGGCATTCAGTGCTGACTCATAAATAACTCCACGGGAGTGAGCACAATGTTATCTATATGGCACACATGAACAAACATTGTCTAACTGAAGAAATTTTTTCAAAATGCACTGAGATAAGAGGCGGGCTTTAAAAACTTAGAAATAAGTTTATGAACCGTCTATGATTAGCTTTCAACAAGGAATACGAAGAGAAGAAAGCAAATTTAATACAAGTAAATTGGAAAAAAAATTGCATACCCTATCTGAATCATGAAAGTTTAATTTTTACTTAACTGTCCCTTTAAATATATCTTTATAATTATCTTGGCCTTAAAGATTAATTAAAGCAAAAACCTTAATCTGGAATCATTGTTATACTTAAATACTGAAAATGCTTGATCTGTATCAGTATATGTAACGGGTTCAAATACGGACAATTGTTTACATGCTCTCAAGCTAGCATCTTAACTATCTACTCCCCATTTGGCTCCCAGCTAATTCACATTTCCCAACACTCTTTTAAGGAAGACCCATAAATGCTGACATTCTGAGCTTTTATGATAGAGAGCAGAAACCAGAGTATTAAAATTATATCTACTTGGTTTCTAACTGTCTTGCCCTGAAGTCCCTACATGTGCTCAGTTCTAACCATGCTAAAAGCAGAGGAGGGTTAGCGCTGACAGTGCCTTAGTGAGCAAAATGTTATGTTTGGCTCTGGATACGGAGAAGAAGCTAAGTTTGGGAAATAGAACATTTGCTGGAGGAATGAACTCTAAGGTTAGCATGATGCATCTTAGTGTGAACAATAACATTTGTTTTGTCTCTGTAACTAGCACTAAGGACAGCACTACTTGTAATATTGCTGTACAGGTGGACCTCGGTTTACAACGGTTCAATTTAAACCGTTTCAGAATAACAACCTTTTTTTCCAGTCATGTAACTGCTATTGAAAAGCATTGAGAAGCAGTGCATTTATTAAAATAGCCAGTAGGTGGATCTGTCTGCTTGTGTTGCAGCAAAGCCAAGCAAGCTGAAATTAATCAGTTTAACCAGACCTGAGCTATCGAGCAGATTTCAGAGTAACAAGATCTTCCTGTCTATAAATCAGTCCAGATTGGAATGCATAGAAAGAACTGTTTGCAGAAAAATGCCAATGAAGTCTGTGTTGTGTGATTATTTTATTAGGTTTATAATGCTGTTTAGCAAATGTTTTTGTTCATTTAACTTAGTTTAATTATATATTCTGTGTTGTGTGATTATTTTATTAGGTTTATACTGTTGTTTAGCATTTAAAATCTTCATTTTAAAGCTTTAAAAATAATGTATTAGGTGTTACTTATAACAATTTTGAGAGGGGCCTGGAACCTAACTCCCTCACTTCTCATTGACTTACATTATACACTGGGTTTCAATTTACAACGGTTTCGATTTACAACCATTCCTTCTGGAACCTAAGCCCGGCGTAAACTGAGGGCTACCTGTATTATCATTGTTACCAGACACCAAACAAGTTAATCACATATTTTCCTTACACTAACCTATTTATTCAGTGAATGTAAATGCATAGTGGTGGTTGAGGAGTCACACAAATCTTTTCGTTTAAGTTCCCTCTACTTGACCTTACCTTGGATTTTACTTCTTTGATTGGTAGAATTTTGAACAGTAATAGTATGTTTGGATCACTTGTACAAAACACGTGAAACATATCTTCCATTAGGTTCTAGAATGCTGTACCATTAAATCAAGCATTTGATTCTACCTTAAGGTGTTCCACTAAGAAATGTATACATTTTTTGACATCTGATCTCTCCTGTCGCTCTTTATCATAGGAAAATTATCATTATCGGGTTTCTTAGAGACGATTGCTTGGATGCATTCATGCTAGTTTAGTTATATACAGTAAACTGTTGCAAAATACCATGATCTTTTATTTCTATGAAAGTAGTTGAAACCCTATAATCACCTCATCTTTCCTGGTGAAAATGCCTGCTGTATAGCTGTAGCGTACACCCCCCGCGAAATGGGTCCATACCGCTATTTCTATACCGCAGCCATTACAAGTTACAAAAAAAATTCTTTTGTTGTGCCTTATGGTACTGTTACCCCCATATTGCACAAAAAAAAGTTTTGGCTTTGCGTGTTCGTGCACGTTTCCTCCATAGAGATTAATGGCATTAACGCCTTCCCCATTGAAGTCTATGGAGAAATGAAAGTTGTCTAAAAACCTAACACCCTAACATAAGACCCTAGTCTAATAACCCTTAATCCGCCGTACCCCCCCCCCACATCGCCAACAATTAATAAACCTATTAACCCCTAAACCACTGACCCCTCACATTGTGACAAACTAAATTAAACTAGTAACCCCTAAACATAACACCCACTAACTTTAAATTAAAATTACAATATAACTACCTTAAATAAATAAAAACTTACCATTAAAAAAAAAACTAAGTTTAAACTATAAATAAACCTAACATTACTATTTTAAAAAAAATAAAATATACCAAAACTAAAAAAAACTAAATTACAAAATTAAAAAATCCTAACACTATGAAAAAATTAAAAAAAAACTAACATTACAAAAAATAACAAAATCTAACATTACACAAATAACCAACTCTAAAATTACAAAAAAATAACAAAATCTAAGATTACAGAAAATAATAAACAAAATTATCCAAAATTAAAAAATTAAACCTAATCTAATACCCCTATAAAAACAAAAAAGCAAAACAAAAAATAAAAACACCCCCTAATCTAACACTAAACTACCGATAGCCCTTCAAATGTCCTTTTGTAGGGCATTGCCCTAAGTTTAACAGCTCTTTTACTTAAAAAACAATACAAATTACTCCCTAACAGTAAAACCCCCCACCCAACCAACTCCCCAAAATAAAAAAGACCTAACTCTAAAAAAAAAAATAATCTATCCTGTTCAAATCAGCCAACAGGATTTAAGTAGTTCTCATCCTATTTGCTGATTTAAACTTTTCAGCCAATAGCAATGCAAGGTACCCTAATATAGGATACCTTCCATTCAAGCTGCAATGTGCGGTGGACGATCACATTAAAAGGAGCCTCCACATCGGATGTCTGTGCAGTCGCCGATCCTGCTCCACTCAGCACTGCCTTCACTCCGCACCACTGGGATGAAGGAAGAAGATGGTCCTGCGCAGGATGAAGATGGAGCCGCCTGGGAGAAGACCTTCACTGCCAGACTTCAGGAATAGTAAGTACCTATTTTGAGGTTAGTGGGGGGGTTTTGGGTGGGGGGTCTTTAGATTAGGGATTTTTTTTAATGGACACTAAAGAGCTGATTGCCCATACAAATGCTCCTTTAGGAGCAATAGGCAGATATGATTTTTTTTAGAGTTAGGTCTTTTTAATTTGGGGGGTTGGGTGGGTGGGTGGTTTTACTGTTAGGGGGTTATTTGTATTATTATTTTTAAAAGTAAAAGAGATGTTAATGTCCTTTTAAGGGCTATTGGTAGTTTAGTGTTAGATTAGGGAGTGTTTTTATTTTGGGGTGTCTTTTTTATAGGGTTTATTTTTTTTATTAAGGAAAATTTTGTTTATTATTTTTTGTAATCTTAGATTTTGTTATATTTCATAATTTTAGAGTTTGTTATTTTGTATAATGTTAGATTTTGTTATTTTGTTTTATTTTCGATTTTGTTATTTTTTGTAATGTTAGGTTTTTTTGGGGGGTTTTCCCGTAGTATTAGGATTTTTTAATTTTGTAATTTATGTTTTTTATTTTTGGTATTTTTTATTTTTTTTAATATAGTAATTTTAGGTTTATTTATAGTTTAAGCTTAGGTTTTTTTATTTCACAGGTAAGTTTTTATTTATTTTAAGGTAGGTAGGTTATATTGTAACTTTAATTTAAAGTTAGCGGGTGTTAGGTTTAGGGGTCAATACTTTAATTTAGCTAGTCATGATGTGGGGGGCCGGCAGTTTAGGGGTTATTAGGTTTATTTAGGGAGTTGCAATGAGGGGGGTCAGCGGTTTAGGGGTTAATAGGTTTATTTAGTGTTGGCAATGTGGTGGTTGGCGGTTTAGGGGTCAAAAGGTTTATTTAGTGTAGACGATGTGGAGGAACAGTGGTTTAGAGGTTAATAGGTTTAGCGATGCAGGGGAGGCAGAATAAGGGTTAAAACTTTAATTTATGTAGTCTTGTTGTGGGTGGGCAACAGATTAGGAGTTAATAGGTTTATTTTAGTATTTGCAATGCAGGGATGGTGGTTTAGGGGTAGTTTATGGGTTTTAGTACACTTTGTAACAAGTTGTACACATACTGTACAACTTGTAATCTCCCCCTAAGTTCTCTTTTTGGAAGAGTTTTATTTCTTATGGTCAGGAGTAACAACTTTCTTAGATTGTTTATTGACTACCAAAACCTGAACCTAAGATGATCAACGTTATGCATGGCATAGCCAAATAATTCTATTGCACCTTGTTAGTGCTGATTTGTACTGACCAGTCAACCCTTCTTGGGTTACTTTACTTCCGTTCTTGGCTTTGGGATGTGTCAAAGTTATTAGATTTTCTCTATTGGTTTAAACAAAAATACCTGGTGGTAATTGAATTACCTGGGGTTTGCTAATAATAACAATGTTTAATTTAAAACTTATTTAAACTAACTGCTTCATTCCCTGTCCTAAACATGAAGGGAAGAAACTGTTTCAAATGCTGTCAGAAGCAGAAGAGGTATTCTGAATCAGAAAGAAAACCTTTTTTGTGCCATCTATATTTCATCATTCTGAGAAGTTTCTGATCAGCTATAACTGAATGTAATGAGACACAGTCATTAATTATGAATTTTTCTGACCTCTAGTTTGGTGCTGTGACTACTGATTACTATTCTTCTATGAATTTTAGTTATGTCTTATTTGACTACCATTCTGGATACTGGTTGACCTATTTCTACTTGTCTCTGAACCATAATTATTCTGTCGTATATTAACTAGTTCCTGCAAACCTATGCACAGTCCTTGGCTTTCATCGCAAAAATTCCCTATCTGCTGTCTGAGATGTTAAGAGACCATTTATTATTTTCCATGTAAGTTGTCGTATAGAAGACCCCTATTCTTATACTTTTTTAAACACACACACACACATACATACATATATTTTATATATGCAGTTTTATATTACTATAGCTTAGCTAAACTTTATTTTTTTTTATTTATTTTTTTTAAAATAGTTTTTATTGAGGCAAATAACAGATACATCAATCACAACATGAGGGATAACATCTTCAGATCCATAATACAAGTCCAAAAAACGTATACAATAATATATCAGTAAGTGGGGTGTTACCAAGGCAGAATGTTATCCTCCATCCTTGCCTCTAGTTTTAATGGTTAAGGCTCTAGCGTCTTCCATGTGCTATAGATCCTCTCATAGGATCTGATTACTGGACTTATCTGAAGACATGTCCCGGACTGCAAATAGCCCTCATCGCTAGTCAGGAGAACAACCTATACTAGTCTTACTTGGACATCATGTAAATATTTTGGGCTTATCTATAAAGCTAATA
Organism: Bombina bombina; assembly: GCF_027579735.1. Lineage (NCBI taxonomy): Eukaryota > Metazoa > Chordata > Amphibia > Anura > Bombinatoridae > Bombina > Bombina bombina. The sequence continues at coordinate 577,788,984 of NC_069502.1, forward strand.
GCAAGCTTAGTAAATATACTATTACTCAAAACAGTGTATAAGATAACAAGAAAAACAAACTTCAGGGACTGCTTCCCAAAAAAAATCCAGGTACTAATATATATAGGAGTATTACAATTCATATCTATATAGATGGCTTAACATCATAATGACAAATAAGGGAGTAATACAGTAGCTATATAAGGAGAGCATACAACCATATGCAGTTAGCCATATATGCCAGGCTAATAAATGAAATCTTCCAGTGTCTCCCATCATAAACTTTTGTGCTTTAAACACCACGTCCGTAGGCCTAACACATGCAGTAAATGTTTATGCAAGTTATCGATAGTATATGAATTATAGGGGTAAGCAGTCAGGAAAATTGAAACGTAGAAGGATAATCATAGGGATTCTTTCATTAGTAAAATCCGGAGAGTCTAAGTGGCATTGATATAGAAACAAACTGGGTCCAGGCTCTTCGGACAGGGCAGAGGCTACCTAACTCTGCCAAATAGGAAGGAGGTATAGAGGATAAGCTGTGTATCCCAGGCCCCCTAGATGGGGGGGGGGGGCGAGACACCAGCACTTAGGGAGCAATCTCTTCACTAAGCTGTGTGTGGGCAGAAGCCCCAGAGCCCAACATCATAATGACTCCAAGGGTGGCAAGCCCAGCATATGTCAGCTCTCTTAGTAGAACTAAACAGATTAAGCTAATTGATCAACTGACATTGACAGACCATACCAACTCCCCAGTGAACCTTGTAATATGCACAGTTGTCAGCTGTTTTGCACTAGTGAATATACATTTATTTTACATTATATGTGCAACCTTATTGAAACCTTTTGATAAGCATAACATAATAGGTGCCCTATGAGGGATAAAAATTTCTTAAAGTTATGACTAACTATCTAGCGCTACCCACGATGCACTGTTAAACTCTCAGACTGAGGGATCCTGAACTAAAAAAAACATATATGTAGCTAGTATTATAATATGTAAATGCGAACAACTCGCAGATCCATCAGAGTTAGAGACCCTATTAAGCAATGCTCAGTCTGCACAGGTGCTGGGCAAAACTTGTTGCATATAGTGGGTAGTTTGTCAACATCATAACATGGGGTAATGAACCAGCAGATCTGTGATGGTATGAAAAAACATTGGACAAAAACATATTTGCTAAAAGGTGTTGCCTTATCATATTATCTAGAACAGAGGCTGCAATACTAAATCAGCCCAGGGGCTTCATAAGAAAACGTTATATAGCATGCAGTGTCCCGGCTCCAGCAAGTTATGGGATTAAAGTCAACAGACATTAATAGTAGCAGAGTCTCAATGTCCTGTGTGCTTAAATCCACTTCCAGCAACACTCTTCAACCTACTCCTTTCCTACGGGCTAGGGAGCAGGCTACCCCTCCAGACTCCACACATCTTACCAAGTTATCTGCAGTCACTTTTAGTCTCCTATGGAGGGGTCTGTGTAAATCCAGAAATGGCTGACCTGTGCTGAATCGCTGTGCAGGGCAGTGCCAAATGTTTCTCTCCCACATACCCACTCTGCGATGTGGCCCCTCTGACTTCACTTTGTATGTTACAAAACCAGGGAACCCGTCAGGTGCCGGGCGAGCAGTTCCGTCCCCACTAGGTAACTCACACCTCAGCAGACTCTTCTCACTAAGAGGACTAGCCTCAGCCTCCACTTTCTGCACCGGAGGGGCGGCCGCATTCCCCCGCGCATCAGCCAGGGCCAAGGGGTATGGACCTCCAGTGCAGGTCAACATGGAATGGTTAACTCTGATCTCCTTGGGTAGCGGGTATAGTGTAGGGCGCATGTCCCCATAATCGACGGTGGACTCTCCATATTCTGTATCTCCAAGCACAAGAGCACTTCCCACTGATATGTCTGGACGGGGAATGTATCGAGTGTGGGCAAGACTGCTCATCCCCAAGAGGCTCACATCCCTATTCACTCTTAAAGACTGTTCAGTAAAGCTCAGCGTACACTTCTGTTTTCTGGTAAGGCTTGTCTCCCCTGCTGTTTCAGACTTGTCCCGGACACTAGCAGCCTGCATTTTTACTAGGAGCTGATCAAATTTGGCCAGAATTACAGTCTCGTGCTCCGCAAACATAGCTTTGACTGCACTATGGAAATCCTCCATCTTGAAGTTTGAAAGGCTCCAAACAGCGCAGATGGCAGCGCTGCGTAGTGTTGTATAGGGATTAGCTACTCTCGGGCAGTATGGCTGGCCTCTGTGTCTGAGATGATGATGGTCTTTATGACCCTTGAGGCTCCAGGCTGATATCGCTTACCCCCCTAAGAGTCAATTGCAGGCAATTGTAGTAAGGAATCACTACCATGCTGATACTCGCGGCCTGAAGGCCCTGTGCTGGTGTGTAACCGGTATCCTTCAGAGTTCACACGTCTCACACTCCACGGGTTCCCGGTACATGTTCTGACCGACCTCTCAGCTACAGGGGTGGTCTGGAACGTTTTTGTGTATAATAAACTTGATTTCTAGTTATATTTTATTTGTTTTTGGCAGGAGCTATGGGCACACACGTCTGTTCTGAAAGCTGGTTAGCTCCGCCCCCAGCTAAACTTTATTTTGAACAACATAATGCACACTTTTAATTAAAAAAAAACATAAGAAAGTTTTTAAACGTAGAACCAAGTTAAGCAAGCTCATTAATCACTAGATAAACTTGTCTATGGAAACATAGAAATAAGTTATGGTATAGGCGGAAACAGGGGCATGATATGTTAAAGTTTTACATTTCAACAAATGGATAGTCTGGAATAGTTAACTCTGATGTATTGTAGGAGTTCATGATGTATTTGAAAACAAATATCACAGATTAATTGAGTTCTGCAAATCTAGTGATACACGCCCCTAGTCATCACTCACTTTTTTATACAGTGGCTTGTTACTATAAAAACTTGAAGAATATGATAAAGACATAAAAGCTATACCATTATAAGCTGATGATTTGTGGTCAAATACAGTATAAAAATGACAGTGTTCCTACTGTTCTGTTTACCTCAATGTATACTAAATTCCTAAAGCTAAAATTGTACACAATATTTAATATGTACAAAAATATCAAACATATAAAATATTGATTTTCTCTAGGTTAAAATGTAGAAGTGTAAACGATATAAATAGATTATCAAAATGCAGTGGTATAAATCATATACATGGCCTCAAATTTGTGTTTATAAATATAACAAAACTAGCACTATAGACATAACATAATCATTATGTAAACAGACCTATATAATAAATAATGCATTTTGTTACCAGGGATGCCTAGGGCTACAAGCATATAATGAAGTCATTCATACTTTATCTAGTGACAGATGACATGAACCGTTTTGCAAACAAAATGTACAACATTGTAGGTCTTTCAAAATTAAAGTTTTGTCTGCAGTTTTGTATAAAGTATATAATAAATCCATATATATTTACAATGCACAACCTCAGACATCCATATTATCTGTTAGTGATAATTGCTGTTAATAACCTTGTGTAAATCAGCTGCTCTAAACATTATGGGCTAGACTACGAGAGGAATACTAATTAGTTTTTTTGCATGCGTCAGATACCGTTGAAAGTAAAACATTTTCACTTGTGCACTAACCCGACACAGGCAAAATCCAAACTTACTTATCGTGATCTCATTAACATATTCCCCCGAAGACATCAATGGAGCGAAAGTGGAAAAAATCTAACACTCAAAAAGTGATGCAAACCCGATCGCGTTTAACCAAGTGCGCTAATCTGACATGAAATATGAATATTTCCCATTCCAATATTCTTCACCTAAAGAATATGTTCTATTTATCCATAAATACATATTTCTCTATATATCTGTTTGTTTGGTAAAAAATATAAATCAATTCCTATAAATATATATATATATATATATATATATATATATATATATATATATATATTTATATATATATATATATATATATATATATATATATATATATATATATATATATATATATATATACTGTATATATATATATATATACAGGGAGTGCAGAATTATTAGGCAAATGAGTATTTTGACCACATCATCCTCTTTATGCATGTTGTCTTACTCCAAGCTGTATAGGCTCGAAAGCCTACTACCAATTAAGCATATTAGGTGATGTGTATCTCTGTAATGAGAAGGGTTGTGGTCTAATGACATCAACACCCTATATCAGGTGTGCATAATTATTAGGCAACTTCCTTTCCTTTGGCAAAATGGGTCAAAAGAAGGACTTGACAGGCTCAGAAAAGTCAAAAATAGTGAGATATCTTGCAGAGGGATGCAGCACTCTTAAAATTGCAAAGCTTCTGAAGCGTGATCATCGAACAATCAAGCATTTCATTCAAAATAGTCAACAGGGTCGCAAGAAGCGTGTGGAAAAACCAAGGCGCAAAATAACTGCCCATGAACTGAGAAAAGTCAAGCGTGCAGCTGCCAAGATGCCACTTGCCACCAGTTTGGCCATATTTGAGAGCTGCAACATCACTGGAGTGCCCAAAAGCACAAGGTGTGCAATACTCAGAGACATGGCCAAGGTAAGAAAGGCTGAAAGACAACCACCACTGAACAAGACACACAAGCTGAAACGTCAAGACTGGGCCAAGAAATATCTCAAGACTGATTTTTCTAAGGTTTTATGGACTGATGAAATGAGAGTGAGTCTTGATGGGCCAGATGATGGGCCCGTGGCTGGATTGGTAAAGGGCAGAGAACTCCAGTCCGACTCAGACGCCAGCAAGGTGGAGGTGGAGTACTGGTTTGGGCTGGTATCATCAAAGATGAGCTTGTGGGGCCTTTTCGGGTTGAGGATGGAGTCAAGCTCAACTCCCAGTCCTACTGCCAGTTTCTGGAAGACACCTTCTTCAAGCAGTGGTACAGGAAGAAGTCTGTATCCTTCAAGAAAAACATGATTTTCATGCAGGACAATGCTCCATCACACGCGTCCAAGTACTCCACAGCGTGGCTGGCAAGAAAGGGTATAAAAGAAGAAAATCTAATGACATGGCCACCTTGTTCACCTGATCTGAACCCCATTGAGAACCTGTGGTCCATCATCAAATGTGAGATTTACAAGGAGGGAAAACAGTACACCTCTCTGAACAGTGTCTGGGAGGCTGTGGTGGCTGCTGCACGCAATGTTGATGGTGAACAGATCAAAACACTGACAGAATCCATGGATGGCAGGCTTTTGAGTGTCCTTGCAAAGAAAGGTGGCTATATTGGTCACTGATTTGTTTTTGTTTGGTTTTTGAATGTCAGAAATGTATATTTGTGAATGTTGAGATGTTATATTGGTTTCACTGGTAAAAATAAATAATTGAAATGGGTATATATTTGTTTTTTGTTAAGTTGCCTAATAATTATGCACAGTAATAGTCACCTGCACACACAGATATCCCCCTAAAATAGCTATAACTAAAAACAAACTAAAAACTACTTTCAAAACTATTCAGCTTTGATATTAATGAGTTTTTTGGGTTCATTGAGAACATGGTTGTTGTTCAATAATAAAATTAATCCTCAAAAATGCAACTTGCCTAATAATTCTGCACTCCCTGTATATATATATATATATATATATATATATATATATATATATAGATATATATAGATATATACAGATATATGTACGAATATCTATTTATAAATACTTAGAAAATATTACGGTATGTGAAGAACATTGGAATATGATATATGTACATTAAATATACAGTTAAACACATAAATACATATGTACACACACACATCATATCTTTGAACTATTTATTGCATTTTTTTTTTAAACTTTTATTTTTATTGAGGTTCACAGGTATACAGAAATAAATTCCAAGATATATTGCCAAAGTCCACAATTGGTTAAATGTCCAGCAAAAGCTATTTCCACAAAAAGATTAGACATAAAACATAAGTGCCTGTTGAACCATTTCAAACTTTTTTTTTTTTAAATGAACTTTTGAAAATTATGGCACCCTAGGTTGAACATAAGTCCTTGGGTGAGACGCTCTTTACTTTGAAAGGAAAGAACAAATACAAACAACAAAACCAAAACAAACTTTGCAATGTGTCATACTGGTTTACATGTCTATCATGAAATATACATGGTGAATTAGAAACAGGCGTTCGTCACTTTTGTAGATATCAACTCATATAGTACTCCCTTTCACCCCATGCACCACACCCTCTTACCAGATATTCCAGTCACCCCGCAAGGTCGCTTCTAGCATGTATATTGTATTTTTAAATGGATAGAGCAACTGTCTTTGAGTTGGGAGGTCTAAAGATTGTAAAAAGAGTCTCCACTTCACAATGAAACGAGCTACTCTGGTATTAAAATCATACAAAGTGTCACATTGTTCATATATCAGAGACTTCAGTATCATTTGCTTCAAAAACCCTACAGAAGGAGCTTCTCTGTGGATGCATTTTCTTGCCAGTTGTAATATATTAACTAGAAGCTTTTTATCCCATCTTGGGACTGATAACTGTTCTAAAAATAACACTTACACAGGAGTAATTGCGATGAAGACGTTCATGATTCTGGAAAGCCAGAAGGAGACCTGGCTCAAGTATCTACGAATTTTGGGGCAGTACCACAAATAATGCAGAAAGTCGGGATTTGGTTAAGAACATTTACCGCATACATTTGAAAAGTCTTTTCTCCACTTACTCAGTCTCCTAGGTGTAAAGTAGTCACGGTAGATAACCCATAGTTGTGATTCCCTAAGGTCGGCCGCTAGAGTCGTGGACCAAGTTAGAGTAAGGCTGTCTAGTATAGTCTTTTCAGATGATACCATAGGCAGTTTCTTATGCCAAGTGTCAAGAAGGCTTGATAGCATAGTAGAGGCTTTAGTGTTTATTAGCTCTCTATAGATTGATGAAATGATGAAGTTATGAGTCTGAAACTGTGCGATAGTACATGCTAAAGGTGAGGTGTTCCAAAATGTCTCACAGTGTTGTAAAATGTGGTTTATGTAGTGTCGAGCTTGAAAATAGGCACATCTATTGGTATAAAGAAATTTCCTACATATTACGTCAAAGGGTAGGACCGTTTTGGTGGCATGGTCTAATAATTTATCTACATTGTCTACGCCTAAAGTTCTCCAGGTCTGAAAAACGGGGTATAATATTCCAGGTTGGAATTTCGGGTTCCCTGTAAAGGGGAGATATTTTGTATTACTATAGTCCCACGCCGGGGCATTGGTCATAGACTTCCAACCAAGAAGCACATCTCAGAACATTGGATGGTATAGTATAGCTGTTGGCAGTTCTGATAAAGCAGCATGTGACAGAAAAGCAGGAGACGCCTGAGGCAGTGAGGTTTCTTCTGAATGAGCACTAGAAAGGTGCTGTGTGTTTAGTGTCCAATCCAACACCAGTTTTGCTAAGGAGGCCCAATTATAGTATAGTAAATTTGGTAAGCCCAGTCCCCCTTTTGAATAGGGTAGATAGAGTTTTTGTGCACCTATACGAGGTTTACCACCCTTCCAGAGGAAGGTTCGGATTATGGCATTGAGGGAGGCTACTATTACAGAGTAATAGTGGGAGCATTTGTAGGGGGTACAAAATTTTGGGGCGGATCATCATTTTAATAATGTGGACTCTACCCATTAAAGATAGTGGCAGGTTTTGCCAGGCGCTCAGGTCTGTTTTAATTTGTTGGATCAGGGGAGATACATTTTGAGAATACCAGTTTTGTGGGTTTGCCGAGATATGTATTCCTAGGTAGGTTAAATAAGAGTTTACTGGGCGAAAAGGATACTGTTCTACAACGTCATCAGCTTTCTGATGTAGCCATAGAATGTCTGATTTCGAGACATTTATTTTGTATCCCGAGAATTGCCAAAACAATTCAATGGTGTCTAAGATGATTGGGACATGTAGCTGGGGATTAGAGATAAAAAGCAGCATGTCATCTGCATAGAGGGCAATTTGGAGCTTATGGGAGGAAAGCTGTATACCCGGGAAAAGCACTCTAAGACGTACTGCCAGGGGTTCTAATGCTAAATTGAAAAGCAGTGGGGAAAGAGGGCATCACTGACGTGTTAACCTGTGAAGGGGAATCAGGGGAGAGTAAAGGTTGTTAATCAGCAGGTATGCCACTGGGTGAGAGTAAATATTTTTTTTTTTTTTAAATCAAAGATTTTTATTGAGGCAATACAAGAAAAAGAAAGAACATGAACATAATTTACATTTTGTGTCAATTTGGAAAATTTTGCATACAAGACATTGTTTATCCATTGGACAACGAATCCTCCATATAGAAGATAATAGAGAAATCGTAATTCAAATATTATATGTGTATCACACCAAAAGAACATAATGAATGTATAGGACATTGTATGCAAGTACAAAATCAAATACATATAATCAAGCATTACCTCTTTTTTCTTTTTGTTTCCTATATAAACACATAAGAAAGTGATAGAATTTAAACAACCCAAAAAATGTATACTTCTTATAGAGTGATACGTTAATTATAAGATAAGTGTATTTATTATCTGAAATTTACAAATTATAGGGAGTCATAACAAGTTGCTCCTACTGGGTATACGTAAATGGAGGGCAAAGTGCCTCATTTGCTCAATAGACAGAAGTTCAGAGCAACTTATGACAAAAAAGATATCAACAGCGGATAAATACCGCTTATTTGTCCACCTAGAGCAAGGGTGGACAGTAGCTAAAAGTGAAGGTGGGGGGCGGAGCCATAAGTTATGTTGGGTGAGCCCCTCTCCTGGGGAAATGTCAGCTGTAGACGATGTGGGAAAAAGGAAAAGGGGTATGACCCGCAGGCAACCAGTACCGGCGGGAAAGGAAGGAGAGGGGCCCAACAGTTAGTAGAGATGTAGGGAGGGGGAGGAGGGTATGTACCTCTAGTTGCAGTTTGCGTAATAATTTGTGCGGTATTCGTGTCTCCATGATGAAAATAAAGTAGCTTACCCATATAATAAGAATATATAGCTTACAGTTACGTAGTAGCAGTTCTCCTGAAAGAAAAATAATATAAAATATGTTCTACAATCATTTGGGCTTGGGAATAGCCAATAAAAATCAGCGGGTAAAAATCGCTTAAAGTATAAGTCATTGGGCTAAAATATATAGGGAAAGGGAGGGAAAGATAACCATATAATAGTCATTCATATTGAGGTGAGTGGAGGGACAGGACTTTCAAATCTAGGAAAGTGTAATAGCGCTAGGAGTTAGATAGGGTCAAATAGTATACATAATGGTGTAAGTTCTGAGGTGTATGTCTCTCTAAATGGGTAACAGGAAAGGGAGAAGCAAAGTCTAAACAAGGTTTCAGAGCTAGCACTATGTGACTTGGCGTTTAGCTATGATAAATACAGAGGACTAAATGAATAATAAAATTATAGCAACAAATAGATAATAGCATTGCACTAAGATCAGTACTCCTTACACCGTACAATGGTTATGCTATTGTACTGTCAGATGTACCTAGAAATAAGCCGTGCAAGGTAAATGTATAGTAAATCAAACAATAATTATGCGGTTATGAAAAGGGAACCTTTAAATACAAGATATAGATCCACCTGTTATGAACTAGTCTCTAGGTTACCTCCGCTATAAGACTTAAGAGGCAACGAGCCCCCAGGTAGCTCAGAAAGGGTGATACATATTCTACGGGAGCTGAATATTGAACCGTAGCAAATTTTTGGTATTCTAAGTGAACCCCTCACTTTCCACATGCACTATCTTAGGTGGTGCAGTATGAGTCCTCTGATTACTAGGTCTATCAAAAAGTTGATACATACACATTTGACCCGGGGGTATAAAAGGGGTACATTATTAAAATTACGTATGCGTTATATGTGTGGGCATGGGCAAGTTCTGAGGTCGAAACAAATCTCACCTAGTATGTAATTAGATCCCCCTAATTAAGCTAGTATCTAGATTACCAAATAGGACCTTAAAAGACAAACATTTGCTAGTGTTTGGAGGCTCTAATCATAGGGATAATATTTACAGTAGGCAAAATACACCAAAAGGAGGCAGGAGAGGGCATCAGCAGAGTGTCAGTGACTCACTAACTAAAGTAAATATTAAAATTGTGGTCATAAACTATGTTTGCCTGTCTGAACTAACCCTATAAGTGACCTCATAAAAGCTTATTATTCCATAGCTTCATATAAAGGGTAGACAATGGGTGATCAGATGTTAATAGGTGCTAATACAGGAAGAACAGCAGAAATACACAATATGGGGGTCAGGAAATTCAGATGTTGTAGTCAGAGGTGCAGTAAGTGGAAATAGGGAATATGGCGGACTACTACAGGCAAACTAACATGAGAGATTCAGATAGGAAGCAGACTTACTACTGAAGGGACCAAACATCAGATTAAAACATCTAAATCAAGATAAATCCCCTTATTGGAAATTAAATTGCATTCCCAGCTTCCATGGTGACACAGAAAGAAAATCAAAAGCACATTACATGTGAATAAGTGTAGGCAAAAGTGTCCAGCAATGTAAATAAGACCATTATATGTACTAAAACATGACATAGCTGTACTAAAGCATATCCCATAATTTCCTCCACAGCAACTGTATGCAGACCCTCGATAACATAGAAATATGTAACAAGCTAAATAGTAAGGGACTGCAAGACAGTAGTGTTAGATCAAAACTTTATGTCACATTCCCCCTAAACCAGCAAAAATCTCCTATCACTGGGATAATTATGGAAGGAGAGAAATATATAGTCACAACGGCAGTCTCTTTGAGTGGATAAATAACTGAGCTGATAACAGTCCTACTCTGTAACGGATAACTCAGTCCGATGTAGGGCAATCAGCTGGACATGAGTCTGTGAAGGGTTGGAGACTTAGCCAATTCCAGATCTGTGTGGAGCGCAAGCCTCCTCTGCTCCTGCGGTGTGGGCCAAGCCAGGATCAAGAAGTGAGATGCAAGCTTTGAGGAATCTCGATATCTGAAGACTCTGCAGCAGAGGAATCAGGTTGGCAAAGTCCCGTAATGAGATCCTCATTAGACATACCGAGGAGTGTAGAAAAGCTTTAGGTTTAGCGTGTAGGAGTAAAACTGGCCTCAGAACTGTCCCATATGCTCCCTGCATGAGCGCATCCATGAAAGACAGCAGCCTTATATCTTTTTCTGTCTCCGGTAGGACTGAAATATAAATAGCATCCGCAGTAGCTCCGGAATCACCCAAGCTCAGATCTGGGCCGAGGATCTCTCTTTCCTTATGAGGGTGCAACATCCTTGCTAATGGAGAGGTGCTAACAGATTGCGACCGTTCAGCACCTGAACTAAGGTCGTTATCCAGCTGAGCCCGTAAAACTAAGCTCTGTTTCACTGCGATGCTAGCCGTTGCACTCAGAGGATGATCGGATAAAAAAGATTCTGAGCTGCTCCACGGCACTTGTAGTTCCGATGTCGAGGCACAGGCTTTGAGCTGTGAAGTATCATCTTGCTCGATGAAGTCTTTGGTGGCGGCCATTTTAGGTGCTGGGTTGATCTCTCCTCTCCACTGATGTCTAACTGAGATTTGCAGGTCATGAAAGCAATGATCCAATTTTTCCTCGAGTTGGTAGAGTAGAGCTTGTATCTGATCGTAAGGGTCCTCCATAATTAGGTAGGTAGTCTTGTGCTTAGTGTAGAATACACAGCCGCTATAGAAAAGGGATTACTCCTGCCTCGTGGTCATGTCAGTCGGCATAAATCTAAACCATTGCCAAAGAGCGGCTATTAAAGCTACTTCAAAGTCAATTTAGGAAGATTCTGACCTTCTCACATAAGTATCAATTAAAATCTTCAGCTTAAACCCTCAAATATACTTTATATTAGACTAAATACTCGTTAAAATTGCAGGAGCTCAAGTGCCACACATCTTGTCCCGTCAGTTGCTGGCTCCGCCGAGAGTAAATATTTTTAAGAAAAGTAGTAAAATGGCCTGATATACCAAATGTTTCCATGGAGTGGAAAAGATGTGTCCACTCCACTCTATCAAAGGCCTTATCTGCATCAAGAGACAACAGGAAGGCCTCCGAAAGGGACGAAAGAGTTTCCTTTTGTCTAGCTTGCCAATAATGTGATATCGCATGGAGAACTTTACGAATATTTGTGACCGAGGAGTGAGTGGGGTTGAAACCTGTCTGATCTGGGTGTAAAACGTGTGGGAGTAAATGTTTTAATTGGTTAGCTAAGAGTTTAGTTAGCAATTTATAATCAATGTTTAAAAGGGATATGGGTCTATATGATGCTGGGAGTGTGGGGTCCTTGCCTACTTTGTGTATGACTGTGATATTTGCTGCAGAAAAGCTGGCAGGAGGGGCACTACGACCTGTAAAATAGTGATCAAATAAGGTAGTTAGAATCGGGGCAGTTTGATCAGAAAGCATCCTATAGAATTCAGTTGGAAACCCATCAGGACCAGGTATTTTTCCGAGGGCAAGAGACTTAATTGTCTGGACAATTTCTTCCTGGGAAATCGGGGCATTCAAGTTATCCAACTGATCCTCCGTAATTGTGGGGAGAGTGAGTTTGTCCCAAAATTTGTGTTGTGCAGTGTCGTGGGGTGGTTGTGATTGATATAAGTTAGTGTAGTAATTTGTAAATTCGGTCACTATCGCAGACTTATCATTCGTTAAATGGCCTTGGCTTTTGATGGCTGGGACCCCTCTATTTGCCTGTTTAATTTTGACCAAGGAGGCCAAGAACTTTCCAGACCTGTTACCATGTCGTAGGAAAAAGCCCTGATTCTTATTATCTCTGCGAACTGTGTTTTGCAACATGAAGGTGTCCCTCTCTTTTCTAGCTGCAAAATAAGAGGTCCTATTATGAAAGGGTGGGGGACTGACAATATTGAGCATAGGTATTAGTCAGCTGAGCATTGTAGTGTTCTTCTCTACCATTATGGAGACGCTTTTGCTTGGTCAGATAAGCGATTATATTGCCTCTAAGGACTGCCTTGGCTGTTTCCCAAAAAAGAGTCGGGGAAGATAGATGTGCATGGTTATTAGCCATGAAGTCATCCCACTGTCTTGTCAGATGCATTACAAAGTCGGGGGATTTTATAAGGTGATTTGGGAATCTAAACACTATTTTGTTGGTACATTGGGGAGAATGTGACAAAGTTAAGAAAATTGGGGCATGGTCTGAAATAGTAAGATTGGCAATCTTGGCATCTGTGACTAATAGTTCTAGAAAGTTAGAGGTGAGAAAAAGATCAATACGGGAAAGTGAATTGTTTGCTCACGAAGCACAAGTATAGTCCCTGTCCATGGAATTTTGTCTCCTCCATATGTCCTGTACCCCCAAAGAGTCATATAAAGCATTAAATACTTTGGTTGGAAAGACTGTCATGTCCCTGTGTTTGCAGGTCAGGGCAGGGCCAGTTGGGTCCCAAAATCTGTCCAAAACTGGATTAGGTGTCAAATTGAAGTCCCCCGCAATAATAATTTTAGTGTCTAAATGCTGGGCTAAAGAGGTAGTTAGGGATTTCCAAAATATGAGTGATCTTTGGTTGGGGCCATACACATTACAAAAGGTATACCAGTCATCCTGCCATTTCAGTCTGACAATAAGAAATCTGCCCTCTGGGTCCACTACTACATCCCCTAACTGATAATACAGCCCTTGGCATATGAGGATTGCCACTCCTCTGCTAGAACTATTATGGGGGGCATAAAGGACCTCTGAGATCCATTTAGTTTTAAGTTTATCGTGTTCTGAAGTGGTTAGTTGTGTCTCCTGCAGAAACATAATATGTGCCTGCGTTTTTTTTGAGCTTATTTTTATTGTCATTTAAAGATTGTAAGAGTTATACACCAAGCCACCTCCAGCCTGTCTCTCACTGATTGGAGCCTAAGAGTCAGGAAAAAGGGAGTCGAGGGGTAGAGCTTGTTATTACCTTGGCGGATTTAACTAAAGCCGCAGATTATCCTATACTGTGTTATATTGAATTCTGCCACTGGGGGGAGGGAGGAGAGACATGTATAGCAATACACATAGCATCAAAAAACAAGTCAACCAAAACATAACATATATACAAGCATCATATAATGCAGTAACAGTCATAGACTGAGTAATACAATACCAAGAATATAAGAATGCCATATAAGAATCTTCCTGATTGTCTCAAATGATTCCCCAGACAGGGAATTGACATTCTAGTCTGGGAGTTTTTGAAGAAAAGTTCTCCAATTACTTCAGCCGGGTGAGTCTCTTCGATTAGGAGAGGAGTGAGTAGAGGAATCTCTTTCTTGATCCAAGAAATCCTGGGCATCTCTAAGTGAATCAAAGAACTTGAAACCTTGGGAAGTGCAAATTTTCAGGTGAGCTGGAAAAAGTAGTATAGCCTGATGCTTTTCCTTGTGGAGGGAACTGCAAATTGGAGCAAAATCTTTCCTTTTCTTTGCCACCTCTGAGGAGTAGTCCTGGAAAATGTATAGCCTTTTTAGATCATATAAGAGGAGCTCGACTTTCCTGTAAGCCTTGAGGAGCTGTATTTTAGACTGGAAGTTGAGGTACTTTATCATCACCCCACAAGGGGTTTTTTTTTTCCCCATTTCCGCCTGTCTGTCACCTCCAATTCGGTGTGCTCTCTCCACCTTCAATGGGATAAATTCTGCAGGGATACCCAATAGGTTAGGAAGAGAGTGTTCAGCAAAATACAGCAATTCTGATGGTCTAACGGACTCAGGCAGCCCTACTAGCCGGATATTGTTCTTACGGAACGGTTTTCCAAGTCGTCAATTTTTTGGTGTAAGGATTTGTTTTGTTGAATAAGTTCTTTTAATTGGGTGGATCAAATACAGGGAGTGCAGAATTATTAGGCAAGTTGTATTTTTGAGGATTAATTTTATTATTCAACAACAACCATGTTCTCAATGAACCCAAAAAACTCATTAATATCAAAGCTGAATATTATTGGAAGTATTTTTTAGTTTGTTTTTAGTTTTAGCTATTTTAGGGGGATATCTGTGTGTGCAGGTGACTATTACTGTGCATAATTATTAGGCAACTTAACAAAAAACAAATATATACCCATTTCAATTATTTATTTTTACCAGTGAAACCAATATAACATCTCAACATTCACAAATATACATTTCTGACATTCAAAAACAAAACTAAAACAAATCAGTGACCAATATAGCCACCTTTCTTTGCAAAGACACTCAAAAGCCTGCCATCCATGGATTCTGTCAGTGTTTTGATCTGTTCACCATCAACATTGCGTGCAGCAGCAACCACAGCCTCCAGAGAGGTGTACTGTTCACACTGTACTCACACTGTTCAGAGAGGTGTACTGTTTTCCCTCCTTGTAAATCTCACATTTGATGATGAACCACAGGTTCTCAATGGGGTTCAGATCAGGTGAACAAGGAGGCCATGTCATTAGATTTTCTTCTATTATACCCTTTCTTGCCAGCCACGCTGTGGAGTACTTGGACGCGTGTGATGGAGCATTGTCCTGCATGAAAATCATGTTTTTCTTGAAGGATGCAGACTTCTTCCTGTACCACTACTTGAAGAAGGTGTCTTCCAGAAACTGGCAGTAGGACTGGGAGTTGATCTTGACTCCATCCTCAACCCAAAAAGGCCCCACAAGCTCATCTTTGATGATACCAGCCCAAACCAGTACTCCACCTCCACCTTGCTGGCGTCTGAGTTGGACTGGAGCTCTCTGCCCTTTACCAATCCAGCCACGGGCCCATCCATCTGGCCCACCAAGACTCACTCTCATTTCATCAGTCCATAAAACCTTAGAAAAATCAGTCTTGAGATATTTCTTGGCCCAGTCTTGACGTTTCAGCTTGTGTGTCTTGTTCAGTGGTGGTCGTCTTTCAGCCTTTCTTACCTTGGCCATGTCTCTGAGTATTGCACACCTTGTGCTTTTGGGCACTCCAGTGATGTTGCAGCTCTGAAATATGGCCAAACTGGTGGCAAGTGGCATCTTGGCAGCTGCACGCTTGACTTTTCTCAGTTCATGGGCAGTTATTTTGCGCCTTGGTTTTTCCACACGCTTCTTGCGACCCTGTTGACTATTTTGAATGAAATGCTTGATTGTTCGATGATCACGCTTCAGAAGCTTTGCAATTTTAAGAGTGCTGCATCCCTCTGCAAGATATCTCACTATTTTTGACTTTTCTGAGCCTGTCAAGTCCTTCTTTTGACCCATTTTGCCAAAGGAAAGGAAGTTGCCTAATAATTATGCACACCTGATATAGGGTGTTGATGTCATTAGACCAAACCCCTTCTCATTACAGAGATGCACATCACCTAATATGCTTAATTGGTAGTAGGCTTTCGAGCCTATACATCTTGGAGTAAGACAACATGCATAAAGAGGATGATGTGGTCAAAATACTAATTTGCCTAATAATTCTGCACTCCCTGTATGGTGACCATCCTCTAAGTCAGATATTCTTTGCTCTGCACCTGCCAATATAGAGTTAAATTGCTTGACCTCAGAAGTCAAGGTATCCATGCCTTTTTGTAAATTGTCCAGTTTAGATAGCAACAGGGAATTTACTTGAGATTTATCACCCTCCTGAGTGGAAGCGGACTTTGCAGGGGAGGCAGCTAAAGGCGGATCTGGAGGTTGTCAATTTTTCTTCTCCTGCTGAGACTTGTTCCTATTTGACATTTTGGAGGTGGTGAGAAACTTGTCCATATAGAGTAATGAGACCATCAAAGGAGAAGCAATTCAGTTGATCAGACAGTGAGATGTTATTACACAGTTTCTGTCCACTCTCATCTGTTGATATGTGAAAAAATGCACCTGGCACCTTGATAGTATGATGTTTCAGTGCATGCACTCAAGAAAAATGAGTTACAATTATCCCAAGTTGTTTCCTTAGGCTGGCTGCTTATAACCAACAGACCACTCTCCATATATATCTCAGTAAGTGTTCACTTTTGATGGCGTTATCAATATCTTTTATAAAACTGTAATGTTAGCCTCTTGGCTCTCTCTTTCATTTGCTCAAACCTCTTGTATGTTCCTCTATGTTATCCCTTGGTATGTCATTTACCTGTCCCTATGGGACTATACACAGTGGATTATGCACTGCAAGGAATAGCAAATAATTTATTCTTTAAGCTTTTAAGCTATTGAGGAGCGATATGTGCAGCTTGCCAGTAGCCAGAGAGAAAGAAAACAAAGTTCCAGTTTTAGTAGGGAGACACCACAGCGGTCCGGTGGCCACAGCTTCTGTGTGTGTAAATGCAGTTTTTTATTCAGGGCAAAAACGTGTAGTGAACTCACCCCACAAAGTGATCCAACTGAGGCCAGCAAAGAAAGAAGTAGATTGGAGGTGGTATGTGAGAGGCAGCAGGCACCACGAGGGTGGGCAAAATGGCGACCGGGACTTTTTTTTTTCGATTGTTCCGGTGGTGAGGTAGATGTTGCAGGACCTCACAAACTAAGGCATCTGCAGTACTCGATGCCTCTGGGCTATAGCGGAAGCCAAGGAGAGGTTTGGGAGCCAGTGTGGAGCTCAAAGTTTGATTTTATGCAGCGTTGTGCACAGAGCTCTGTCCAGACACCACCACACTGTAGCTCCGCCCACCGGAAGTCCTTATTGCATTTTTTTAAAGTAATTTTTATCAGACAGTTTTATTATGAGTGTAACTGTACTTTTAAATGTATTCTTGATGTTTTTTGTTACACTTTTTATTCAAGTGTGACAGTTAACCATAGCTTTGAAGTCGCTCTTCTAATGAGTGATAAATTCAATTGCAATCAAGCGAACGTGTGTATTTTCAACTTGTAATACACATGCTACTTCAAAACAGACACAATACAGTATACCCAATATCTCTCGGGCACAACTCTTAGTGTGCTACTGGTACTGGCCCTCTGTCATGTCTTTAAAATCACACAATACAAACATGGAAATAACTGATATTGGGCTAGATTAAAAGTGGCATGCTAATGTTTCTGCATGAACGATATTAGAAGTTGAATATAAATGCATTTGCTGGCCAATCAAGCACAGTAATCCCACGGTCATTGAACCAGGTTTTGGTGCTTTTGGCAGTGTGGGCAGGTGCCAAGTCCTGCTGGAAAATGAAGTCAGCATCCCCATAGAGCTCCTCTGTGGAAGGAAGCATGAAGTGCTCCAAAATCTCCTGGTAGACGGCTGCGTTGACCCTGGACTTAATGAAGCACAGTGGACCAACACCAGCAGATGACATGGCTCCCCAAATCAACACAGACTGTGGAAACTTCACACTGGACTTCAAGCATCTTGCAGTGTGTGCCTCTCCATTCTTCCTCCATACTCTGGGTCCTTGGTTTCCAAATCAGATGCAAAATGTGCTCTCATCAGAAAAGAGGACTTTGGACCACTGAGCAACCAGGTCTGTTTTTCTTTAGCCAAGGTAAGACGCTTCTGACGTTGCTTGTTGTTCAGGAGTGGCTTGACAAGAGGAATACAATATTTTAAGCCCATATCCAGGATCCGTCTGTGTGTGGTGGCTCTTGATGCACTGACTCCACCCTCAGTCCACTCCTTGTGAAAGTCCCCAACACTTTTGAATGGCCTTTTCCTGACAATCCTCTCCAGGCTGCAGTCATCCCTGCTGCTTGTGCACCTTTCTCTTCCACACTTTTCCCTTCCACGTAACTATCTATTAATGTGCTTTGATACAGCACTTTGGGAACATCCAACTTCTTTTGCAATTACGTTTTGAGGCTTTCCCTCCTTATGGAGGGTGTCAATGATGGTTTTCTGCACAACTGTCAGGTCAGCAGTCTTTCCCATGATTGTGATTCCTACTGAACCAGACTGAGAGAACTTTTAAATGCTCAGGAAACCTTTGCAGGTGTTATGGCTTAATTAGCTGATTACACTTTGAGCCTAGAATATTGCACCTTTTCACAATATTCTAATTTTCTGAGATTGTGGATTTGGGGTTTTCATGAGCTGTAAGTCATAATCACCACAATTATGACAAATCACGGCTTGAACTATCTTCTTTGCATGTAATGAGTCTATCTCATATATTAGTTTCACCTTTAAAGTTGCATTAGTGAAATAAATGAGTTTCACCTGTATATATTAAAATAAACAGTTACACTCATATAAAAATTATCTGATAAATATTAGACACATAAATATAAATAACAATCTTATATAAGGGTTCAAAGGTATATGGTACATGACCATGTATTTGACTGCAAAGGGCTATAATACACACACACACACACACATATATATATATATATATATATATATATAATATTAAAATTATAAGATAGATATAGAAATATATTTTTAATAATAAAAAATAAAAGTCTTACATTATGGAGAACGTTGGAACATAAAATATGCATAACACATTTTGTGTTTCACGCTTTAGGTCTGTAAAGCTGAGCTATACACTCAACAATATTTGTAATAAAAAAGTAAATGAAGAGCACGTTCATCAATTAAAATCATTGTAGACTCTTAAATATATAAATAATCACCCTTTCCTTTTCTTATACATTCAGCCGTTCCTCCACCTGCTATGAATAGTCTATTTCAGAGTAAAATGAGGAATCACACTGTAGTCAATCGTAATGTGCCCCCTTTGGCATTGTCCATTGGAGAAACATATATAATCTCAAAAAAACACGGAAGCTAAAAAGAGCACACTCAAACTAAAGTTGCAGTTCAGTTCTAGGAGGTTGTTCAGTTTATGCAATGTATTCAAGAGAGGCACGAGAAGATGTTATGTTAAAAAAGATAGATTAAGAATTACAAACAAGTTTATACAAGAAAATTAGGAGTTAATTGCTATTTACATTTGATAAATAAAGATATGATCACACTCTTTTTTCTGCAGCACCCTATTAATTTTCTTTTCAAAGAAAAATGTTTCAATACTTAACGTGACAGTTTTTCTGATCACAATCCAAATGCTTGATATTTAACAAATTTACAGGGCCAATTCACTTATCAAATTGCACAGCTAAAGGACTTGATAAACACCAGACTCCCCTATTCAACTTATTAGTGAGCTCCTCAAAATGTTTTGAATGTAACATTGGTTTTGTTAATGGGCTAACACACTGCAATTAGACCCACCATACTGAAGTTTAAAATTTAAAGGGACACTGAACCCAAATTTTTTCTTTATTGATTCAGATAGAGCATGCAATTTTAAGCAACTTTCTAATTCACTCCTATTATCACATTTTCTTCATTCTCTTGGTATGTTTATTTGAAAAGCAAGAAAGTAAGTTTAGATGCCGGCCCATTTTTGGTGAACAACCTGGGTTGTCCTTGCTGATTGGACAGCATAAATAAACAAGTGCTGTCCATGGTTCTGAACCAAAACATTTCTGGCTCCTTAGCTTAGATGCCTTCTTTTTCAAATAAAGATAGCAAGAGAATAAAGAAAATTTGATAATAGGAGTAAATTAGAAAGTTGCTTAAAATTGCATGCTCTATCTGAATCATGAAAGAAAAACATTTGGGTTCAGTGTCCCTTTAACTTTCATGATTTGATATAAAACCTAGAATTTTTCTTTCATGATTCAGATAGAGAATGCAATTTTAAACAAATTTCTAATTTACTTTTGTATCTTTTGTTGAAAAGAAGGGACATATGCTTAGGAGCCGGGTCATTTCTGGAGCACTATATGGCAGTTTTGCAAGAATGTTATCCATTTGGAAGAACACTAGATTGTAGCATAATTTCCTGTAATTACCTCGTTATTTATCTCAGAATATCATTAAAATGAAGCAAATTTGATAATAGAAGTAAAATGGAAACTTAAAATGGTATTCTCTGTCTGATTCACAAAAGTAATTTTTGGGTATCATATCCCTTTAATCAATTAAAGTAACAAAAATGAATAAAAAGTACTTTCACACTAATAAAAAAGAGGGAATTCATAACCCAGCAAACATACATGCCCAGTGTACTGATAATGTCCCTCTTTAAATACCTTAAAAAGACATTAGCATCACTATTCACTTTTAAAAGGCATCACTAAACCCAGTGTAATCACTAAACCCAGGAAATCATAAAATAAATTAAATTGATTACTTTCAGAATACTCAGCTACAAGAGTATTAAGATCAGATGCATTTTTGGATTGTGACCACAGAAAAAAACACAATATCTGAAACAAGAGCAAGATTATGATCAACCCTTACACCAACTAGAATAATAAAGTGAGTTGCATACAATTAAAACAGTCTAATAAAACTCTACAGATTGATATTAAAATTTTCTTGATGTAAAAAAATGTGTTTTGCTTTCCCATCAATTTCAGATTTCCATGATGTCCATTTACAATTGCCTTACAGACTTTTTGCCATATGATACTAAGGGGTCTATTTAACAAGGGCCGAATGGCCCCTGTTCCCATTGTTCCTGTGCGAACCTTCATGCTTGCCGGAAACAAGAGTTAAGAAGCAGCGGTCTTAAGACCGCTGCTCCTAAACTCATACGCCGCCTCTGAGACGGCCTATAGCAATCTGCCCAATCATGTAGATCAGGCTTTTTGACACCCCCTGCTAGCGGCCGCGTATCTGCAAGGGGTGGTATTGCACCAGCAGTTCTTGTGAACTGCTGGTGCAATGATAAATGCCGATAGCGTATCGATGTGCGGCGGACATGGTTCACTATAGCTGATCATGTCTGTCCACACATATATAAATAGACCCCTATCACTGCAAACAAATACTGCTAAACCTGCACTATCCTATTCATTTAGTATGTCCTTATCTAGCAACAATCTAACATACTAAAATATTAGTAATTCAGTATGAATGCAAATTATTTATATGCAGTTTTATATAAAGTGTAAAGCCCTTAATGTGACACTCCCTGCAAGTGATTCTCTAATAAAGCTACATCTGCTATCATTTCTCTGTTTTATGTTGCACAGCATACCTGTCCTGGTTACATGCTGCAGCTATGGCAACATTCAGTTTACACTCTGCAACACAATCTCTTGGCATTCAGTACAGCTAAAAATTCTAAAGGTAGCAGGTGATAAGAATTATAAGAAACTGAATCCTAACCAAACAAATTGTTACAGATGAGTCTACTAGATTTATATATAAAGAATTTGATTTAAAGGGACAGCAAATACATTGTTACAACAATTTATTTATGTTGTGTTGCTACAGAATAACATATCATCCAATTCTAAACTTTTTTTTAAACTAAGTAACATTCTTTTCACTGCAATTATTTTTTAAAGCTAAACTTCACCCATTTGTCTCATTTGGAGAAGCCAATGCTAGCCAAACATTTTGGGCCAGATTACAAGTGGAGCGCTATTTAGCGCTTTCCCTAGAGTGCTAATTGTGCTAGAAATAAACAGCTTACTTCTAGCTTAATTAGACTGTCACGCAAAAGAAAACCTATTCCCTTATAGAAGTTAATGGAAAAAACACCCAACTCATGCTCTAACCCGAACTCATATTCTCATATGTGCTAACCCAACATGAAATTAATATTTTACATTCCAATGTTCTGCACATAGCAGAATATGTGCTATTTATTAAAAAATACATATTTGTATAGATTATCAAATTACTTATCTACTAGCATTTTCTAGAGGTGGTAGAAAATGGTGGCTTCTTTTGATTTATATTATAAAACAAATTGTCTATATTTATTTAGAGGAGGATAAATTGAAAATTGTATATTCTGTACAAACAATTGCAAATATGGTAAAAAGTAATTAATAAGTTTCAGTGATATGCCTAAACTAATGGTAAATGATATATGCAGTAAGGGGCTTTTCATTGAGACTATTATGTACACCTCAGAGTTTGACTGACCTTACAAAGGAATCCCCAGTGTAAACTGATAGCTGAAAAAAATGAGTGTTTTGTTTCTAGAAGGGCCAAGACTATTGGTAATTATTTAAAAAAAATAAAAATCTAGAAAGTCTAACTCTAGCAATATATGGCTCTGTTCTAAACCTAAATTCTTATTAAAATGAACATTTAGTTTTAATATATGAGCTAAAAGAAATTGACATTAAAATAAATGAAGACGAAAAAAGTGTGTCAAGAAACTTAGAAGGGCATTATTATGTCAGTTGTTACCTAATTCTTAGATTACAAAAAAATAGTAAATTGGATTTGCAGCAAGGGTTTACTAAATTAATAGCTGGATGTCTTTGTCAAAATCTTTTGACAAGCTAATTAAAAGATTCTTGTTTTGCACTCCAGAATATTTACCCAGTGAATTGAATTAAGTGGCTTTAAATTTAAATTTCTACTTTTTGTTCTAGCTATCACAGATAAGCAATACAATTTTCTAGCTAATGTAGACTAAACTACATTTAGAGAATACTGTATATATAATGGCAACTTTTCAGATTTTTTTCTGATTCTTAAAGTGATGGTCAATTTTACACTATTTCTCATTACAATTCCAATCCACATTTATTTTTAAGCTAAATCGCATATATTAACTGTACCTAATGTTATTTCTAAATATATATATATATACTTATTTTATGTGCTTACTCGGTACGATCATTGCTCCTCCCCATGAATAACTTCCTTGAATTTGCTTCCTCCCGGCGACAGATCTACCCGCCCCTCCCCACGTCACTGCCCTGGCATTACAGACTTCATTAAGCTGTACACGCATGCGTTAGAAATCTGTATTCAATACATTGTATGTAATGTATTGGATACAGTGTATTCAATAGAAACGTCGTAATTGCGATCGTCAGTCTCCCAGCTAGACAAGGATTATCATTGCTGCGAGTATATATCTCCTGGACCAAACAAGCAATCGTCATAGTAAGTGTTATTGATTGATGAAAATATAAAATAATTAACAACTAAGTGTATTTAGCAATGCTACTATTTAAAATTATTTATATATCTAATTAATAAATTAATATATAAATAATAGTTTATTGCAGATTCAAATGAAAAGTCTATTTGCTATAGCAATGTTAAAAACATTCGGCTAGATTTGGAGTTTTGTCGGTAACAACCCGAAAAACTAACGCCGGCTTTTTTCTGGCCGCACCATAAAAATAACTCTGGTATTGAGAGTCCACATAAAGGCTGCGTTAGGCTCCAAAAAAGGAGCTTAGAGCATTTTTAACGCAGCTTCAACTCTCAATACCAGAGTTGCTTACGCAAGCGGCCAGCCTCAAAAACGTGCTTGTGCACGATTCCCCCATAGGAAACAATGGGGCTGTTTGAGCTGAAAAAAAACCTAACACCTGCAAAAAAGCCGCGTTCAGCTCTTAACGCAGCCCCATTGTTTGCTATGGGGAAACACTTCCTACGTCTGCAACTAACACTCTAACATGTACCCCGAGTCTAAACACCCCTAACCTTACACTTATTAACCCCTAATCTGCCGCCCCCGCTATCGCTGACACCTGCATTTTATTTTTAACCCCTAATCTGCCGCTCCGTAAACCGCCGCTACTTACATTATCCCTATGTACCCCTAATCTGCTGCCCCTAACACCGCCGACCCCTATATTATATTTATTAACCCCTAATCTGCCCCCCTCAACGTCGCCTCCACCTGCCTACACTTATTAACCCCTAATCTGCCGAGCGGACCGCACCGCTATTATAATAAAGTTATTAACCCCTAATCCGCCTCACTAACCCTATAATAAATAGTATTAACCCCTAATCTGCCCTCCCTAACATCGCCGACACCTAACTTCAATTATTAACCCCTAATCTGCAGACCGGAGCTCACCGCTATTCTAATAAATGGATTAACCCCTAAAGCTAAGTCTAACCCTAACACTAACACCCCCCTAAATTAAATATAATTTTAATCTAACGAAATTAATTAACTCTTATTAAATAAATTATTCCTATTTAAAGCTAAATACTTACCTGTAAAATAAACCCTAATATAGCTGCAATATAAATTATAATTACATTGTAGCTATTTTAGGATTAATATTTATTTTACAGGCAACTTTGTAATTATTTTAACCAGGTACAATAGCTATTAAATAGTTAAGAACTATTTAATAGCTAAAATAGTTAAAATAATTACAAAATTACCTGTAAAATAAATCCTAACCTAAGTTACAATTAAACCTAACACTATACTATCATTAAATTAATTAAATAAAATACCTACAATTACCTACAATTAAACCTAACACTACACTATCAATAAATTAATTAAATACAATTCCTACAAATAAATACAATTAAATAAACTAGCTAAAGTACAAAAAATAAAAAAGGACTAAGTTACAAAAAATAAAAAAATATTTACAAACATAAGAAAAATATTACAACAATTTTAAACTAATTACACCTACTCTAAGCCCCCTAATAAAACAACAAAGCCCCCCAAAATAAAAAATGCCCTACCCTATTCTAAATTACTAAAGTTAAAAGCTCTTTTACCTTACCAGCCCTGAACAGGGCCCTTTGCGGGGCATGCCCCAAGAAGTTCAGCTCTTTTGCCTGTAAAAAAAAACATACAATACCCCTCCCAACATTACAACCCACCACCCACATACCCCTAATCTAACCCAACCCCCCCTTAAATAAACCTAACACTAAGCCCCTGAAGATCATCCTACCTTGTCTTCACCTCACCAGGTATCACCGATCCGTCCTGGCTCCAAAATCTTCATCCAACCCAAGCGGGGGTTGGCGATCCATCATTCGGTGGCTGAAGAGGTCCAGAAGAGGCTCCAAAGTCTTCATCCTATCCGGGAAGAAGAGGCGATCCGGACCGGCAACCATCTTGATCCAAGCAGCATCTTCTATCTTCATCCGATGACGACCGGCTCCATCCTGAAGACCTCCACCGCGGACCCATCTTCTTCCGGCGACGTCCAACTGAAGAATGACGGTTCCTTTAAGGGACGTCATCCAAGATGGCGTCCCTCGAATTCCGATTGGCTGATAGGATCAGCCAATAGAATGCAAGCTCAATCTGATTGGCTGATGGAATCAGCCAATCAGAATATTCCTACCTTAATTCCGATTGGCTGATAAAATCCTGAGCTGAACTTCTTGGGGCATGCCCCGCAAAGGGCCCTGTTCAGGGCTGGTAAGGTAAAAGAGCTTTTAACTTTAGTAATTTAGAATAGGGTAGGGCATTTTTTATTTTGGGGGGCTTTGTTGTTTTATTAGGGGGCTTAGAGTAGGTGTAATTAGTTTAAAATTGTTGTAATATTTTTCTTATGTTTGTAAATATTTTTTTATTTTTTGTAACTTAGTTCTTTTTTATTTTTTGTACTTTAGCTAGTTTATTTAATTTTATTTATTTGTAGGAATTGTATTTAATTAATTTATTGATAGTGTAGTGTTAGGTTTAATTGTAACTTAGGTTAGTATTTATTTTACAGGTAATTTTGTAATTATTTTAACTATTTAATAGCTATTGTACCTGGTTAAAATAAATACAAAGTTACCTGTAAAATAAATATAAATCCTAAAATAGCTATAATATAATTATAATTTATATTGTAGCTATATTAGGATTTATTTTACAGGTAAGTATTTATCTTTAAATAGGAATAATTTATTTAATAAGAGTTAATTAATTTCGTTAGATGTAAATTATATTTAATGTGAAAGAGTGTGGGAAAATAGTGCGCTGGTAAAATAAAGTATCAGACCCCTTACAGTGTTTTAGATCCTTCAATCTAAAAGTAGTGTATCGTGAAAAAAAGAGAGGTTTTGTAAGGGCGCTAATAGCTGAAGATACTTGTGTGAAATTATTTATACTATCTGTGATAGATATCCGTGATAAATGTTTAAAGTGTTAATAAAATCAGATCAGAAAAGCTTCTAAAAAACAAGTGGTTTATTTGGTTACAATATGATTAAAAAGATTTTTTAGAGACGTCTCTAGTACAATTCGATCAGAAAGAATAATAAGAATTAAACATGAAAATAAAAGTAGTATTGATTAGTACTTCATGAGAAATATTAGTTTACTGCTTATTTTATTAGTCACAAGGAAAATATCTATTGGGGTGTGACTAAGCAATTTGCCAAGATTTCTCGTGAGTTATTCAGGGTTCATAAAATTACACATAGACATCTATTTAAAATTCACATACCGGCTTGATAAAACTTGTGCAAAAAAAATATAAAATGGAGCTTAAAATAGAGCTGTGCATAAGAAGGAAAATTATATAGAGTTATTTCTCTATACCGGATTAGGTCAATCCTTTGTATTTGTTTTCACAGCGAACTATCAAAAATAATTATCATGTCCATATGTATGAACCAAGAGAAATGTCCAGTAATCATATACTGCTGATAGCTTAAGATTGCAGTTTGCAAATCTCATACAGATTGTACCTTATTGTAAGCGTGAGCAACAGCAGGGTATCCTGTGCGTCCTGCGGCTCAGTTCTTCTGGCAGTGTCCTCGTGTTGTTGGCGTCTGACGTCACACCCGATGTGTGGGGGCTTGTCTTGCGTCTGCCAATCACTGCTTAGGCAATTGTTAGTATACAAAATACCTTCTTGCATCCGATACTAGGTGTACAAATTTCTTCTTGTATCTGATACTTAGTACTTGTTAGGTACCGATCAGCGGAGATGTATCTGTTGAAGATAGATTCACCTGCACTTAGTGCTGTTAGCACGCAGGTTCCGATGATGTTTCTCTTTAATGTCCTTTGGTGACAGTCAACCCGGGTTGGTTCAATCGGCTCAAAGAATAGTGGAGTCAAGTATGCAGTCTTTAACTTCTACGCGTTTCACTCCCTCCAGGAGCTTTATCAAGAATGATTTAGACTGTTTGACTCCTCTCTTTAATAGGTGTATCCTGTTTCCCATTGGTTCATGGTAATCCCATAGTTAAGGTGGTATAATTTATTTGCACTTGCTCCTTATACATTGCTCCATTATATTGCTTATCATAAATTTACCAAACATATTTAAATATCAAATTCCAAAAAGACCATAAAACAATTTTATTTTTATCGAGACCAATAAAAAATTTTTGTTAAAATTAGACCAAATATATTAGGAATAAATGTAAAAGCGTAGAGGATACAGGTTATTGGGGAAATTAAATTATTGTGTTTATGATGCATAAAAAATATATTCTCTAATCAAGGAGAAATGGTGAGATATCCAGTTCTGAATTTAGACCTTTGGGGAATAGCGTGTCAAATTTAAAGATATACTCTACCTCTTTTAGAAGCAGTTTTTTCTGTATATCCCCACCTCTCCAGTGTTTTTCTACTTTGTATATCCCCCAATAAGATAGATCTTTTGTATTGCCCTTATGTATGGTTTTAAAATGTTTATAAAGATGTGTGTCCTCCATTCCATTCTCTATATTATTGAGATGTTCCCTGATTCTATCTCTCAGAGTTCTCTTAGTTTCTCCAAAATAAAAAAAATTGCAAGTGCATTTTAGGACATAAATAATACCTTTATGTGAGCATCTTATGAGTTCTTTAATTAGTATGGTATTATTAGGACCTATCTGAATCGTATTGGATTTATTGCTGTGTTTACATGACTTACATGAGTAACATGGAAAGAAACCTGTTAGCTTCTGTCCATGGAGATCTTTTTGTATTAGTTTTTTATTTTTGGGTTTTTTTAGTTCACTGGGTGCAAGGGCTGATTTTAAGTTACTTGCTTTTTTGAAAACAAAACTGGGGTTGTCTGTTACTTTTTCTCCCAAGATATTATCTTCCTTAATGAGATGCCAATGCCTTTTTATAATTTTTTTCACCACATTATGGTCAATGTGGTAATCAGTTATGAAGGGAATTTTTATTATATTTTCGTCTGTATTTGTTTTTTCTTTGTATACTAGTAATGATTCCCTATTGGTATTTTTAGCCCTTTCTAATGCTCTTTTGGTATGTATTGTGTTATAACCTCTTGAGTTGAATCTTTCAATTAGTGTTCCTGCCTGGTCTTCAAAATCTGCCAACCTAGAGCAGTTTTTTCGGACTCTGAGACACTGCCCTATTGGTATGTTGTCTTTCCAGGCGTCCAGATGACAACTTCTGGCATGCAGATAATTGTTACAATCAACTTGTTTGAAATATGTTTTATGTCTCTATCGTATTGCCCAGTGCCATGATTTCCGGCGGCTATGGTGCAAACCTTGTACTCTATAAAAGGTACATTGATGACCTTATAATAATTTGGAAAGGGCAAGAAACCGATTTAATTCAAATGTTTGAAAAAATGAACCAAAATAATTTAGGTTTGCATTTTACACATAACCAAAGTAAAGAGACAATCACTTTCCTGGATTTGGAAATCATGGCACTGGGCAATAAGATAGAGACAAAAACATATTTCAAACAAGTTGATTGTAACAATTATCTGCATGCCAGAAGTTGTCATCTGGACGCCTGGAAAGACAACATACCAATAGGGCAGTGTCTCAGAGTCCGAAAAAACTGCTCTAGGTTGGCAGATTTTGAAGACCAGGCAGGAACACTAATTGAAAGATTCAACTCAAGAGGTTATAACACAATACATACCAAAAGAGCATTAGAAAGGGCTAAAAATACCAATAGGGAATCATTACTAGTATACAAAGAAAAAACAAATACAGACGAAAATATAATAAAAATTCCCTTCATAACTGATTACCACATTGACCATAATGTGGTAAAAAAAATTATAAAAAGGCATTGGCATCTCATTAAGGAAGATAATATCTTGGGAGAAAAAGTAACAGACAACCCCAGTTTTGTTTTCAAAAAAGCAAGTAACTTAAAATCAGCCCTTGCACCCAGTGAACTAAAAAAAAACAAAAATAAAAAACTAATACAAAAAGATCTCCATGGACAGAAGCTAACAGGTTTCTTTCCATGTTACTCATGTAAGTCATGTAAACACAGCAATAAATCCAATACGATTCAGATAGGTCCTAATAATACCATACTAATTAAAGAACTCATAAGATGCTCACATAAAGGTATTATTTATGTCCTAAAATGCACTTGCAATCTTTTTTATTTTGGAGAAACTAAGAGAACTCTGAGAGATAGAATCAGGGAACATCTCAATAATATAGAGAATGGAATGGAGGACACACATCTTTATAAACATTTTAAAACCATACATAAGGGCAATACAAAAGATCTATCTTATTGGGGGATATACAAAGTAGAAAAACACTGGAGAGGTGGGGATATACAGAAAAAACTGCTTCTAAAAGAGGCAGAGTATATCTTTAAATTTGACACGCTATTCCCCAAAGGTCTAAATTCAGAACTGGATATCTCACCATTTCTCCTTGATTAGAGAATATATTTTTTATGCATCATAAACACAATAATTTAATTTCCCCAATAACCTGTATCCTCTACGCTTTTACATTTATTCCTAATATATTTGGTCTAATTTTAACAAAAAAATGTATTGGTCTCGATAAAAATAAAATTGTTTTATGGTCTCTTTGGAATTTGATATTTAAATATGTTTGGTAAATTTATGATAAGCAATATAATGGAGCAATGTATAAGGAGCAAGTGCAAATAAATTATACCACCTTAACTATGGGATTACCATGAACCAATGGGAAACAGGATACACCTATTAAAGAGAGGAGTCAAACAGTCCAAATCATTCTTGATAAAGCTCCTGGAGGGAGTGAAACGCGTAGAAGTTAAACACTGCATACTTGACTCCACTATTCTTTGAGCCGATTGAACCAACCCGGGTTGACTGTCACCAAAGGACATTAAAGAGAAACATCATCGGAACCTGCGTGCTAACAGCACTAAGTGCAGGTGAATCTATCTTCAACAGATACATCTCCGCTGATCGGTACCTAACAAGTACTAAGTATCAGATACAAGAAGAAATTTGTACACCTAGTATCGGATGCAAGAAGGTATTTTGTATACTAACAATTGCCTAAGCAGTGATTGGCAGACGCAAGACAAGCCCCCACACATCGGGTGTGACGTCAGACGCCAACAACACGAGGACACTGCCAGAAGAACTGAGCCGCAGGACGCACAGGATACCTTGCTGTTGCTCACGCTTACAATAAGGTACAATCTGTATGAGATTTGCAAACTGCAATCTTAAGCTATCAGTAGTATATGATTACTGGACATTTCTCTTGGTTCATACATATGGACATGATAATTATTTTTGATAGTTCGCTGTGAAAACAAATACAAAGGATTGACCTAATCCGGTATAGAGAAATAACTCTATATAATTTTCCTTCTTATGCACAGCTCTATTTTAAGCTCCATTTTATATTTTTTTTGCACAAGTTTTATCAAGCCGGTATGTGAATTTTAAATAGATGTCTATGTGTAATTTTATGAACCCTGAATAACTCACGAGAAATCTTGGCAAATTGCTTAGTCACACCCCAATAGATATTTTCCTTGTGACTAATAAAATAAGCAGTAAACTAATATTTCTCATGAAGTACTAATCAGTACTACTTTTATTTTCATGTTTAATTCTTATTATTCTTTCTGATCAAATTGTACTAGAGACGTCTCTAAAAAATCTTTTTAATCATATTGTAACCAAATAAACCACTTGTTTTTTAGAAGCTTTTCTGATCTGATTTTATTAACACTTTAAACATTTATCACGGATATCTATCACAGATAGTATAAATAATTTCACACAAGTATGTTCAGCTATTAGCGCCCTTACAAAACCTCTCTTTTTTTCACGGTAAATTATATTTAACTTAGGGGGGTGTTAGGGTTAGGGTTAGACTTAGCTTTAGGGGTTAATACATTTATTAGAGTAGCGGTGAGCTCCAGTCGGCAGATTAGGGGTTAATAATTGAATTTAGGTGTCGGCGATGTTAGGGAGGGCAGATTAGGGGTAAATACTATTTATTATAGGGTTAGTGATGCGGATTAGGGGTTAATAACTTTATTATAGTAGTGCTCAGGTCCGCTCGGCAGATTAGGGGTTAATAAGTGTAGGCAGGTGGAGGCGACGTTGAGGGGGGCAGATTAGGGGTTAATAAATATAATACAGGGGTCGGCGGTGTTAGGGGCAGCAGATTAGGGGTACATAAGGATAAAGTAGGTGGCGGTCGGCAGATTAGGGGTTAAAAAAATTATTAGAGTGTCGGCAATGTGGGGGGACCTCGGTTTAGGGGTACATAGGTAGTTTATGGGTGTTAGTGTACTTTAGAGTACAGTAGTTAAGAGCTTTAGAAACCGGCGTTAGCCCAGAAAGCTCTTAACTACTGACTTTTTTCCTGCGGCTGGAGTTTTGTCGTTAGATGTCTAACGCTCTCTTCAGAAACGACTCTAAATACCGGAGTTAGAAAAATCCCATTGAAAAGATAGGATACGCAATTGACGTAAGGGGATCTGCGGTATGGAAAAGTCGCGGCTGAAAAGTGAGCGTTAGACCCTATTTTGAGTGACTCCAAATACCGGCGGTA